>NC_084745.1:25049544-25237044 GCF_033978785.1 Entelurus aequoreus
CTTTTTTTTCTTTTTACAATTTTTTTCTTTCCATGATGGCGGGTGAGGCCCCGCCTCACCTGCCTCTAGTGACTGCACGTCACTGATATATATATATATATATATATATATATATATATATATATATATATATATATATATATATATATATATATATATATATATATATATATATATATATATATATATATATATATATATATATATATTAGGGCTGCAACAAATAATCGATTAAAATCGATTATAAAAATAGTTGGCGATTAATTTAGTCATTGATTCGCATGCACAGAGGCAATTTTTTATAAACCTTTATTTAGAAACTGCAACATGTACAAACAGCTGAGAAACAATAATCAAAATGCGTATGGTGCCAGTATGCAGGTTTTTTTCGATAAAATACTGGAAAGGATAGAAATGCAGTTTGTCTCTTTTATCCGATTATTAATCGATTAATCGAAGTAATAATCGACAGATTAATCGATTATCAAATTAATCGTTAGTTGCAGCCCTAATATATATTGTATATATGTATATATCTATATATATATATATATATATATATATATATATATATATATATATATATATATATATATATATATATATATATATATATATATATATATATATATATATATATATATATATATGTGTGTATATATATATATATATATATGTATGTATGTATGTATGTATGTATATATATATATATATATATATATATATATATATATATATATATATATATATATATATATATATATATATATATATATATATATATATATATATATATATATATAGGTGCAACTAATGAAATGTCCAGAGCTGTGGTTTCCTCCTCACTTTCACGGGAGTTGCATGAGTTTTCTGGTTGTTGGGTGTGTAAAATTAGCTTAGCTGAGTTACACTATGGTTGTCTTTGTGATTTCACCCTATAGTCGTCGTCATGCATTAACAGGGTTTGTCAGCACACACCGCCTTGTGTTGAAATTGAAGGATAAAGCTTTTGTGTGTCCAATGGGCATAGTACATGTATGACACTTTTATGACAACATTTTGTTACATCAAGATAAGATTTATCCTTTCTGGCTTGTGGGGATGAGTGTTGGGGTATTAGTATTGTCATACTTTGTAGTATTTTCAGAAGGGCTGACACTTACCAGTTGAACTCGCCCTCTTGCCTATATTGAGGTCAGACACAAAGATGGGTTTTGCAACTGTAATCTCACCAGAAAGAAACTGTCCGCCATGCTTGGAGGTAATAACATTGAAAAGAACATAAAAAATTAGAAACCTTGTGAGGATTTTTAAACGTAATGTAAAACCGTATGTATTTTTGAAGTCCCCCCAGTTTGGATGTGGTCCTCAAAGAGGAAGATCTCATGGAAGAAGAGGTATAAAGGTTTGACAATCTCTGGGACATCTTAAAAAGGGTTGACATATAAACTTACGAGTGTCCACTTGAATAGAGTACTTGAGATTACGAAAAGGGTTGAAGTGGGAAAAGTAAGACCTTGGACCGAGAGTCAGTCAAGTCCTCCCTTTGGCCTTGGTGATTGGAGTTGACATCTGCTCCTTTACATCTTATTATTCCCACAGCCTGAAGTGGCTTTTCTCTTGCTGTCAACTCCCACCCTCACTTATTGGCAAAACATTGTCAAGAGCAAACAGACCGTTCTTCTTCTCCTTGGCCCACTTTAACATGGTCACATGGGAAGACCAGATATTTAACTGTGATTTGGTCAATTTAGAGAACAGACATTTGGCAGGGTTTACCATACATTCATACACACCTGGTCTGCCAGAGACTAAAAAGACATAGCAGGAAGAAAGATCAGTGTTGCCAACTTTAGTGACGTTGTTGCTATAGTTAGCGAGGTTTCCGACCAACTCTTTTATATAGTAGGGGTGCTTTGATAAATGTATTCACATTTTTGGTGCGAAGCATTTGGTTTCGTACAGAGGCCTACAGAATTCCACAAAAACACGAATATCTGTCTTTAAATATACAATATGTTAATCTGAATGTACAGAATGTCAAAGTCAAAATGTATGTTTTCCCTCTGTGAACCACAGCTCCCCAGCGCTGGCAGCATCTATACAACACCAGACCCTGACACTACCACCACCTTTCTTGAGTATTGGCAGGACACGCTTATCTGAGCTAGCTGCTTATAGCTGTTTGCGTAGCTTACATGTGCACTTGTCAGAATATTAGGAACACCTGCAAGGACTAGTCAAATCCAATGCAAGCATGTATGAAGACGACATAAAGATCATGTGTATTGGTACTTTGGTTTGTTGTCAGGCCAAAGTACTTATTTTTAAAACCACCCTATATATATATTTTTTAATTGCTCTTAATTACATTTTGTCTGCATTAAATACAGAATTAATCACAGTAATGGCAAATAGAAGTTTTGTTATTCTTTAAGTGTACCTTAGAGGCCTACTGAAACCCACTACTACCGACCACGCAGTCTGATAGTTTATATATCAATGATGAAATCTTAACATTGCAACACATGCCAATACGGCCGGGTTAACTTATAAAGTGCAATTTTAAATTTCCCGGCAAACTTCCGGCTGAAAACGTTTCGATATGATGACGTTTGTGCGTGACGTCAACAGTGGAAGCGGAAGTATTCGGAGCCCATTGAATCCAATACAAAAAGCTCTGTTTTCATTTCAAAATTCCACAGTATTCTGGACATCTGTGTTGGTGAATCTTTTGCAATTTGTTTAATGAACAATGGAGACTGAAAAGAAGAAAGTTGTAGGTGGGATCGGTGTATTAGCGGCTGGCTATAGCAACACAACCAGGAGGACTTACTTGGATAGCAGACGCGCTAGCCGACGCTAGCCGCCGACCGCACAGACGATCAGGTGAAGTCCTTCGTCCTTCCGTCGATCGCTGGAACGCAGGTGAGCACGGGTGTTGATCAGCAGATGAGGGCTGGCTGGCGTAGGTGGAGCGCTAATGTTTTTATCATAGCTCTGTGAGGTCCCGTTGCTAAGTTAGCTTCAATGGCGTCGTTAGCAACAGCATTGTTAATCTTCGCCAAGCTGGAAAGCATTAACCGTGTAGTTACATGTCCAGAGTTTGGTAGTATTGTTGATCTTCTGGCTATCCTTCCAGTCAGGGACTTGTTTGTTTTGTTTCTATATGCATTAAAGCCTGATGCTATCACTTTAGCTCAGTAGCTAAAGTGTGTCACCGATGTATTGTCTTGGAGATAAAAGTCACTGTGAATGTCCATTTTGCGTTCTCGACTCTCATTTTCAAGAGGATATAGTATCCGAGGTGGTTTAAAATACAAATCCGTGATCCACAATAGAAAAAGGAGAGAGTGTTGAATCCAATGAGCCAGCTTGTACCTAAATTACGGTCAGAGCGAAAAAAGATACGTTCTGCACTGCACTCTAGTCCTTCACTTTCACGTTCCTCATCCACGAATATTTTGTCCTCGCTCAAATTAATGGGGTAATCGTCGCTTTCTCGGTCCGAATCTCTCTCGCTGCTGGTGTAAACAATAGGAAATATGAGCAGTCCTTCCCCCGGTGTCGTCACGCTACTTCCGGTAGGGGCAAGGCTTTTTTTTATAAGAGACCAAAAGTTGCGAACTTTATCGTCGTTGTTCTATACTAAAGCCTTTCAGCAAAAATATGGCAATATCGCAAAAGATCAAGTATGACACATAGAATTGATCTGCTATCCCCGTTTAAATAAAAAAAATTCATTTCAGTAGGCCTTTAAACATTATATTTTCAAGTTTGTAATATTATCAAGATGGGACTGGACAATTTGGTATTTGTTTTATGCAATTTGTTTTTTATTAAACGTTTTGCTTTTTAAAATTGCTCAACACAAAATGGACACAAACTCTCTTTTATAGAAACACATGCACGCCCGCCCAGGAAAAAAAAGTGTATATATAATTATTTTTATTATTATTCATTAGTACTGCCAAATTATAATGTTTTTAATCAGATTAATCACACTTTTGATTAATCATGGTTAATCACAATTAATTCCATGATTTAAAATAACTTACAAAAAGGGCTGAATATTTGGGACACAAATACCATTTTATTGTCAGAATATCATACTGCAACATGTTTCAAATGTTTTACTTTAATGAACATCAAATTAATTTGCTCAAAAATTGCTAACATTTTTATCTTAAATCTCGCCAGGGTGTATTTATTATGATGCGTTCAAGAGTCTGATGGCCTGAGGGAAGAAGCTGTTACAGAACCTGGAGGTTCTGCTACGGAGGCTGCGGAACATTTTACCAGAGTCCAGCAGTGAGAACAGTCCTTAGTGGGGGTGGGAATATATTACTAGACTGGGGTCTTTGCGTGTGCTATCAAGTTTGCACATGTTTTAATACACACAAACCTTTAGTAAATCAGGCCCCAGGTCTAAGAACCCACTTCACATCTACTTTCTTCACAGCCCTGAAAGTCCAAAATTGAATCTGATTTGAAATTGCACAAAGTGCCGCTGCAACAAAAGATGTACAGTATTAGTCATACACTCGCTACGTGTCCATGCACTAAATGAGTCCGATTTCTCTAATAATGTCTATGTATATACTGGGATATCCGGTTGAGTGAAAGCTGGCGCGCCCTGCTACCGAAGCTGGGCGGTAGCAGGTAACTTCTCTGAAGTTGTTTTAGGCCTTTTTGAAGTTTTTTATTGCTGAAAAGGCCCTGGCACATGCTCGCTTTTACTGCACTTTTTAGGCATTATCTTGTCATGGTAATCTGAGAAATCCCTCACCTACTGATCATCGGAGTTTGGCCAAAAACTCCACTTCCTTTTTGCCACCACAATGTGGATGACCAGACCAAATGTTTGGATCCCGCTGATTTGAATTCTCTCCTCCAATATTCTGCCGCTGAGCTCCTGAGACTCGGTTCTCGGCTGTTTCGTCCACAGCCAGTGACGCTTCACCTTCACCCGGACATAGCTTACCAGCCCTGCCGGAGGTATATCCACCGTGGGTCCCGCAGAAACCACCAGCTCAGTGACAACACACCAATAAAATCAATTTGGTCCAAAACTCCTCGCTCGCCAAGGAACATTGGCCGGAAAGTCGACCACAATGACAGAGCTAACACCAACTTCAGTCTTCTTAACATCCGCTCACTCACTCACAAAGGACATCTCATCCAGGATCTCCTTAATGACCGTAAACTGGACTTTATCTGCCTAACAGAAGTATGGCAACACATCAGTGATTTCAAGGACCTTAATGATGCGACTCCTCTCAGGTTTGTTTACACTTCCAAACCTTGCGCCACCGGTCGTGGAGGAGGTCTCGCGATAGATCAAGGGGAAAGTCTCACCGGTACATATGTCCTTTGAATCCACAGTTTTGCAACTATCTGGACCTACTCCCACTACAATTGCTGTTCTATACTGACCTCCAAATTCTAACAAAGATTTTATAAGTGATTTTTCTGCTTTTCTCGTTCATCTTTCTTCACTTTCCCCTAGTATTGTACTACTGGGGGATTTAAATTTTCACATGGACAGCACTAATAATACAATCTCCAGTGATTCTTCATCCTGTCTCCAAATCTCTTCCTGCCAGCTGATTCTAGTCTTCTCACTATCATGATCCTTTTGGATTTCACTGCAGCCTTTGATACAATTTCACACGTTGTCCTCCTCAATAGACTTAGAGACTTATACTTTGAACTAGACTTCCATTATTGTCATTGAAATTTGAACTTTACTGTACAGATGAGAACGAAACGTCGTTGCATTAGCTTGTGGTAGTGCAGGATAAAAGAGCACTAAGGTGCAGGGTGTTTGCATTTACAAAATAAGGTGCAGATATAAATTCATAGATTACTGTACAGATAAATATATTGCACGTTTCCATATGCATCCTCATTTACGGATGTATGTTATATTTACAGATGTATGTTATATACATTAGACTGCACAGTATTGGCATCACAAACAGCCCTTCATTGGTTTAGATCATATCTCTCCAACCGCACTCAGTTTGTTAAACTCCGTTCATCCAAATCCTCTCCGTCACCTCTGGTGTGCCCCAAAGCTATATCTAGGGTCCACTGCTTTTTCATCATCTACATTCTACCTCTTGGCCATATTTTCCATAAATTCAAAATACATTTTCACTGTTCTGAGCATTACACCCAGCTCTACTTCTCTACCAAACACAGTGCTTCTCCTCCTCAATCCTCCCTTACAGACGGCCTCACTGAACTCAAGCGGTGGTTCTCATCAAATTTCCTCCAACTCAACAGTAATAAAACCGAAATCTTACCTGTAGGTAACACATTTATTCTAGCCAAAAACAACAGCTTGTGCATCACTCTCAGCAATTCCTCTGTCTCACCCTCCTCCCAAGTTAAGAGTCTAGGTGTCATCCTGGACAGCACAATCTCTTTTCAAGCCCACATAAGCAACATGACCCGCTCTGCTTACATTTAACTACGCAATATTAAACGCCTTCACCCATCCTTTCCCCTCATACTGCTGCCATACTGGTTCATAGCCTTGTCACCTCTCGCCGGGACTACTGCAACTCTCTCCTGTTTGGTCTCCCTCACAAGTCGCTCAAAAAACTTCAGCTTCTCCAGAACTCTGCTGCCCGGATAATCACCAGAACCCCCTCAATACAGCACATCACCCCAGTTCTGCAGCAACTCCATCGGCTACCCGTCAAACATTGTCTCAATTTAAAGTATTTCTCCTCACTTTCAAAGCTATACATAACTTTGCCCCGTCATATCTTTCTTACCTGCTCCATGTCGCCACGCCCTCACGTTCCTTAAGATCCTCGTCATCCGTCCATCTCACTGTCCCCGTATATAGACTGTCCACCATGGGGGCCCGAGCTTTCAGCCGCTCAGCCCCTCATCTTTGGAAGTCACTTTCACCAGACTCAAAACACACCTATTCCTGACTGTTTATTCACTTTAAATTATGTCTATCTATGTTGTTGTTGTTGTTGTTTTTATTCAATTGAATTTATTGTTTTGTTTTTGTACTGTGTCCCTAAGTTAGTGTTTTTTAACCACTGTGCCGCGGCACATTAGTGTACTGTGAGATATTGTCTGGTGTGCCGTGGGAGATTGTCATTTCACCTAATTGGGTTAAAAATATTTTTTGCAAACCAGTAATTATAATCCGCAAATAATGTGCCGTTGTTGAGTGTCTGTACTCTCTAGAGCTCAGCAGAGTAACCATGTAATACTCTTCCATATCAGTAGGTGGCAGCAGGTAGCTAATTGCTGTGTAGATGTCGGAAAAATGGTTTGTGGTGATCATGTGCAGATGACAGCGGGAGGCAGTGTGCAGGTAAAAAGGTATCTAACGCTTGAACCAAAAATAAACAAAAGGCATTGAAGCTTAGGGATGGCTATGCAAAACTAAACTAAAACTGAAGTGGCTGCAAAGGAAACAAAAACAGAATGCTGGACGACAGAAAAGATTTACAGCGTGTGGAGCAGACGGTGTCCACAAAGTACATCCGTACATGACATGACAATCAACAACAAAATAGGAGCGCAAGACAAGAACTAAAACACTACACACAGGAAAACACAAAAAAACTCCAAATAAGTCACGGCGTGATGTGACAGTACACCTACTTTGAGACAAGAGCTATAGTGATGCATGGTTGGTTATGGTTTGAATTAATATCCAACAATTGCGAGAACGACTTTTTATTGTCAATATGGACTGCTGAGTTTAATTTTTTAATGTTTTCTGCTGGTGATGTGCCTCGAGATTTTTACCTTGGCTCAGAAAAGATTGAAAAACACTGCCTTAAGTGACTAGAAAGACGCCTTATAAGTAAAATATATTATTATTATTATTATTAATAGTTTGGTTCTAAATAAGCATCATACAGCCCATGGAAACACCTTAATCCGATCATGTTTCTCTTCTGTCTCTGTTGTCAGTTTTAATGACATGACATGCAGTCAGACAGCTGCCAGCAAAGAGCGTGACCCCAGGGACCTCTTCCTTCCATAATCCATTATCACATGTCCGTCCTGTCCTTGTTTTCTATTTATCGCCCCTTTCTGTGCCCACTGTCTCGCTTGCTTGCCTGCACGGCGCCCACGCCTCGCTAACAATCGCACCTTTGGTATGAAGGCTGACAAGAGGCTCGAGCACAATGATAAATCTTCTCTGACGACTCCTCATACAGTGTAGTAACACTTGAGTGACACAAACAACTTCTGTGTACGTGCTTGCGTGCATTACACTGTACTGTACTGTATGCTTAGGATGGTTAACTAACAGTATTAAGTTCATATTCATGCAGAACTGCCTTTAATTTGAATTATTATTCAATTATACATCAGCATATGCCTTAATTCTGAGATTTAAATTCAATCAGTATTGGCAAAAAAAAAAAATCTGCAAACAACATCCATCCATTTTCTACCGCTTGTCCCTTTCGGGGTAGCGGGGGGTGCTGGAGCCTATCTCAGCTACATTCGGGCGGAAGGCGGTGTAAACCCTGGACAAGTCGCCACCTCAAACAACATATTGACCCAAATATAAGACAAAAAAGTGTATATACTGTATATGAATTATGGTTAAACCTAATACAGTGGTACCTCGTGATACGCACTGTCTTTTGACTGATTGTTATGCTTTAGGTTGCCAGCAAAAATGTGGGTTCTGATTGTCCCAACCGGTCGCATAGCAAACATCACAGTGAACCCCGTAGGAACCGACCAAAACATCCGGTCATATTCGTTAGCACTGGCTTATAGCTAGAGGTCGACGTGACTTTGTTTTTCCAACCATCCGAGCAAAGAAAGTGAGTTTGAAATACAGTGCTGAGAACAATGAAGGGATGGTAGTCACTGAATTAAAGAAATAAATCATCAACAAAATGCAGCGCGTAGCACTGCTAATCTGCACCATACTGAAGCAAAATTAGTCGATAATACCAGCCAATGATGTCAAAATAATATCGAAACAGCGGACATGTGTCCATTAAAATATGGAGAAGCTGCTGATGGAGTGTTTGACTAAGAAAGCAGTTGAAGGTGATACCGTAGAAGTTGTCTTTCTAAGGGAAATACTACGCATTGTTATTACATTATGAAACTACTGTAGTTTTTCATGCATTCAGTTGTGTTGTTTTTATTACAATATTTTGTACAAGCAAGTTTTATAACATTTTTAGGACATGCCAACTCATTTCAATCGGCGACAGTTTTTTGCAATATAAATAATTTACGAGTACAAGCTGCGTCACAGAACTCAACCAAACAAGTATTTGCTTGTGATTATTTTTCATAAATTATCAATCAATTTATTGTGTACCATACTGTGCATATATAGGATGGTATTTTTTCCCTTCGCCCGACAGGTCATCTTTGCATTCGGGTTTTGGAGATGTATTCATGCAAACCAATGGGGAGCACCAAAACGACTTCTCACCATGCGAGTCAGAGCATTTCTTTCTGTCAATCACGTACAAGTGACCTGGAGATTTTTAAAAAAAGTATCTCAAGAAGTTGGGCAAGTTAGCAAATATAGAAGAAGCAGAATTATCAAACAGATGTCAAGTAGCTAAGAAATAATTGTAATCGCAATCTGCCTGTTATGTCAATCATATTGACACCATTGAAGTCAAAGATTGTATTTGATTGCTCTAAATCATTTTCAAAAATAAGTCTTGGAAAATAGTTGTATTTTGTCATATATTTTGGTCAATATGGTTTTCTTAACTGGCGCCAATATTCATCTTAATATGTTATAGTTCATTACATTTAGTCATTTTTTAGGCCTCTTTTTCTTTGCACTGTAATATTTGGGATAATTTCATAATAGAAATGTTTCCATGCAGACGGGTTCATTAGAGTGGCACAGCAGCTGAACAATAGCAGGTTAATGAGCTTTTAATATGTGCTTAATGATGGTAGAGCTATGAGATAAAGGGGCTAGCTGGCTTGAAGCACATTCCTCTCTGAGAGGGCTCCCGTCTTAAATACATAATGACAGCATGAGAGAGAGTAAAAATTGACTTTTGGTGATGAATCACTGCATAATGATAAAAGCGACCACTTTTGTTTTCCAAAGTCGACAGGCCAGTTCCGCTGGGACTTGGCTGCTTGCGGTTCATTTATGTGTCAGCTTGCACGGCCACAAAACAACCAGTTTAGGAGCGGAATGGGAATTAATTCGCTCACAGCAAGAAGAGACAGCCCACCTCGCATTAGTACGCGATACCCTCTTTAAATACCTCCAGACTCCCTCAGCTTTCTCCTTACTTTAAGATCAGTCCTTATAAGGACGATATGTGTGTCATTAAAAACAAGGCAGACGTTCTTTTAACAAGTATATTTAATATTTTGGCCACTGTAACATTACACACAGTTTGAACAGTAACACTGTTTGAATATTTAGTCAAGTGATTCTTTGACGGAGCTCAAATTTTGAGAATCACTGACTTGGCCATTATTATAATTTTTTTAACTGTGAGGTTAGTTTATTTAAAGATAAAACGGCATTATTATAAGTTATACTGTACTTGTGTTGTCTCGATACCAATATTTTGGTACCGGTACCAAAATGTATTTCGATACTTTTCGGTACTTTTCGATACTTTTCTAAATAAAGGGGACCACACATAATTGTATTAATGGGTTTATTTTAACAAAAAATCTTACGGTACATTAAACATATGTCTCTTATTGATATTATTTCTTCCATCCATCCATCCATTTTCTACCGCTTATTCCCTTCGGGGTCGCTGGGGGCGCTGGAGCCTATCTTAGCTACAATCGGGCGGAAGGCGGGGTACACCCTGGACAAGTCGCCACCTCATCGCAGGGCCGATATTATTTCTTATTGTCCTTAAATAAAATAGTGAACATACAAAAAAACGTGTCTCTTAGTTGTAAGTAAGCAAACAAAGGCTTCTAATTTAGCTGCTGACATATGCAGTAACATATTGTGTCATTTTTCATTCTAGTATTTTGTCAAAATTATTAAGGACAAGCAATAGAAAATGGATTATTAATCTACTTTTTCGTTTACTGTTAATATCTGCTTACTTTCTCTTTTAACATGTTCTATCTACACTTCTGTTAAAATGTAATAATCACTTATTCTTCTGTTGTTTGGATACTTTACATTAGTTTTGGATGATACCACAAATGTAGGTATCAATCCGATACCAAGTCATTACAGTATCAAACATTGGTCATATTCAAAGTCCTCATGTGTCCAGGGACGTATTTCTGAGTTAATAAACATAACATAAATTTTAAAAAACTAAAAAATATTTTGTGATGCTAAAAAATATTGATGTAATCATAGAAGTATCGACTAGATACGTTCCTGTACTTGGTATCATTACAGTGGATGTCAGGTGTAGATCCACCCATGGCGTTTGTTTACATTTTGACGCCGGTGAGCTACGGTGTGTAGTGAAGCATGTTTAGCTATTCCTCGTCCTGCAGAGATGATACTTGTAAGAAACATACTTTATTTGTTGCCATGGAGGCGCGGATTAGTGATTTGGAAGTAGCTAAGACACTGCCGACTATTTAAGCCAAAGTGCGCCTGTTCTCCCTTTTCTGTCGACACACATTGTCTGTTTGTAAGTACTCCGTGATTGTGCGCTGTCGAACATGCTCCTCTACTCGTAAACCAGCAATGACACGACGTGACGACGAGCAGGTGGTGGGGCACCGGTACTTTTTAGAGGCGGTATAGTACGGAATATGATTCATTATTATCGCGGGACTATACCGTACAACCCTACACTATACATCAATTATGCAAATGTTTCACCGTAGAAGATTGTTCTGAGCCACATAAAATCGGGTATGTACAAAAATGTTCCTCCAAATCCGATAATTTTAAGATTCTAGTACAATAATGTGTCAATTCTTATCCGGCAACATTGATGCAAATTTATATGTGCACTCATCTGCCACAACATTAGGTACACCTGCACAGTCTGACCCCTTAACTAAATAAAATAGACTTCATTCAATGACAGTTTACCAAAAGTTTACTTTGAAATCAAACCAAAGATAATTGGAACATGCTCGGAGCATTGCAACTGGACTGTACAGATTGTCTTGGAAAAAGATCTACCTCCTAGCAGTTTTTAGCAATTCATGCTCACAGACTGACTTGGGACAGCTGTAGTCTGAGAGCCCAGTGCTGGATCCGAAGCATTTACCCTTTACAAGAAGGGATATGCCCAGATTTTTGAAACCTTTAGGATGGGTTAAAGGACAGCATTTCAACCTTTCCTCAGATATTCAATAATTTATAATGTAGCCTCTAACAAATACCAGAACACAGGCACTTTTAGTTTCAGATGCGCCCTTGACGATAGACGCTTCCGACTAAGTCTCGCCCCCTTTGGATGGAAGGATATATTATTGTCATTGCGAAGTTTAACAAAATGTCATTTTCAGCACAGACCGGTCAAGAGCAGACATACACTGTACATTGTACAGGGTGACAGATCAGGAACGCTGATGGGTCGCCACTTACGGTGCCCCGTAAAAGATGGGAAAAGGAGGATTCGTGGGGGGGATGAGGAAAAATAAAGTTGATTCCAGACTAGGCTCCTCCTATCTGACGACAGGAAAAAAAACTTGATAGTTACATTGTGGAGGGGGGCGTGGTCTGTGGGCCTGTAAGGACCGGCCTCGAAGGACAGCTGGCAGGTGATTGGATTACCCAGCTGGGACTGATCATCCAATCACCTGCCATGCTTATTAGCAGCAGCCGGACCGAGACGCAGTAGTTGGAGTTGGAGTTTGAGCCAGACAACCCACACATGCGCCCGAGACCACGCCGCAAGAGGGAGAGCAGCTGAAAGACTGAAAAGTTGCTGACCTGGCGCATGTGCGCACAATAAAAATATCATTGCACCTGACTACCGGGCTCTCAAGAAGGTCTGTCGCGATCAGGGGAACCCACAAGAGGGCAACCTCTACATACATATACACATGTTACAACAGAGAAACCACGAGACTTGCAACGGGGGGGTCTCCGGTGACGAATCTGCAGCCCTTCTGGCGCTGCTCCAGTCATCTGTTGCACCTAAGTAGTTAAGTGGTGGCAAATGCGTGGGGTGGTGGTATGTGTACATATGCGCAGTCCATTTTCCATGGGGTGTGTGTTGTTATGGCTATAGGGCTGGAGTCGCTCTGCAGGCCCTGTTGTCATGTCCCACACGGTCTTGTAAAAGATGGCGGAAGATCAGCTCGAATTTCAGACAAAATCAGCATTTATTTCCTTTCAAAGCTGAAAATATGTCGCAGCAATCACTTCAGAGGGGGCTCAACTAAACTTACCCAGGCAACATTCATGAGAGTCGTGTATCGGAAGGCATAAATTGTAACGTGCGTTTTGTGGTCAATGCAGAAAAATCTGCCACAACTTAGAGTGCACATTCAAATTTCCTGGGAAAAAATGTAAGATTCCGTATGCTATGGTTGTTACTAATTGTGATCCCCTTATAGATAGCCACAATAGAAGAAATAAGTTACCTAAAAGCTACCTCTTTGCTATTAATTAAAAAAAATCACTGTTTCTTCAGTATGCCTACATGATGGCGATCAAAACAATTACCGTATTTTTTGGACTGTAAGTCGCAGTTTTTTTCATAGTTTGGCCGGGGGTGCGATTTATACTCAGGAACGACTTATGTGTGAAATTATTAACACATTACCGTAAAATATCAAATAATATTTTTTAGCTCATTCACGTAAGAGACTAGACGTATAAGATTTCATGGGATTTAGCGATTAGGAGTGACAGATTGTTTGGTAAACGTATAGCATGTTCTATATGTTTTCGACCAAACTCTCTCGTTTGAGTCACACATTAAGAGTGTTACTAAAACGGCCTTCTTTCATCTCTGTAATATCGCTAAAATTCGTTCCATTTTGTCCACTCGCGACGCTGAAATCATTATTCATGCGTTCGTTACGTCTCGTCTCGATTACTGTAACGTATTATTTTCGGGTCTCCCTATGTGTAGCATTAAAAGATTACAGTTGCTACAAAATGCGGCTGCTAGACTTTTGACAAGAACAAGAAAGTTTGATCATATTTCGCCTATACTGGCTCACCTGCACTGGCTTCCTGTGCACTTAAGATGTGACTTTAAGGTTTTACTACTTACGTTTAAAATACTACACGGTCTAGCTCCTGCCTATCTTGCTGATTGTATTGTACCATATGTCCCGGCAAGAAATCTGCGTTCAAAGAACTCCGGCTTATTAGTGATTCCAAGAGCCCAAAAAAAGTCTGCGGGCTATAGAGCGTTTTCTGTTCGGGCTCCAGTACTCTGGAATGCCCTCCCGGTAAAAGTTAGAGATGTTACCTCAGTAGAAGCATTTAAGTCCCATCTTAAAACTCATTTGTATACTCTAGCCTTTAAATAGACCCCCTTTTTAGACCAGTTGATCTGCCGTTTTCTTTTCTCCTCTGCCCCCTCACTGGGTTATTCCGATTCCGGTGACCATGGATGAGGTGCTGGCTGTCCAGAGTTGAGACCCGGGGTGGACCGCTCGCCTGTGCATCGGTTGGGGACGTCTCTGCGCTACTGACCTGTCTCCGCTCGGGATGGTCTCCTGCTGGCCCCACTATGGACTGGACTCTCACTGTTATGTTGGATCCACTAGGGACTGTACTTAGAGGGGGGGTTATCCACATATGCAATCATCCCCAAGGTTTCTCATTGTCATTCACATCGACGTCCCTTGTGTGGGCTCTGTGCCGAGGATGTCGTTGTGGCTTGTGCAGCCCTTTGAGACTTTTGTGATTTAGGGCTATATAAATAAACATTGATTGATTGATTGATATATGTTATAGTTATTTGAATGACTCTTACCATAATATGTTACGTTAACATACCAGGCACGTTCTCAGTTGGTTATTTATGCCTCATATAAAGTACACTTATTCAGCCTGTTGTTCACTATTCTTTATTTATTTTAAATTGCCTTTCAAATGTCTATTTTTGGTGTTGGGTTTTTTTGGGGACGGCGTGGCGCAGTTGGGAGAGTGGCCGTGCCAGCAACCTGAGGGTTCCTCGTTCAATCCCCACCTTCTACCAACCTCGTCACGTCCGTTGTGTCCTTGAGCAAGACACTTCACCCTTGCTCCTGATCGGTCGTGGTTAGGGCCTTGCATGGCAGCTCCCGCCATCAGTGTGTGAATGTGTGTGTGAATGGGTGAATGTGGAAATAGTGTCAAAGCGCTTTGAGTACCTTGAAGGTAGAAAAGCGCTATATAAGTATAACCCATTTACCATTTACCATTTATCAAATAAATGTCCCCAAAAAATGCGACTTATACTCCAGTGCGACTTATATATGTTTTTTTCCTTCTTTATTATGCATTTTCGGCCGGTGCAACTTATACTAAGGAGCGACTTATATTCCGAAAAATACGGTACTATAGGAAAGTAAATTGTGTAATCCTCTCAATCAATCAATCAAAATATATTTATGTACCCCTTAAAGGCCTACTGAAACCCACTACTACTGACCACGCAGTCTGATAGTTTATATATCAATGATGAAATCTTAACATTGCAACACATGCAAATACGGCCGGGTTAACTTATAAAGTGACATTTAAAATTTCCCGGGAAATATCCGGTTGAAACGTCGCGGTATGATGACGTATGCGCGTGACGAAGTCAGAGTAACGGAAGTTATGGTACCCCGTAGAATCCTATACAAAAAGCTCTGTTTTCATTTCATAATTCCACAGTATTCTGGACATCTTTTGCAATTTGTTTAATGAACAATGAAGGCTGCAAAGAAGACAGTTGTAGGTGGGATCGGTGTATTAGCAGCGGACTACAGCAACACAACCAGGAGGACTTTGTTGGAGAGCAGACGCGCTAGCCGCCGACCTCACCTTGACTTCCTACGTCTCCGGGCCGCCAAACGCATCGGGTGAAGTCCTTCGTCCTTCTGCCGATCGCTGGAACGCAGGTGAGCACGGGTGTTGATGAGCAGATGAGAGCTGGCTGGCGTAGGTGGAGAGCTAATGTTTTTAGCATAGCTCTGTGCGGTCCGGTTGCTAAGTTGCTAAGTTAGTTTCAATGGCGTCGTTAGCACAGCATTTTTAACCTTCGCCAGCCTGGAAAGCATTAACCGTGTATTTATATGTCCACGGTTTAATAGTATTGTTGATTTTCTATCTATCCTTCCAGTCAGGGGTTTATTTTTTTCGTTTCTATATGCAGATAAAGCACGATGCTATCACGTTAGCTCGTAGCTAAAGCATTTCGCCAATGTATTGTCGTGGAGATAAAAGGCCCTGAATGTCCATTTCGCGTTCTCGACTCTCATTTTCAAGAGGATATAGTATCCGAGGTGGTTTAAAATACAAATCCGTGACCCACAATAGAAAAAGGAGAGTGTGGAATCCAATGAGCCAGCTTGTACCTAAGTTACGGTCAGAGCGAAAAAAGATACGTCCATCACTGCCTCTCAAGTCCTTCACTGTAACGTTCCTCATCTACGAATCATTCATCCTCGCTCAAATTAATGGGGTAATCGTCACTTTCTCGGTCCGAATCTCTCTCGCTCCATTGTAAACAATGGGGAATTGTGAGGAATACTAGCTCCTGTGACGTCACGCTACTTCCGGTACAGGCAAGGCTTTTTTTTATCAGCGAGCAAAAGTTGCGAACTTTATCGTCGATTTTCTCTACTAAATCCTTTCAGCAAAAATATGGCAATATCGCAAAATGATCAAGTATGACACATAGAATGGATCTGC
Organism: Entelurus aequoreus; assembly: GCF_033978785.1. NCBI lineage: Eukaryota > Metazoa > Chordata > Actinopteri > Syngnathiformes > Syngnathidae > Entelurus > Entelurus aequoreus. Next base: position 25,066,340 of record NC_084745.1, read on the forward strand.
TATTCCCGTTTAAATTTAAAAAAATCATTTCAGTAGGCCTTTAATCACAAGTGTCTCAAAGGGCTTCCCAAACTACACCCCGATACAAACCCATATCCGGGCAAGGAAAAACTCAAAAGACCCCAGCTAGGGAAATATAAGAAACTTGAGAGGATAACGCATATGTAGGAACACTCGGCTGCAATTGATGTCAAATTGGTATAATTATTGAATTATTAAGGTAATAGATAATGTGGGAGTCCAGTTCATCGGGAAGCCAACGGATAGTCATAGTGGGGTCTTCTCCCTGGCTCAGCCAGATCAGCGACACAGAGACGTCTACTGCACAGCTTGCCGTCCGCAACTCGGGTCAACTAGCACCTCATCCACACTGGTACCTCTCCGGAAATGATCCGTGGCCACCTGGTATCCTCTCTCGGCAGGAGAGGTGGGGTGTGTGGAAGGAGGCCAGAGCAGAAAAACGGCAGATCAACTGGTTTAAAAAGGGTTCTATCTAAAAAGTAGAATACTTGGTATTTATGGATGTATTGCTGTAACTATGGGATTTCCTCAATGTTAATTGTTCCTTCAATTACTGAACTGACCTTCGAAAATCTGCATTACAAGTACCCCTATGCACACCTGCAACGTTTTTTTTTCTGAAATAAACGTAAATTCTACTGATTTACAGTATCTGTATGCTCAGCCTGTTTGATTGTTCCATCCCAACGACTGTTGTTGAGTTGGCAGAAGTCTCACTTCTTTGTGTCTTTAACAGCTGTCGTTTTGCATCACAATAAAGCAAAAACCATTCTTGTCTGGCCATGTCCCCTCTTATAAAAACATTGGCTCCTGCACCGGGCACTAGAGATGCCTCTCTATGTCTGTGAGCATGAACTGATGAAGCCTGCTCGGATGAGATGCGAAACGTCTTGGAAGACTAACTGCACAGTCCGGTTGCGTTTGATTCCAAACCCTGAGAATACAATGGCCTGAATGAATGAGAATAGCCACAAGCATATAGGAGCATGCTTCTGTGAGTTGATCCCTCTCCCGCCCCACCTTTCTGCCTCACATTTAAATCACGTTGACATCCTACTCCTTGTGTGTTATGCTTTGATTTTTTTTAACCCTCCCTCGTGCATAAATCAAATTGGCATGCTGCTCTGTGCACTTTTCGCCTCCCCCGGTTCTCGAGGTCTGCGCTTTAATTGGATTCCGTGTCTGTATTTAACATGGCTCAGAAACGTGTTTGTGTGTTCACATGTGGGACACAGCATGGTGGTGGTATAATGACAAATTCATACACTGCTAGCCTCTGCTTTAATCCATCCTGCCTACCAATCTGCATGCAGAAATCAGTGATGGAGCCACTTATCAAACTCATACAGTCGCGATCAAAAGTTTACATACACTTGTAAAGAATATGTCAGGACTGTCTTGAGTTTCCAATCATTTCTACAACTCTTATTTTTGTGTGATAGAGTGATTGGAGCACATACTTGTTGGTCACAAAAAACATACAATAAGTTTGGTTCTTTTATGAATTTATTATGGGTCTACTGAAAATGTGACCAAATCTGCTGGGTCAAAAGTATACATACAGCAATGTTAATATTTGGTTACATGTCCCTTGGCAAGTTTTACTGCAATAAGGCGCTTTTGGTAGCCATCCACAAGCTTCTGGCAAGCTTCTGGTTGAATTTGTGACCACTCTTCTTGACAAAATTGGTGCAGTTCAGCTAAATGTGTTGGTTTTCTGACATGGACTTGTTTCTTCAGCATTGTCCACACGTTTAAGTCAGGACGTCACATGGACAAAGATAAGTTCTGTGGTCAGATGAAACAAAAATTGAGCTGTTTGGCCACAATACCCAGCAATATGTTGGGAGGAGAAAAGGTGAGGCCTTTAATCCCAGGAACACCACCCTACCGTCAAGCATAGTGGTGGTAGTATCATGCTCTGGGCCTGTTTTGGAGTAAATGGGAAAATGGAAAAGGAGGATTACCGCTAAATTCTTCAAGACAACCTACAATCATCAGCCCAGAGGTTGGGTCTTGGGCGCAGTTGGGTGTTCCAACAGGACAATGACCCCAAACACATGTCAAAAGTGGTAAAGGAATGGCTAAATCAGGCTACAATTAAGGTTTTAGAATGGCCTTCCCTAAGTCCTGGGACAATGCTGAAGAAACAAGTCCATGTCAGAAAAGCAACAAATTTAGCTGAACTGCACCAATTTTGTCAAGAGGAGTGGTCACAAATTCAACCAGAAGCTTGCCAGAAGCTTGTGGATGGCTACCAAAAGCGCCTTATTGCAGTGAAACTTGCCAAGGGACATGTAACCAAATATTAACATTGCTGTATGTATACTTTTGACCCAGCAGATTTGGTCACATTTTCAGTAGACCCATAATAAATTCATAAAAGAACCAAACTTCATGAATGTTTTTTTGTGACCAAGTATGTGCTCCAATCACTCTATCACAAAAAAATAAGAAATGTTGAAATTTTTGGAAACTCAAGACAGCCATGACATTTTGTTCTTTACAGGTGGATGTAAACTTTTGATAGAGACTATGTGTAGTTTTCATTATTTGTTGTACGCACAAATGTATGTATTGCAAATTAAAGCTAAGTTAAAGTTAAAGTACCAATGATTGTCACACATGTAGGGAGTGTGCCAGTTTTGTGTGTCTGACATTGTTTTGTTAGCGTTTTGAGTGATTCTGCCCAAGTGGCTGACGTTGATGGGATGATGGTTTTCTTTTTCTTGATGTAAAAATGGTTTACAGGGAGTCTAATGATATTTTTCTTTCCTTTCCGCAGGAGGCTGAGTGGCACTGCGATGAGTTCACCAAGGGAGCCTGCTTCAGCCGAGGAAAGTCTGAGGTACGTCAGTGAAGTCCAAGCGTTTGAAGTGTCAAATTGATAATATACACAGCGCGGCCTGGTTTGTGTCAACTGGTCAGTCAGGTTGTAGGCTTAAGTTTATGTAAAGAAAGTACAAAACCCAAAACCAGTGAAGTTGGCACGTTGTGTAATTCGTAAATAAAAACAGAATACAATGATTTGCAAATCCTTTTCAACTTATATTCAATTGAATAGACTGCAAAGACAAGATATTTAATGTTCGAAATGAGAAACATATTTTTTTTTGCAAATAATCATTAACTTTGAATTTAATGGCAGCGACACACTGCAAAAAAGTTGGCACAGGGGCATTTTTACCACTGTTTTTACATGGCCTTTCCTTTTAACAGTACTCAGTAATTTTTGAAGCTTTTCAGGTGGAATTCTTTCCCAGTCTTGCTTGATGTACAGCTTAAGTTGTTCAACAGTTTCCGTTGTTGTATTTTACGCTTCGTAATGCGCCACATATTTTCAATGGGAGACAGGTCTGGACTACAGGCAGGCCAGTCTAGTACCCACACTCTTTTACTCTGAAGGCCCGCTGCTGTAACACGTGGCTTGGCATTGTCTTGCTGAAATAAGCAGGGGCGTCCATGATAACGTTGCTTGGATGGCAACATATGTTGCTCCAAAACCTGTATGTACCTTTCAGCATCAATGGTGCCTTCACAGATGTGTAAGTTACCCATGCATCAAATTCCAAATGAGCTAATATTTGAAAAAAATAACAAAGTTTTCCTGTTCGAATGTTACATATCTTGTCTTTGCAGTCCATCCAATTGAATATAAGTTGAAAATGATTACCAAATCATTGTATTCTGTTTTTATTTACGATTTACACAATGTGCCAACTTCACTGGTTTTGGGTTTTGTACATTGGCTACTTTTCAGCCATTTTTCATGGAATCATTGGCCGGTGTACTAGTCAATCAGTATTTTCAGGCTGTTGTCACACACGGTCCAGACCAAAGTAGGAGGAGAGTTAAATGGTAGCATTCAAAATCAGCCATTTTTATTATAGAATAACCTCGCTTGCGGCTTGTTATGTGACAAATTGTTATGTGACTTGTTATTATTCCTAAATAAAACTGATGTCTGTTAGGTTTAAATACAATTCTATTTTACTTTTTTTTTTTTTACCTTTTTAGCAGCTAAGTTGCCCTTAAATACTTTTTAAATGTTGAAAAATTATCAAATATTAAAAATGTATTTTAATATGTATTATTGTATGTAATGTTGCCATAGTTCTTATGTTATTTTACCCCTCCTTTATGAAGCTAACACAAGATTAATTGATCTTGTACTGGCAGCTAGTAGATGTCTAAGTCACATTCTTTTAGCATAGCAATGAAGAGGTTCACCAGTAGCTTCTTCTGAGACTTTGGTTCTGTGCCAGAAGCCTTAGTTTTGACATCATTGTAGAGATTCCAAAAAATATGTTTATGTTCTCACAAAAGACAGGCACAGCAAACACACAATAATTGTATAAATAAAAGGGATAGGACATGTATTTAAAAATACCCTTTATAACCCTAGAAAACACTGCATCAGCAATGACATTTTGCCAAAAAAGCATATTGTATGAGTTTTTCAAATAAGAAAGATGTTACAACAACTTCTCAATATGAATAGGCATTAAAGGTGGAACTGGACTTTTCTTTTGGAATATTGCCTATCATTCACACTCCCTATGTGAGACAAGAACACATACATGTTTCTCTTTTTTGTGTATTGTATACGAGGTGGCTAACAATGTAGCTAATTAGAGTCATCTATACAGCCATAAATTAGGTATGTGTGTAACATTTTGAAAATAATTGATTTAAATGAAACCAGTTTTATCAGACAGGTCTTGTTAAGACGATTTCAGTGATATAAGTATAATTTTTCTGTGATAAATATTAAGAAAGTTATGAATTTTTTTTGCCTGGTGAAAATGCACAAATTTATGGTCAACCTCTTCACAACAAAGTCAATGAGGCGCAAGATTTTACGTGTGAGCTTTTTGTTAAAAATATCATACATTTCTTAATATTCACCCCATTTTAAAAAGGTTAGTATCGTTGGAAAGCTTGTTAAACAAAGAAACAGATGAATAGGTTAAGGTGTATTTCTAATTGATCAAATTCATGAAAGTAGCGTAGGAAGCGAAGGAAATTCTGAGTAAACAAGATTGGTCCGACTCGACCAGAAGGAGAAAAAATCAGTGTGCAAGTCTATCATTTTAAAATATACTTTGACAGATACATGTATGGCTTACACTTTAGAACAAATTCCAATGAAGTATTTACTGACTGTAGATTTTTTGCTGGAGAATTTTGTCGAGTTTAAACGTGCCAAATTTTGTATGAGCTTTTTGATCCGAAAATGTTGATGTTCTGAATAAACTAGGATATGTGTTCTAGGTCATGAGTATAGTTGTATAGTAGTGACGAAAACAACGCAAACGCAGTTGAACTCTGAAAACAGCGGTCCGGTTGCTACTCACGATGGCGCATTCAAGCGTGAAATGCTTAAATGCGACCACTGCGGAGGGCCAGCCAGCAGGGAATACACACATTATATAAAGCCCTTTAAAAAACATTTTAAAAAACGACAACACTCCATTTACGTGCCATTACCTGCATAGTAACCAGGTACTAGCGACAATGTTATTGTGCGAGCTAAGAACAAGGAACGTTTAGAACACGGCATACTAAGCTGCTGCATCGCCTCTGAGTTGGTAAAAATTTGTACTAGCAAGCATGTTTAACACATATAGTAAATATTGTTAACAAGTTAAAGGTGTTTAATGATAATGCAACCATGTTTTACACATATAGTTAATAGTGTTAATAAATTAAAGGTGTTTAATGATAATACAAGAATGTTTCATACATATAGTTAATATTGTTAACAAGTTAAAGGTGTTTAAAGATAATACAAGCATGTTTAACACATATAGCTAATATTGGTAATAAGTTAAAGGTGTTTAAAGATAATACAAGCATGTTTAACACATATAGTTAATATTGTTAACAACTTAAAGGTGGTTAAATATAATACAAGCATGTTTAACACATATAGTTAATATTGTTAACAAGTTAAAGGTGTTTAAAGATAATACAAGCATGTTTAACACATATAGTTAATATTTTTTAATGAGTTAAAGGTGTTTAAAGATAATACAAGCATGTTTAACACATATAGTTAATATTTTTAATAAGTTAAAGGTGTTTAAAGATAATACAAGCATGTTTAACACATATAGATTCCTTTCTTTCATGAAGACAAGAATATAAGTTGGTGTATTAACTGATTCTGATGACTTGCATTGCTAGGAATCAGACAGTGGTGCTGATAACGTCCGAATTTTCGAATGGAGGAGAGAAAAAGTCCTCCTTTCTGTCCAATACCACATGAAAGTGGTTGGTTTTTGGCATCTTATTTGTCCAGCTTCCGTACTCCTTTGTATACACTTTACAAGAAATACATTGGCGGCAAACTCCGTAGCTTGCTAGCTTGTGCACGCCAGCTTTCTGAGACTCTTATTTTGTTAGCGTAGGCAGGATGAAGCAGAGCTTTTATTGTGCAACTGTGCAGTCGGTCTTTGGAGTTTTGACGACAGGTACGACGCCAGAGTCTGTTGAAATAAAGTGTTTCTCGCCTTCCTGTCGGTAATTTTAATGAGCTGGCAGCAGCCAGCGTCATCTCAGAAGACCCTCGGGTGCCGTGAATGTCAATCAAGTGACGAAAGTGACGTCATAGTGAAGATTTATGATCGCTCATTTTTAGGACTATTTTTTTAATGCCTGGCTGGCGATCGACGGACACACCCTCCGCAATCGACCGGTAGCTCGCGATCAACATAATGAGCACCCCTGATCTAAGGAGTGAGGATTATGATGATTCATTTTCTATATGGGGAAAACAAGTCTTGTGCTGAAAGATATAAACCTCCAGTTGGCATCCCAGTGAGAGCAGACTTTGTACAGTAAGTTGTATTATGTTTGTCTTTTAGCACTGAGCAATACTGCTACTTGATGCTTAGTATTTCACTAAAGCTGGATCTGCCTAGCACAGTGTCTAAAACGTGTATCGCATGCTCTTTATGTTCAGGCTCAGAAATAGAAGGTTCTGGATCATCATTTGTTCAGCAGTCATTGTTGTTGAAGGAAATAACAAATGTTGCAAAGTGCTCTGTAAATGATTTCAACCAAATATAATAGTTGCAGCCATGCTTAAAAGGACCAAAATACATAAATATTACATGTTATTGTGAATGTGCCTGTTACATTACATATACAAACGTGTGTATACTCATAGCATGTTTATAAAACGTTGGGTTTTTTAAGAGGTCTTTATAAGCGCAACAGATCGAATCCCCATTACCTGCATTGTTAGCCACCACATGCTAGCATTTATTTGAATGCATAAAAAGAGAAAGACGTGTTCTTGTCTCACAGGTAGATTGTAAATAAAATAAAAATGGAGAGTTTCCCTTTAGTATTGCACTCAAATGAGATCAAATTTGACTGTTGTGTATTTTCAAATATATGCAAAGAATGACTTCAAGTCCTGTTGTTGTAAAATTGAACGCTGACTAAACCAGAAATAAACACCTTGGTTGGTAGACTTCCAGACTCATCATATTAACATTTCATTATTTTAGGCATAGTTGGCAGGTGTTCATATTTACAGTACATTTTCTAAGTATTGGGTTGTAATTTGGGGTTTACCCAATTCCCAATACTACAAATGTATTTGTATATATTAGTATTAATATTTCGTATTTTATTTACTTTTGTTATTTATGATGGTGTCAGAGGTATTATAGGTGCACCTCTGCATGTTGCAGTGTAGTTAAATACTGTTCAATCAATCCAAATTTAGTATCATTATCTTCGAAAATAAATAATGGTTAATACAACTTGTAAATTGTGCAGGGGTACCTCATTTTGTGGCTGGTAATCGTTTTGATTAATTAACTGTTACAATTCCACACTTGCAGAGCACACGTTCTGTACATTTTAACCCTGTGCAATGAACACTGCTCATACTTTTACATAATCGTATTTTATCTACTTTTCCATCAAATCGTGTCACTTGTTGAGGAGAAGAATGGTGAAAGAAAGATGTGAAAGAATGAAGGGCTTTCAGTTTGTGTCTACTTCAGGTGTGTCCTTTGTGGTGATTGGTGGTAATAGTGGGAAAGGATTTAGACTTTGTGGCTCTTCCTGTGTTGTGTTTGCTTTAACGCCGCGTGTTGTCCATCGTGGCAATTGCTCATATGTGTCATATGCGCGATATTGGTATTGACTAGGGTTCGCTTCGTCTTCTTTGGTTTTCCTCCTCACAAACCTGCAGTATTTTGCCGGGATCCCACAAGCTTTGAGTTCTTTAAGCCTCTCCTCCTTGAACTCAGTCAGCATCTGACATTTGTCCTCGATCTTGTCCTGCTCGTTGCTGAGCTCGTTTTGTTTCTCCCGCCGCCGGGCTAGAATTGCCTGCTCGCGTTCCCGCACCTGCTCCTTGATGCCTTCTAAATGGTGGTGAGCGTCCGCAAAGCGGAGCTTCTCGCGCTCCTCGTGTTTGAGCAGCGCCCCCTGGGTACACTTGAGCACCCGATCGAACTCGGCCTTCTCTCTGGTGTCCTCCACGGACTCGCAGTGCTTTTTCCACAGGAGCTGCTTGTCGCGCTCCGTTTGGATCCTACTGTTTAGTATCCACCTGTCCAGGTTTTTGATTTGACAGTCGTTCTCCATCATGCCTTTTTCTCTTATGCGATGATAGCGGTCACGGGCCTTCCTCCGAGCCTGTTGCTCATTGTCCTCCTCCACCCTGACAGCAAAAAGGTTCTTCTCAATGATCTGACGCTTTCGCTCCTCCGCAGCCTTTATGTCTTCTTTCTTTTTTCTCGCTGTTTTTTTAAAGACCTCCAAATCTCTTTCAATGATACTCGGGCCCGTTGCGTTCGCGAGGATCCGCTCGTGCTCGGAGGGTGTAAGACTGAAGGTTTGTACGTTTAGCTCATCACGCGGGATTCTGATGTTGTAAAGAAAGCCTTGGTTGCAGATTACAATTTTCTTTTTGGGGTGCTTTCGGATCAGAGGAACCCTGGGATTGGCGTCCATCACAAAGAAACCTCTGTCATTCTGAGTGGCCATGTCCTCCATAAAAGATGAAGACATTACGCTCATGATTCTGTTGTTCACGTCCTAGTCCAATCAAAAATGTTAGAGTACCCTGTGACGGACTAGCAGTCACTCCAGAGCTGGGATAGGCTCCAGCTCACCCAATTATTATTTCCCCAAATTAGCTTTGCAATGACAAACCAATCCCAGTCCTATCCCCGGCTATTTGCAGACATGAGACGTCAACACAAAGACCAGCTTGTAAATATTACTCGACTTTAAATTAGAGATGATCGGTGACATCACAATCTGAGCACACCCTCGACATCGCGATGAAGTCATATCTTGGGCTTTGTTACTGACAGACGGTGTCACAATATATCACCACCAGCTGATCTGTTGGGTCTAACAGGGTGGAAAATGTACCATATGCTGCAGACTACAGACAAGTTCGATGGTTGGATCTGGGACACATGGCTAAAGATTGTACTCTTGTACTCTTGTCAAAGGTTCCTTGGAAAGGGAGGCACACTCATTACCAGATTTCTTGTTACACACATGCAGGAGCTGCAAGAATACCAGGAGGGTGCATGTCTTGCAAGAACACCGGCTCGAATTTGAGAGCAGGCTCCATAGAACACATCCTCTAGCTACAGTACAGAGCCGCTTCTAAGATACTAATCCTCACAACCATGGCGGAATTTAAACTTTCTTCCAACTGTTACTATTACTGGAGGACTAGAGAAAAGGATTGGCTCAGGATGAGACAACCACGCACCGAGCAGGACGAAACAAGAAGCTAATCGGTAAAGTCACTATATAAAGTAGAGGTGATCCCTCCAGATATTGACCATTGATACCTAGTGTAGTATTAGTATATAAAGGAAAGCACAGAGGTTGATTCCGCAGTTCACACTTCACAGAAGTGCCTTGACTTTGAAATTTCTGGATCTGATTTTGGGAAGTGCAAAGAACTCAACACGCAAAATGTTACATCTCAGGATCATATAAAATTATACCCAAAGGTAAGTTTGCAACTCTTTACTTATAGTTTAAAATGTTTTGTATATGTATCTGTCCTTATAATTCTGAAATATGAAGTCAACCTGAGCATTGAAACATGTTTTTTGTGCTAGCTAAAAATGTCTGTCCGAGGCTGCCACCATGAAACTCTCAAGAAAATTGTGTAACATTTCAGCTAAAAAAACTCAACTATGGTCAGATTGTATCATACCAATGCACAATTATTCACTCTAAATCACGTCTTATGATGTTTTTAAACCATTCAGTTTGTATTCAAAACGGTATGTCTACTGTAAGTAGGCTCTTGCCGCAACTCCTCGAGGGGCAAGCGGTAGAAAATGGATGAATGTATGGATTTTCTTTGGGTTACTAACTAATCCATTAGTTTTTTTATTTCATTCATTTAAATAATGTGGGAGCTATGATGTTTTGAAGTTAATTTCATAAAATATAGGTCACACATTTGTTCTAATGGTTAATTCAAGACAAAAAAGTGACTGATCCTTTAACTTCAAAAATCCGTAGCTCCCTTAATATTTGGCCTATCACAATGGTTCAAGTACTGTTAGAAAGTTTTTTCTCAAGTCTTTAAAATGGCGTCGAATTGCTTTGAGATATTTCGCATTTGAAAGTCTTGTCATATACCTATTACTTGTTATTATTACAAATGTTTTTTGGGTCATTCTTGTTATTGTTTACCAACTCAGGGAGTAAGTCTCTGGATACAGGAAGGCTTTGAGGGGAAACCCCAAATGTTTTAAATGGGAGCCAATATTAGTTTTTTGCCTTTGTTATGTAAGTACACTAGCCACTTTATTTTGATTGTAAACTTATATTAGCATTGAATAACACATTTATAACACCATATGATTTGCAACATTGCTAACAAATTCAAATTTTAATAAGTTAGTCTTTATAAACATGTTCTTGTGTTTACTTTAGTTACTTGCTGTTAAACATTTTAGTTATCTCGAAATCGGATCTGAAGCCAAAATTGGAACATTTCTACTGTTTACATTCTTTTTATATCCCTTTTACAATCCTGCCTTTTAAAACTCAGTTTTGCCAGAAATAAGTCAAAATGTGGAAATTGTTTCCATTGGTTTGGTTAATATCAAACCAACACAATATTGAGTGTTTAAAAGAAGGGTTGCATAGGCTGACGAAAAACATTGATCTTCTTAACATTGTTTCCTACACATGTTGGGTTTAAAATAAGGCTTTAATCCCTCATTATAAATCTGATTTTTTAACGCAATTAACCAATCTTCAATGACTCAAAATCCCTAAAACCTCTCTGGGTACACATTTCGTACGTAAAAGTGCAGTTGATGCGGTAGAGAGGCTGGCAGTAGTATCTGCAGAACCAATAAGTCCCAAATATATTAAAATGGAAAACTCTAAACTCTCTATTGGATATTTGTGCAGAAAATGACATGACTAAGCAGTACACGGTAATAAGTTGTATGTATACTCTGGAGAAAGGAAGTTGTACATCTTAAAGTAGCGCATTAATAACAGAAAAGGGGTCACAGATCCACATATATGAGTTAACATGAGCATGATTTTAAATGTGTATATATAAAAAGTGGCTGCTCACTGCTCCCCTCACCTCCCACTCAGCATCAAGGGTTGGAATTGGGGGTTAAATCACCAAAAAGTATTCCCGGGCGTGGCCCCCGCTGCTGCTCACTGCTCCCCTCACCTCCCAGGGGGTGAGGGTGATGGGTCAAATGCGGAGGATAATCTCACCACACCTAGTGTGTGTGTGACAATCACTGGTACTTTTTTTTTTTAAAAAGTAAATCTTTGCATTGAAAAAGAAACACAATTAAATTAATTGTGATTAATTGAAATGAATACACCAACCTTGTGGTTAATCCGATTAAAATAGTCATGGTTTGACTGCACTGATATATGAGCTAATGCAGGGGTCGGCAACCTTTACCACTCAAAGAGCCATTTTGGCAAGTTTCACAAATTAAAGAAAATAATGGGAGCCACAAAAAAAAAATTTAAATTTAAAATGAATAACACCGCATACAAAGCTTAAATTGCTTTGTGCTATGTTAACCAGGGGTCTCAGACACACGCCCCGGCCCGCACTTTAATATGACAGTTTAAAGTTAGTGCGGCCCGCGAGTTTTGAATGAATGGTGCTTGATAGCGTCATACTTGCTAATTCTCTCATTATTTCCGGGAGACTCCCGAATATCAGGGCGTGATGGCACTGCTTTTGGCGCCCTCTACAGCCTGCCCGAATAGTGTACCTGCTCGACCACATGTAGAATGCAGCTTCAGCTTGCTCACGTAAGTGACAGCAAGGCGTACTAGGTCAGCAGCAAAACAGCTTACACTGACGGTAGCCGTATAAAACAACTTTAACACTGTTACGTTACAAATATGCGCCACACTTTGAACCCACACCAAAAAAGAATAACAAACACATTTCTGGAGAACATCTGCACTGTAACACAATATAAACACAACACAACAAATACCCAGAATCCCATGCAGCACTAACTCTTCCGCTCAACCGAGCACGGAGGGGGGGGGGTTGATGTGTGGGGGGGGTTTGGTGGTAGCGGGGGTGTATAATCAGACCGGAAGAGTTAGGGCTGCATGGTATTCTGGGTATTGGTTGTGTTGTGTTTATGTTGTGTTACGGTGGGATGTTCTCCAGAAATGTGTTTTTCATTCTTTTTTGGTGTGGGTTCACAGTGTGGCGCATATTTGTAACGTAACAGTGTTAAAGTTGTTTTATACGGCTACAGTCAGTGTAAGCTGTGTGGCTGATGACTAAGTATGTTTTGCTGTCTCCTACGTGTGCATGTAAAAGCTACATACAACATGTGCACATGTTGTAAATCCTATAGAGGACAATTACTGCAGTGCAATTAGGGCATGCCCTTAATTTAGTAATTAGAGTGAAAATAGGATTATATTTGCCCTGGGAGTTATCTAGGAGAGGCACTGAGATCCATAAGTCTCCTGGGAAAATCAGGAGGGTCGGCAAGTATGCAGCTGAGCCGCATCAGAGTGGTCAAAGAGCCGCATGCGGCTCCGGAGCCGCGGGTTGCCGACCCCTGAGCTAATGGAATGGCAGAAGTTTTTGTGTAAGTAAATGGACATACTGTACTTTTGCATGATATTTCTGAGTAAAGACTGGCAACATAGTTGCTGTATGTGTGGATGCAAAAAACAGGCATGTTTATTTTAGACATGGATAGAGAATTCCATCCATCCATCCATTTTCTACCGCGTGTCCCTCTCGGAGTTGCGGGGGGTGCTGGAGCCTACACCATGCTGCCCTTAATTGTGGGTCTCTAAGGGTTTTCATCAAGCTTTGAACTTTTGACATAACAGACGTTGATTTTCTGCAACCACTGTCGCACAGTATTTATAATCTAATAAACACACAAATGGCCTGATTTACCAAAGGTTGGCGTGTATAAAACACACAAAGCTGATTTCCTAAACGTGTTGCGTCTGTTAGGTGAGCAGAATCCATTTTGTCTGTCTGATTAGCAAAGCGGTCACACCATCACCATCGGCAGTCACTCGTAGTCGAGTATGACTGTCCTCAGAATGGATGGGTTCCCATTCGGGAGGACGCCTGCGCGTGACGTCTTTTAGCGTGGGGAGACTGATGCGCCTGCAGCCACCACACGGTCCTTGGCAGAGAGGGGCCTTGATCCAGTGGCATGGATCCATGACAACTAGAGACCACCCTCTGTTGGATATATTATACACATGCTCAGTGTGATTTATCACCACTCATCACCGTTTTGCGAGAAATATTTTGCTTTTTATTAGCATGCCTGAAAAATACGATTAGTGCTCGCGCTGCAAAGACAGACAAGGAACAGAGAATTCGCCGTCCTATACGTGGGCGTGTGTGTCAACATAAATTGCATGGTCTGTCAGACATAGAAAGTATGAGATCGCCGATTCAGCGACATCCTTTTATCATTTTATAGCCGCGTGCTTGGTGAGTTAAGGGGCTGATTAAAAAAATTATATTATTAACATATCTACAATATCAAAAAACTTATTGGAAGTATGTATTTTGGTGGTTTTGAGCACAGTAAGTGCAGCCTCACTCCCATGAGTGCATCTGCAACAAAAAAACTGTTGTGGATGCACCGGACTGCTTCTAAAATGCACGTTGAATGTGGTACATATCTGCTGCTTGTGTGAAAACATAGCAAAACGCCCCGAGGTAGGAGCATGATATCATAAATGACCCAGTGTCTCAACGGTAAAAGCTGTGTAGTACATGCAACCCCTCCTTTAATAGGTAGCCTGCACCAGTAATGGATAGCATGTGCAATGGTAATAAATCGTACACATCACGCCCACTATAGTGCATGCTATTTTACGAATTACACACACTGTTTAGCATGTGGTATTTGGAGCTTAGTAAATCAGGCCCCAATTGTGTGTATGTATATATATATATATATATAAGAACTTTGAACATGTCACGAGGGAGGTGCTGGACATTGAGTCCGAATGGACCATTTTCCGCACCTCTATTGTCGAGGCGGCTGATTGGAGCTGTGGCCGCAAGGTAGTTGGTGCCTGTCGTGGCGGTAATCCTAGAACCCGTTGGTGGACACCGGCGGAGAGGGATGCCGTCAAGCTGAAGAAGGAGTCCTATCGGGTTCTTTTGGCTTCTTGATGCAGCGGACAGGTACCGACAGGCCAAGCGGTGTGCGGCTTCAGCGGTCGCGGAGGCAAAAACTCGGACATGGGAGGAGTTCGGGGAAACCATGGAAAACGACTTCCGGATGGCTTCGAAGCGATTCTGGACCACCATCCGCCGCCTCAGGAGGGGGAAGCAGTGCACTATCAACACCGTGTATGGTGAGGATGGTGTTCTGCTGACCTCGACTGTGGATGTTGTGGATCGGTGGAGGGAATACTTCGAAGACCTCCTCAATCCCACCAACACGTCTTCCTATGAGGAATCAATGCCTGGTGAATCTGTTGTGGGCTCTCCTATTTCTGGGGCTGAGGTTGCTGAGGTAGTTAAAAAGCTCCTCGGTGGCAAGGCCCCGGGGGTGGATGAGATCCGCCCGGAGTTCCTTAAGGCTCTGGATGCTGTGGGGCTGTCTTGGTTGACAAGACTCTGCAGCATCGCGTGGACATCGGGGGCGGTACCTCTGGATTGGCAGACCGGGGTGGTGGTTCCTCTCTTTAAGAAGGGGAACCGGAGGGTGTATTCTAACTATCGTGGGATCACACTCCTCAGCCTTCCCAATAAGGTCTATTCAGGTGTACTGGAGATGAGGCTACACCGGATAGTTGAACCTCGGATTCAGGAGGAACAGTGTGGTTTTCGTCCTGGTCGTGGAACTGTGGACCAGCTCTATACTCTCGGCAGGGTCCTTGAGGGTGCATGGGAGTTTGCCCAACCAGTCTACATGTGTTTTGTGGACTTGGAGAAGGCATTCGACCGTGTCCCTCGGGAAGTCCTGTGGGGAGTGCTCAGAAAGTATGGGGTATCGGACTGTCTGATTGTGGCGGTCCGCTCCCTGTATGATCAGTGCCAGAGCTTGGTCCGCATTGCCGGCAGTAAGTCGGACACGTTTCCAGTGAGGGTTAGACTCCGCCAAGGCTGCCCTTTGTCACGATTCTGTTCATAACTTTTATGGACGGAATTTCTAGGGGCAGTCAAGGCGTTGAGGTGATCTGGTTTGGTGGCTGCAGGATTAGGTCTCTGCTTTTTGCAGACGATGTGGTCCAGATGGCTTCATCTGGCCAGGATCTTCAGCTCTCACTGGATAGGTTCGCAGCTGAGTGTGAAGTGACTGGGATGAGAATCAGCACCTCCAAGTCCGAGTCCATGGTTCTCGCCCGGAAAAGAGTGGAGTGCCATCTCCGGGTTGCGGGGGACCTCGGAGTCTTGTTCACGAGTGAGGGAAGACTGGATCGTGAGATCGACAGGCGGATCGGTGCGGCGTCTTCAGTAATACGGACGCTGTATCGATCCGTTGTGGGTGAAGAAGGAGCTGAGCCGGAAGGCAAAGCTCTCAATTTACCGGTCGATCTACGTTCCCATCCTCACCTATGGTCATGAGCTTTGGGTTATGACCGAAAGAACAAGATCACGGGTACAAGCGGCCGAAATGAGTTTCCTCCGCCGGGTGGCGGGGCTCTCTCTTAGAGATTTAGAGATAGGGTGAGAGGCTCTGCCATCCGGGGGGAGCTCAAGGTAAAGCCGCTGCTCCTCCACATCGAGAGGAGCCAGATGAGGTGGTTCGGGCATCTGGTCAGGATGCCACCCGAACGCCTCCCTAGGGAGGTGTTTAGGGCACGTCCGACCGGTAGGAGGCCACGGGGAAGACCCAGGACACGTTGGGAAGACTATGTATCCCGGCTGGCCTGGGAACGCCTCGGGATCCCCCGGGAGGAGCTGGACGAAGTGGCTGGGGAGAGGGAAGTCTGGGCTTCTGGGCTTACCTGCTTAGGCTGCTGCCCCCGCGACCCGACCTTGGATAAGCGGAAGAAGATGGATGGGATGGATGGATATATATATATATATTGCCTGACAATTGGGGCCTGATTTACTAAGATCCAAACACCACATGCCTGTTTGCTCATCCAAAATTAAACAATACTATTTGTGATTAATCTAAATTTATCTACAGCAACCTTGATATTACTCTGATTTGAATTGTTTTGATCATGTGACAGCCCCATATCCTACATAATGTGACGTACTGTGTGCTTATATTGCATTATATTCTACACCAGTAGTGTTTTGGATTGCATTTAATGATCAACAATAACAGGGTAAAATTACACAATTGTCAGTGAGTAAGATGTATGCCAAAGATGAAAAAGAAACCATTGGGTTGGTTTTCTGACAGTTTTAGTACCACAAACTAATCCAGTAGGTTAGGCACTTAAAACAAAAAAACACACAAGTTGATTTTATGAATGTTTCAGCTTGCTGCTCCATTACTGGCAAATCAGATCCACAGGTAAGCATTTGCTATTACTGTAAGTATACTACACAGCATGAGTTATACAAGTAATTAGCGGTAGGCAAAATGTCCTACGTCAATTAAAGATCAAGTATCAGAATCAGAATTAGAATAGTTTTATTGCCATTGTTTGAGAACGGGTTCACAAACTAGGAATTTTTCTTGGTGCAATCGTGCAACATAAAACACATATAACACATATTTGGTAATAAAAAGAGCTGTAACTGAGCTATCAGATAGACTTAAAAGGAATTCAAGGAATTCAAGGAGCTACTGTTAGGTGTTATTGTTCATTTGCCTGATGGCCGAGGGGAAAAAACTGTTCAGGTGGCGGGAGGTGTGGGTCTGGATGGAGCGTAGTCTCCTGCCTGAGGGGAGAGGGGAGAATAGTTTGTGTCCAGGGTGAGAAGAGTCAGCTGTGATCCGACCCACACGCCTCCTGGTCCTGTAGGAGAACAAGTCCTGGAGAGATGGGAGCTTGCAGCCAATCACCTTCTCAGCAGCACGTACGATGCGCTGCAGTCTATTCTTATCCTGGACTGTGGCGCCGGGGAACCACACTGTGATGGAGGAGGTCAGGATGGACTCTATGATGGCTGAGTAAAACTGCACCAGCATCTCGGTCGGCACCTTAAGTTTCCTCAGCTGCCGCAGGAAGTACATCCTCTGCTGGGCCTTCTTGATGAGGGAGCTGATGGTCGGCTCCCACTTGAGGTCCTGGGTTATGGTGGTGCCCAAGAAACGGAAGGAGTCCATAATGGGGACGGGGGTGGAAGAGTCAATCAGGGTGAGGGGGGATGGTGGGGCTGTGACTTTCCTGAAGTCCATGATCATCTCCACTGTTTTCTGGGCGTTCAGCTCCAGGTTGTTGAGGCTGCACCAGGACGTCAGCCGGTCCACCTCTCTCCTGTAGGCGGACTCATCGCCATTCGAGATGAGCCCGATGAGGGTGGTGTCATCCGCAAACTTGAGCAGTTTTACGGATTGGTGACTGGAGGTGCAGCAGTTTGTATACAGGGAGAAGAGCCAGGGGGAGAGTACACAGCCTTGAGTACCAGTGTTTGGGGTTCGACTGTCCGAGACAATCTTCCCCAGCCGCACGTGCTGTCTTCGGTCTGTCAGGAAGTCATTGATCCAACTGCAGAGGGAGTCGGGCACGCTGAGCTGGTAGAGCTTGTCTCGTAGCAGTCCAGGGAGGATGGTGTTGAAGGCAGAGCTGAAGTCCACAAACAAACAAACTGAGGAGGGACAACCTAAGGATGTTCTGATTTCCTGAATTCAGATGGCACTGTTGTATTTAGTTTCCATAGCGTGACTGGAACTCATCGCCACACAGCTGATGTCAGAACACAAACTTGTGTAGGTTGAACAGCGCCTCTGCTGGTTGCAGTCGACAGTGCGCTTCTTTTCACCTTCATGACATCAAAACAAAACAATCGTTGCAACAATATTGACTCTTAATGATGTTAAACATCAACTGAATCCAGATTGTTGGGTTCTTTGGTTTTCTCGTAACGCAGTGTCCCGATGAAACTGCCACTATGACAAACATTGTTGACAAACTCGAGTGGAGGTTTGCTCTTTGGTGTATGGTTACTCCTAACACAAGTTTTGTCATTACTGGGAGATCATTGTGCGAGGTACTGAAACTGCAAGCGCTTGGCTTCCTCTTGTGTGGTCTTTCTCCTCACATAATTGCAGTATTTTTCCGGGATCCCGCTAGCTTTGAGCTCAGTCAGTCTCTCCTCCTTGAGCTCATCAAGGCATTTTATTTTCATCCGATCGTCCTCGTTAAGGCTCTGAGCTATTGCGATCCTCTCCCGACGGTTGGCGCTCGCAATTTGCTCCCGTTCCCTTATCTGCCCCGATAGAACATCCAGATGGTGGCGTGCCTCCACCTGGCGCTTTATCTCCTTCTCCTCGTGCCTGATGAGCATCTCCTGGTGATGATTAAGCTCCCGCTCAAACTCAGCCTTCTCTTTGGCGTACTCGACAGCCTCGCATTGTTTTTTCCATTGAAGCTGGGTGTCAAGCTCGGCTTGGATCTTACACTTCTGAATACGGATGTCCATTCTTAGGATCTGATTGTCCTTCTCCATTTGAGCTTTGCAGCGCATGTGTCGATACCGCTCAAAACCTTGCCTTTTGGACTGCACGTCAGTCTGTGTCTCCACCTTAAAAGCGTAAAGGTCCTTCTCAATGATCTGACGCCTCCTTTCTTCCGCAGCCTTAGTATCATCTTTCCTTTTCTGAGAAGCCTTTCTAAAAGCCTCCTTCTCCTTCTCCAAGAAACTTGGACCCCTGACCCTTGCCAGAAGCCTCTCATACTCAGAAGCTGTAAGACTTATCGGATTTTCCTGTGGATCCTCACGCGGAACTCTGACATGATAAATGAATCCTCGGTTACAAATCACACGTTGGTTTTGTGGCTTGTTTCGGGTCAAAGGAACGGAGGCATTGGTGTCTGATCTGGAATATTTCTGTTCGCTGCTCATCCCAAATAGACCTCCATCCAGTAACGGATTATTCTCCTTGACGAGGAGCTGGAAATTACCCATGCAGACCTGGCAGCGGCATAGGTCAAAAAGTGATGAATGTGTTCAACCATCTTCGCAAGTAAATCCCACTCTGTGTGTCTTTGATACTATCACAATGTGATGAGAATAAGTTGGTAAATATGCAACAGATGAAAGGAATCAAAGTACTTTATATGACGACACCATAAAGGCTTCTTTGTGACATCATACAGTCTTTTTGTTGCGTTTTCCAGTATAATGAACTACGTCAAATATTTTGAGGAACTCACACAATATAGTAGACTGTCTATCTTAGAGTGAGAATCTCTACATTTCATGGATCTCGGAGTGAGCTAAAGTAAAAGGTCAGGAGTCAATTGCCAGCCAGTTTTTGTCAGTTTTCTTGCTCGTTGACCAAACTCACATAGTCCGACTGAAATCTACCAAACAGCTGGTTTAAAAAAGAAAACTTGTGATTTATGTAAGGTGATTTAAGCAGCTTTGATGCTTGTGAGCTTGTGTAAACCTGTGTTTAACTTGAAATAAACTCTGGTTCACTGACATTTCTGTCCCCTGAATTACAGACCAAACCTACCTCAGTCCTTGAGAGTCAGATTGTTTTCCTTTCCTCTGTGAGAATAAACGGTGATTTACACTAAGAATAGCATTAAAGAGCTTCTTTCCTGTGTCACTGACAAGCCTTTCGAGTGTTTATTATACATATAAACCAAGCGTTAAGCTATTATAAAGATAAGAGTAAATCTAAAAGTGATTTTCTTCCCTGTAATGTGATCCTCTCTGGTATGTTTGATTCATAGAAACTGCAGGAAAAAGAGGTAAATTGAGTTGACAAGTCATTATTGCTGCTTCTGTTTTGTTTTCTGTATCGTATTACGATACAGATGTGGACATTAGTCAGGGCGTTTCCATAAACAGCAATGAAGCTGGGGAAGGATTTAGATATGCCGTTATTTATTATTTATTATTTATTGGTGTTGCATACATCACATCCCACGCGTCTGTACACAATTAGATAAGTATAATGGGATGCTTCAGATATGCACACACAGATCCATAGACAAAACTAACTCCAAGAATGAACGTACAACCTTAAACATAATAAGACAATCCTGAACATGGGGTGACTTTTTTTTATTATTATATAATACTGTTTTGCCTAGGCCAGGTTTTTAACCAATCCTGGGGCTTGCCAGTTACCTTATAAGTGTGTAATAAATGTTGTGGTTTCAAGATTTAATTTCAAGTCAATGCAATTTATAGGGTCAAACTTTGGGGTTTGACAGTGTTGCCAGATATATATTTGTCATATTTGTACAATTAATAATTTTTAAAAAATCCCATATTGTAGACAAATATGACCCCTTCATGGATACAACCTGCACGCTGCCTGCTGTTGCACAATGTGTCACGTGCCTCGTCACAGCCAGGTGGGGGCGCGCTGTTCTGTCAGTGGTAGCTTCTCCCAATGGTGCTGTTAGTTTATTCTTATAAGCTATAAAGCGGATCGCAGCAAATTCCGGATTCATTTTTTGTGACCATGTAAATTTGCTGATTTTTTTAAATGATTATATTCTCCGAAAATAAGCAGCCTTTTCCATAGAAAGCACATCTCATTCAACATATGTGTGTAGGGTAATGATTTACAAATATGTAACGATATAAGTATAATGTTGTGTTGTACATGTAACAGCCCACAATTTTTTCACATTTATTTATAATTTACTGATGTTGCTTCGTACAGCGAGTCTATGAACACACAAGCGAAAGTGGAACTTTCGAGAGTTTAATAAAACCTTATGTTCTCCAAACATTTGATATTATTTTTCATTAGTGGTGAGTATATTCTAACCAGTGAAGTTGGCACATTGTGTAATTTGTAAATAAAAACAGAATACAATGATTTGCAAATCCTGTTCAACTTATATTCAATTGAATTGACTGCAAAGACAAGATATTTAATGTTTGAACCGAGAAACTTATTTTTTTTTGCAAATAATCATTAACTTAGAATTTAAAGACAGCAACACATTGCAAAAAAGTTGTCACGGGGGCTATTTTACCACTGTGTTACATGGCCTTTCCTTTTAACAAAACTCAGTAAACGTTTGGGAACTGAAGAGACTAATTTTTTAAGCTTTTCAGGTGGAATTCCTTCCCATTCTTGCTTGATGTAGAGCTTAAGTTGTTCAACAGTCCGGGGGTCTCCGTTGTGGTATTTTAAGCTTCATAATGCGCCACACATTTTCAATGGGAGACAAGTCTGGACTACAGGCAGGCCCGCCTAGTACCCGCACTCTTTTACTACGAAGCCACGCTGTTGTAACACGTGCAGAATGTGGCTTGGCATTGTCTTGCTAAAATAAGTAGGGGCGTCCATGAAAAAGACGTTACTTGGATGGCAACATATGTTGCTCCAAAACCTGTATGTACCTTTCAGCATTAATGGTGCCTTCACAGATGTGTAAGTTACCCATGTCTTGGGCACTAAAACATCCCCATACCATCGCAGATGCTGGCTTTTGAACTTTGCGCCTATAACAATTTGGATGGTTCTTTTCCTCTTTGGTCTGGAGGACACGACATCCACAGTTTCCAAAAACAAATTAAATGTGGACTCGTCAGACCACAGAACACTTTTCCACTTTGCATCAGTCCATCTTAGATTAGCTTGGGCCCAGCGAAGCCGGCGGCGTTACTGGGTGTTGTTGATAATTGGCTTTGGCTTTGCATAGTAGAGTTTTAACTTACACTTACAGATGTAGCAACAAACTAGTTACTGACCGTGGTTTGCTGAAGTTTTCCTAACAATCCGAATGGTTCTTATCCTCTTTGGTCCGGAAGACACGACGTCCACAGTTTCCAAAAACAATTTGAAATGTGGACTCATCAGACCACAGACCACTTTTCCACTTTGCATCATTCCTTTTTAGATGAGTTTGGGCCCAGCGAAGCCGGGGGAGTTTCTGGGTGTTGTTTATAAATGGCAGAGGTGTGGACTCGAGTCACATGACTTGGACTCGAGTCAGACTCGAGTCATGAATTTGATGACTTTAGACTCGACTTGACAAAATGTAAAGAGACTTGCAACTCGACTTAGACTTTAACATCAATGACTTGTGACTTCACTTGGACTTGAGCCTTTTGACTTGACAAGACTTCCTACTTTCCCCAAAACCCAAAGATTAAAAAGTTATTCAGGAGCGCTCCGTATATTTCATTGTGTACGTGTGTGTCTGTCAGCGTGTGTGCTGCCTGTCAGTACAACATTGCATGTTGTACTGACAAATTACATCCACGTTGTTTTCATCCCACAGCATTCATCCAATCAAATTGCAGGACAACCAACGAAGAAGAGCTGTCAAACAACGCGCCAGTGAGTAAAAATTATGCCAAAGATAGTTTCGTTCGGGTATTAAAACTACGAATTGGTCAACAAAAAACGAATTGCAGTATGCAAAACATGCGGTTTGAAGATTACAGACGGAGACCCAACAACTTCCAACTTCGTTCGACATTTGAAGTTGCACAAAGAACGGTAAATTGTGAATGTAAGCTAACGTTTATTGGCTAAGTAACGTAACTTTTATTTGCTGTATAGTTAAATCAGTGAGGCTGTAAACTCACTGCTAATGTTATAACCATAGACATCTTATAAGTAGACGCAGCATCGAGCGCTACTGCCTACTGGTGCTGACGAGACGCAGGGCCGCCATCTTGGAGTGGTGATCTGCTCCACTCAGTGCAATTCATTTGGCAGGAGCAAAGAACTGTCAGCGCATTTAATTCATCTTACCTCACTGAATACCACTGATTTTCACGCGGTTTTTTGTACGTGTAGCTATGATAAAGGACACATGTTTTGGCGTGTTTTATTATTCATAGTTTGCTTAACAGTAATAGAATATTCTTATATGCTATAAGTGACCAGACGTCCGAGATCAAAACTGGGAATATAATCCCAGAGAAGGGGGGGAAAAACAATCAGCTATTTTTAAGTTCAAGAAACAGTATGATTAGGTTTTAAATACATGCGTATATCCTACATAAACAATGTATGAATACATTAGATATCTATATATCTTAGGGACCTATAGACTGTATCTCTGTTGCTGCAGCAGCAGAGAGTTTATTCTGTCTTGACACTTTGTATTGATATTTTGTATTACATTCTTCCCTTAAATGATAATGTTTACAGTGATTGTTTTACATGTATTTTTTATGTATGTCGCTTTGGATAAAAGCGTCTGCCAAATACTTAAATATAAACATATATAAACACCTGAAAGTCTTTATATCAGCTAAAACCACCAATCTGTTTCACTGGATTCAGAATAAAACCAAATTATGTTTTACCCAACAATGTTCGTTTTTGAATATTGTTACTTGAAGACTTCTTCCTGGTTACAATTATACTGTTAAGAAAGTATTGTCTTATACTTTGCCTAAAATGACAATAAATCATAATCAGTGGCGGCTGGTGAATTTTGTTTTAGGTGGGGCTGAAATTTTGTAAACCAAACCCCTGTAGGGGTGTCATCCTCCCCCAGAAGATTTCTTTGTGATTTTCACATACAAATATTGAAGATCTTTGCTCCTTCTCAACTCTGTGGTAATATTATTTTTATAAAATACAACCAATAGTACGTTAATGTTAAATCTTACTTGTGAAAGCAATCCCCCCATTCCTATTTTCAACAGTCTGCTCATTTGAGCAGGGAAACACTGAAAACCAGCCCGGCATCTTTGTTTTCTACCTGTCAACTGTCAGTTTAGGCTGCTCGCCGGCTCCTCATAACCACGTTGAGATGGCGGCCGAATTTCTCGCGTCACAGCAGCCAATGCTGCGTCTACTTATAAGATGTCTATGGTTATAACGTCATTGCAAACACGGCAATCTGTTGCGTCCACTGCAGTTTGCTACCTTATTCATACTTTTTGTCAAGTATTTTTTTCAAGTAGGGTTGCATGAGGTACCTAAACTTAACGTTACGTTAGTCAATGTATCACACACAGTGAAATAACGTTAGATGGCGCTCAGCAGCACCGGATATTTTAGCCACCTACAAAAAGACAAACAAAGTCAAATAAAGGTCAGTTAAAATGTATACTATATTAAGAATATGTGTACATGTTGCATAGGGCCCTGACATCTAAAAAGTACAACTCTGTTCATTGTTATGTTCATGTATTTGTTATGTTTTTCATGTGTACGCACACATCAACACACATACAGTATGAGATGAGATCAATGAGATAAGGATAAGAACAGGATAGAAACTGCTGTGGAAGTAGTTACAATGCAATATGCCATGGAAATACAATGTTAACACTTTTGTGCAAATAAGTACAGTTGCACTTGTTTTTTCAAATGTGTTTATTCTGTAAAGTAATGAGTTAAATGTTTGAAATGACTGGTTAATAGTGTTATTATGAAGTGCAATGTCAGCACTATTTTTTTTCCTGCAATTTCAAATGCACTTGTTTTAATAAATAAATACAGCGTTTTAAAAGCATACACAATCTGTGTAAATATATTAGTCTGTGGTTAAAAGGACTTGAAAGGACTCGAAACTGAAAATGCAGGACTTGGGACTTGACTTGAGACTTTCCAGTCTTGACTTTGGACTTGACTCGGGACTTGCCTGTCTTGACTCGGGACTTGACTCGGGACTTAAGGGCAACAATTAGTCTGTTCACCTGTGGGATGTTTCAAATAAGTGTTTGATGAGCATTCCTCAACTTTCTCAGTTTTTTTTGCCACTTATGCCAGCTTTTTTGAAACATGTTTCAGGCATCAAATTCCAAATGAGCTTATTATATTTGCAAAAAATAAAGAAGTTTACCAATTCGAACGTTAAGTATCTGGTCTTTGCAGTCATTCAATTGAATATAAGTGGAAAAGGATTTGCAAATCAATGTATTCAGTTTTTATTTACGATTTACACAACGTGCCAACTTCACTCGTTTTGGGTTTTGTATATACATCCATCCATCCATTTTCTACCGCTTGCCCCTTTCCGGGGTCGCGCGGGTGCTGGAGCCTACCTCAGCTGCAACGTGACAACTTCACTGGTTTTGGGTTTTGTATATATATATATATATATATATATATATATATATATATATATATATATATATATATATATCTATATATATATATATATATATATATATATATATATATATATCTATATATATATATATATATATATCTGTAACGGCTACTCTTGCGTTCAAAAAGGTTCGAAAAAAATAAAAATTAAGTAATGCAGAGTAGTCTTGAGGAGGAGGTGTTTGACTCACTAAATTCCTT
The DNA here is from genome assembly GCF_033978785.1 of Entelurus aequoreus. Taxonomy (NCBI): domain Eukaryota; kingdom Metazoa; phylum Chordata; class Actinopteri; order Syngnathiformes; family Syngnathidae; genus Entelurus; species Entelurus aequoreus. The sequence goes on from NC_084745.1 coordinate 25,092,211, forward strand.
AATAAGCACTTGCGGAGATATTTCTAGATTCAAAATGATCATAATTTAGTTTCACAAACAAAAAATATTCTCCGTGGTTGACTTCAACATAATCAAAATAACTTATTTAGCGGTAAACAAACTGTTTCACTCCTCACTCCTTCAACATGATAGACAGACAAAGGGCACCCAGCTGTCTTGTCTTCTTAATTATAGGAGGAGGAAGTGGCTCACCAGGAGAAGCGTGAGCAGCTGAAAACAATCAGTCAATCACAATGAAATCTAAAACATCCAATAATTTATCAACATCATTATTGACATTATATGATTTCATTGTCAAAACAATTAATAAATAAATAATATAGATAGGCTCCAACATCCCGGCCCCTAATTGTGTGCTTTAGCAAAACAATTACATAAATAATAATATTCAAAGGAGCCATAATAAAACAATACAATCCAAACAATTATGTTCTTCAAATTCAAAATGAATTAAATTACTTGAGTTACTAATCAAGTCTCATCAAAGTCCATAGTCATATCTGAAGCGGCCATAGAGTCATCGAGTCATCGGGGCTGGAGAACCGAAGCCCCCCTCAGTCCATCAAGCTGCTTCCATTAGCAGGCAGAGCTTATCTATTGGTCGTTGAACCGTGTTGGTCTTGGTTTTAACCAAAACACTTCTCACAAAGCCTTTGGCATCTGGAAATGTCTTTACTTGTTCCATGGTCTTAGGTCCATGGTCTTATGTGTTTCCTTGTTCCATGGTCTTGTTGAATGTTTCCTTGTTCCATGGTCCATGGTTTTGTCCTTGGTGGAGTCCTTGATTTTGTTATTTTTCTCCTTTTCGACTGTTCTGTGCATGTCTTTGCCATCTCCTTTTCAGCCGTATGGGAATGTGTAAGGATCAGCCTCTAAGGGCATTGGCTCTTGGTCAAAAGGTAAGCTTCACCTCCGACCGTACAGGTCTCTGATTTCCTCCGTTTTGTCACGTTTGTCTCCTTTGTCCTTCTTGACCTTTTCTTTATCTTTGTCATGGCTTTTTTTGGAAGAAGAAGAGGAGGAATGCCGATGTCTTTCTTTCTCTCTGAACTTATCCTGAGGTGTGACTTTTGTCTTTATCCCGGAAAGGCAGTGGCAGAGGATCGTGACCATCTTTAAGAAATACTGAACTTGAGGCGATCTCCATTGAACATTTATCCTCCACTGACATCTCATTTTTCTCCTCATATATGTTTTCAGAGAAATCCTGGTTATATTGTCTGATGAGAAGGTCCTTCATCTCAATTACTGAGACTCTGTTAGTTGACACTGCAATGGGCCCAGCATGTTCTGTAGCACTGCAACCGAGTGGTCCAGTAACCACCCATCCCAGTATGGTTTGGACTGCATATGGTCCATTTATTTGACTGTTTATTATATTCCACGGCTCCATTGCCCGAGGAATATCAGTCCCAATAAGAAGTTCAACGTCTGCCTCAATTTCTTTTAAGTCAATGCCACCAAGATATGGCCACCTCTTCAAGTCAGCCTTTGTGATGTTCTTCTTTGAGACAGGTATCTTGCTCTGTGTATACACTTTCGGCAGGTTCAGATATGTGAACCCTTCCAAGTCTCCAACCTCCAGTCCTCTGACCTCATAGGTCTTCGCAGGCTTTTCCTGTCCCATTGTTCGCAAAATAATTTGTTTTGCGTCCTTTCACATTCAGTCGGTCCATTAGATTCTCCGTGCAAAATGTTGCCGTGCTGCCTGGATCAAGGAAGGCGTAGGTCTGAACATACCTGGTCCCTTTTCCCGCCTTAACTCTGACTGGCACGATTGCAAGTGCACAGTCTTTCCCGGCCCCGGTTGCATCACCGGCTGAAACAAGAGCAATGCTTATAGGGGTTTCTTCTGTCTCAGCAGTGGGCTTTGCTTGAGTTTCCTGCCTTGGGCCTTTTTCACTTGAAATATGAAGTACAGTAGGATGTTTCATTTTGCAAACCTGACACATTAATCTTTTACAATTGTTGCTTAGATGACCTTTTAGTAGGCAACCAAAACAATATCCTTGCCTTCTTAAAAATTCAAGCCTTTTGTCATGTGACTGTGTTTTGAATTGTGAGCAGTCAATCAGAGCATGTTTGCCATGACAATATCCACATGAAGGGATGATACCACTGGGTGTGGTTTGAGCAGGTTGTTGTGGAACAGATGATTGTTTTACAGTGCATCCTGCTGGCTCTGTATTCACAGCTACTGAAGTAGCAAAGCTGCTTTTTCTTTGGCTGATTGGTTTTAGTTCACTTGTGCTTCTTGGAAGAGGCCTTTCCGTTGTTATTTGGTCCTGAATGTCTCCAAACAACTGATCCAAAAGCATCTTGGCATGCTTTTGCACAAAATCCACAAAGTTATTAAATCTGATTCTCCTGTCAGTTCTCTGTTGTGTCTCATAAGCTGTGATTCACCACTTTTCTCTGAGCTTGTAGGGTAGTTTGGATGTAATTAGCCTTAGGTTCGATGGGATATCAAGTTCCTCCAAATACTGTAAATCTTGCATTACATTACAGCATCCTCTCAAATACAGTGCATATGCATGCAGCATTTTCCCATCCTCAGCTTTAATCGCTGTCCAATTCAAGGCTTTTTCCAAGTAAGCTCCCGAAATCTTCATCTCATTTCCAACGTGTTCTTTTAAGAGGCGCCTTGCTTCATTATAGCCCCTACTGGCTTCCATGTGCAAACAGCTGCGAACCAAGTCTCTTGGCAAACCAGAGGTAAACTGCTCAAGGTAGTAGAGTCGGTCTTGATTATTCTCAGTCTTGTCTTCAATCAAGTGTTCAAATGCATGGATAAAAGACTGATGCCAGTGGGTTACCATCAAACACAGAAATCTCTTGCTGGTAGTAGAGACAGTTTTTGATGTGAGACGATGAGTTTTGCGATGTCACTTTGTCTTTGAATAACCATTTCCAAGTTATCATGAGCAGCATTAATAACCACATTATCTTGTGCAGAGTGATTTATTATTTGAGTCTGATTTACACCCTGGGTCTTGTGTTTTTCAGTTGCATTTTTGTTTTGAGGTTTATTTAGATCTTCTGATGTGTTAGTGTTCCTTTTAAGTAGAGGTCTGTGGAGACTTAAGATGGTTTGGTGAAGTGGGGTCTTGGGTATTGCACCTAGCTCTATAAAGTCCACATTGCTCTCCATAGTTTCTCTTTCATGGTGAAAATCATAACACTCAGTCATGGGTTCCTGAGCCACCTCATTACTTTCATGAATTAAATCACTTTGAAGGATTTGTATTTTAGCAGTTGATGCTGTGAGGTCTGCTTCCAACTCCATTTGCTCCATCTTTGCTTTAAGCTTTGTTTCCTCCAGTTGCAAGGTGTGTTTTTCCTTCAGTGCAGCAGCTCGAGCCATTGTAGCAGCTTGTTCCGCTTTGGCCTTTTTTAATTCTGAGAATACCGAGGAACATCTGGAGGCTTTTGATCCAGTGGCAGACTTTGATTCGTGACATACATTTGATATGCTGTCCAGTGGTCCAACTTTTGATTGTGCAATTTCTCTTTTCCATGTTTCAACATCTTTCATGAAATAATTCAAATGTATTATTCTGGGTTCATACCAGTCATGTTGCGTTGACCAGCATTCCTCCAATGGGGAATTCAAATTGCTAGTCTCTCCCAGATTCTTTTTATGGCAATACGCTGATGTTTATATTCAATCAACAGGCAGTAGTTGGTATTTTGTGGTTTATTCTCCAAGCTTAGAGGACAAACCTGAGACCAACCCAGTACACAAGAGTTCCCTAGCCCGGTCCAGATCAGTCTGAAACACATCACGAAAACATTCTGTTCTTCAATCTCTCCCCCCGCCCTCACGACCGCACAGATGCCCATTGTGTCCGTTATCTCAAGTCGGCCCGAGAAGGGAAGCAGGGAGGACTCCTCTTCTCTGCCTCCTACTTCAAGGCCGTCCACAGTGCAAGCACTTTGTCATGAGACGATCAAAACAATGAAAAGAGTACAAGATGGAACATTAGCTATTTAAAATATGACTATAGAAATATAGTGGGAAGTAACTCTTAATTATGGATAAATGTGGATGTATGCATCCGTCAATTCCCCCTTCAAGATCTTCTAAAAAGATCTTCATCACTAGTTCAACACTTCTAAAGCACGCCCCTTTTTGAGCAAACTAGCAATAAAATAAAAGCATAGGTACATGGGAGATAAATGGAGGGAGTTTATGTCAATGTCGTCATTGTCAGGGAAGGAAACTAGCAAATCTCGAAAGTCTTAAAGTCACCACTTTGCTAGACCCCCTTCAGAGACATAGCAAACCTAGAAACAGGGTGGGGTTGACCTTTGACAGCTCTAACAAAGATGCGGGTGCATGGGCGATAAAGCAACCGCATGAGGCTATAATGGCCAAGAAAACTTTAAAGGAGACTAGGGCAGACTTAATTATGTCAGTCCACCTGCCAAAGGTAGTTTAGAGCCAATCTTTAAAGGGGTCAGAGACACCGGAAACTTCAGTAAGTTCCTTAGACAGGGCTTGGAGGCCTTCTAAGGCCTTCTGAACCAAGCCATTTATGTCAGTCAACTTAAAGGGGGCGGGATAAGTGTGGGGAAACAGCGGAACAAGCAACACAGTCACCCAGGTTTTGGCATCCACCTGAGCCACAGGTTTACCTGTACCCGCTCCTAAGGTCAAAGTTACCAGGCCTTCGGTGGTGATGTCATTAGCACGCACAGATGTGAGAGCCTTTGAAACACCACCGAGGTGGGGTGGTACTTTAGGTGCTACAGAGGGTGTAGAAGTAGTTAACGCCCTCTCAAGGACATTAATTTTAATAATTCCTTTAGAGTCTGTATCAGTCAGGTCAACCCCCAAAACAACACAAAAGGGACGATGGGCACCACTTACCATAGTATGTTGTCTGCATCCGACACCAATGGTTCAGGGTTGGGTCGTAACAAATATAGAGGTTATTATCACGGTAATAGCTATTGTGTCCCCCGTAATTAATCACACTGCACAGGTCAAAAAATAAGTCTTGCTATCCCCCTTGACCCAGTCTATTTAAAGTCCGCTGTATGTTCTTAGACACTTGTCAGTCACTGTCGTCAGGAAGGAAGAACTGAGACACAAAGACAGTAGAACACGCCCAAGCACCAGTCCATCATGGAACACTACCGGGTGTAACATCCTGCCTTTCGTCTATCAATATCAGAGTAATTTAGGTAACAAAACGGGGATAAACATCAAACTTTTCACTTAATGTAACGACACATATAGTTATGCTGAAAACAAGCAAGAAAAACTAAGAAACATTTAGCATACTGGATTGGCCTCACACAAGGATATACAATGTAGAAGTTGAAAAGAGTAATGTAGGTAGAAAATCTCTCTCGTCTCCTGGGCTGTGGGGCAGATGATGTGGCGAGGGGGTCAAGAGGGGCAGATGTTGTGGCGAGGTCAGCAATGACATCCGCTGGTGATCTGTCAGGTTCTTCAGCAGTAGTGCAGAGGGAGAGGTGGTACCAGGTGTCCCCTTTACCAGCCAGTCGAAGGGCGTGGGACGTCCGTTCCACGACCTTGAAGGGACCAGTCCATCTGGGCTCCGTCCACTTGCGTTTGATGACCTTGATCTTGACCCTCTCAGTGGGCGGAAGGAATCTGTACCGAAGAACTGGCACACAAATTCTGCAATTTTTTGTGTAAAATACCATTTTGGTTTTACGCTGATTCCTCCTTCCATGGGGGGCTGCTGGTCCTGGGAAGCGCTGACCTGTATGCAGCTCATAGGGTGAAAAACTCAAAGGACGGTAAAACAGTTTTATTCACGGACCTTCGATTGATCATTAGCACTAATTGCAACATGTGAATTCAATTAAATTTGGTCTGTGCACAGATTTTAGCCAATTAGTTTTTGATGTTCTGGTCCATCTTTTCAACCTTGCCTTGGGACTGAGGATGGTACCCCAAACCTGTGTTCTAGTCCGAAAGCCTTTTCGACCAAGACTAAGTATTTTTTTTAAATGGTTGCCGTTGTCTGACCTAATCTTTTTTGGGGAAACCATGTCATTCACAAGTCATTTAATTACTGATATTGCATCCTCTTTTGAGGTTGTTGTTGCTTCCGGCCAACCACTGTGATTGTCAACACAAGTCAGTACGTACCTTTTCCCTTGTACCATATTGATCATATCAGTGAAATCAAAGACTACATGGTTCACCCTCAAAAATGTTAAAACTATGGAATGTGTCAAGAGTCGGATGATTGTCGATTTTGTTCCAAGGAGTCTGTATCCACCCTCACTCACCCCCTTCTGTTTCTGAAAAAGGACTGTGTTAGTAATACTATCACTTTAAAAGATTACAGATGGTACAAAATGCGGCTGCTAGACTTTTGACAAAAACAAGAAAGTTTGATCATATTACGCCTATACTGGCTCACTTGCACTGGCTTCCTGTGCACCTAAGATGCGACTTTAAGGTTTTACTACTTACGTATAAAATACTACACGGTCAAGCTCCTGCCTATCTTGACGATTGTATTGTACCATATGTCCCGGCAAGAAATCTGCGTTCAAAGAACTCCGGCTTATTAGTGATTCCCAGAGCCCAAAAAAAGTCTGCGGGCTATAGAGCGTTTTCTATTCGGGCTCCAATACTATGGAATGCCCTCCCGGTAAAAGTTAGAGATGCTACCTCAGTAGAAGCATTTAAGTCTCATCTTAAAACTCATTTGTATACTCTAGCCTTTAAATAGACTCCCTTTTTAGACCAGTTGATCTGCCGTTTCTTTTCTTTTCTTTTCTACTCTGCTCCGGGGTGGACCGCTAGCCTGTCCATCAGATGGGGACATCTCTACGCTGCTGACCCGTCTCCGCTCGGGATGGTTCCCGCTGGCCCCACCATGGACTGGACTTTCGCTGATGTGTTGGACTTTCACAATATTATGTCAGACCCACTCGACACCGAGGATGTCGTTGTGGCTTGTACAGCCCTTTGAGACACTTGTGATTTAGGGCTATATAAATAAACATTGATTGATTGATTGATTGATTGACTTTCAGAAACATCTAAGAAAAAGGTCAGCTAATAGTCAAGTAGCAGAGGACAGGTCATGTTTGAGGTCAATGATTGTCTCTTCAGCCTCTATGGTCCACTGGGGGGTGTTGTTAGGGTAGGGGACTCCTTAGCAATATCACAATTAACTCAAACTCATCTGAACCCTAACTTTTATGTAACTTATTCAATATGGTGAAAGTAACAAAATATGCTTATATTTATATTGTCACCAATACTAGAAAAATACTACCCTTATGGTGGATGCTTTAGCAATAGTATTTTGAATTTTTACTACACCTGGTGGCCCCAATAATTCATTAAGTCAAGCTCATGTTGTAGAAAGTTGAATGATGCGGACACGTTTGTTACTGAATACTTTCTATCAGACTTCTGCCATGGCAACTTTGTGTATGTAATGAGCAACTATAATTATTTGATATGCTTAAATGTGTAATGTGTCATTTTAGCTCAGCTGTTGTGTAGCTGCTAGCTCCTCATAGCCTACAGGTGTCTAAAGTGCAGCCCATAGTTATGTGTTTAACATAACCATGGGCTAAACCTAAACAATTGAAAATGTGGTATTTGGGTGTCGGTGTAATGTTTGGCAGCTACGCTGTGTCTTATCATTGGACCTAAGTTCTTTGGTTTTGTAGGTGAGACAGAGAGCAAGGGAACAATGTGGGACACTATTGTGTCCATCTTATACCATGCTAGCTGTTGCAAAGATAGGTCAACATGAGCAGCCACACCTTGAGTTCCAACATATATAAATATAAAAAGGAGTCAAAGGTCTCCTGGTATGTGTCTAACTGGTGATCATAACATCTGGCGAGTCGGTTGGCAGAACACACGGAAGCATCTCAGTCAGTCAGGGTTTTCACTGTTAGAGCAGTTGGATGTCAGCCATTCCTGTTGTTTCAGGCTGTGGTATGAGCTCATGGAGGAGTCTTGGTAGTGGTGTCGCAGCTGGGTGGTTGAGCCGTCAGGTAACACCAGGAATGTTCCTTCTTTGCGATTTGAATGTCAGGGTACAGTCTGTAAAGGAGGTCCAGCAATCTCTGCATTCAGAATCGAATGGGTGGCTGATAAAATTGTCCGTTGACACTCATGTCCAGCAGGGGTCCTGTCGGTACTTCCTGCTGCGGCTCCTGATGTGGGCGTCCTCTTACACGCCTTCGTGTTCGTTTGTTGGCACGACGGAACCTTTCCTGTTCGGAAATGTTCGGACAGTCACGACCCCAGTGACCAGGCTGGTCACAGCCGAAACAGTGTCTACCCCAGACCGGCTTTGAAGCATCGTGTTGTCCACCACCCGAGTCCAACTGCACGTCTGTTGAGGATTCTTTCCTCCACCTGTTGGAACTCAAAAGCAAGGTCACCCACTGCTGAACATACCCTAGCTGATCTTTGACCTTTTGGTTCTTTTAACCTTTTATCTTCAGCGATCTGTAATTTAAGTAGTCGTTTCCTTGTTGCTCTGTCATTAGCCCTATTTTGCATGGGATGAATAAAATGTCCGGCCATATATTGTTTTTGGCACCGTGTATATCAGGGTTAACTTTGTCCAAAGTGTTTGGCCAAAGGTTCCCTCCCGGAGGTACAGGTGGGAAAGCAAGGTCAACAATGGCTTGCATGTATGCATCGGCAAGAGACTTATATTGTAGTATGTCCAAAGTGTTAATGTCATGTGTCAAAAATGTCTGCCGGAGAAAATGGTCAGACGTGTACAAGGGGTTAATTTTCGGAGGCAGGATTAATCTTAGAGGGGGCGTGTTAATACCTCCTTCTCTTGTCACTGGAGTAGGGGGCGGTGTCCTAGTCAAAGTCTGGGCGGGTCGTTTGAATTGTCTTGCGCATGCGCGGCAGACAAAAAGCAATCAGTCCATTCTGTCATTAATCATCGGTTCTTTTGCTGCATTTCGTTTTTCCACGTAATCCCCGTTTACTTTTATCATACGCCAAACTCTTAAATTCTCTCCCTGAGTGTTCCATTTTCACCAGCGCACACACACACACACACACACACACTCAGCAGCACACACACACACGAGCACGCGTAAGCACTCCCGCACACACACACTCAGCAGCACACACACACACGAGCACGCGTAAGCACTCCCGCACACACACACACACACACTCAGCAGCACACACACGTGAAAAAGCTGCACCTACCCTTATCTCTGCGTTTCACTTTACCATAAAACTTCCAGTTACTTTTCTTAATTTACCAGACGTTTGAGTTCACGACTTTTCGAGTGTTGTAAACTCCCTCTTAACCCTTTCAAGGAATGTTCTTTTTTTTTTTCTTTTTTTTTTTTTTAAACTCTACTTGCTAATTCCATTGTCGACAACAGTGCATTCAATTGATCATTAAACAGTAATGATTCATCACATTTCCCCCAGCCGCCATCACATTCTTGTCTGTCACACTCCTTGGCCATTGTGTCCATTTTTTTTTTCAGGGGCCTCGAACCCCTGAAGGCCTTTAAACCCCAACCCATACGGTGGCCTTTAACCCCGTTAAATTTATCGTACAATATGCAGGCCTTTAACCTCCATATCATACGAGGGCCTTTAACCCGTTACTCTTTTAGGCGGCGACCAACTACCCAGGGTGAGCCACACCCAACTATTAGTTCACTCGTCAATGAAACTGCCCGTCACGGTAATCGAGACACAATGGCGTGAGTTGACCACTTATTTACAATTGTAATGCATTGGCAGGCTCGGCAAAAATGCAATCAATCTATCAAAATCACCAATCTGTGCCTGGGATTAAAAAACAGTGTTTGACTTACAGACTTCAGGACAGACTCCTAAAGCAGATTTTATATAAAAAGGCTCTGCTCACCTTGTATTGGCCATTTGAGTCTGTCCAGAAGATTGCAAAAAGTCATCAATCAACAGCGTGCCATCTCGGACGAAGCCCCCAAATTGTTGCGTTGACCAGCATTCCTCCAATGGGGAATTCAAATTGCTAGTCTCTCCCAGATTCTTTTTATGGCAATACGCTGATGTTTATATTCAATCAACAGGCAGTAGTTGGTATTTTGTGGTTTATTCTCCAAGCTTAGAGGACAAACCTGAGACCAACCCAGTACACAAGCGTTCCCTAGCCCGGTCCAGATCAGTCTGAAACACATCACGAAAACATTCTGTTCTTCAATCTCTCCCCCCGCCCTCACGACCGCACAGATGCCCATTGTGTCCGTTATCTCAAGTCGGCCCGAGAAGGGAAGCAGGGAGGACTCCTCTTCTCTGCCTTCTACTTCAAGGCCGTCCACAGTGCAAGCACTTTGTCATGAGACGATCAAAACAATGAAAAGAGTACAAGATGGAACATTAGCTATTTAAAATATGACTATAGAAATATAGAAAGAAGTAACTCTTAATTATGGATAAATGTGGATATATGCATCCGTCAGTCATAATAATAATTTTCCTTTTCCTCTTCTGATAAGAATTCTTGCACAGATTTGTTAGCATTTTTAAATTCATCCACAGCTCCTTTAAATACTTCAAATTCATCATTAACTTTATCAGCATTTCTAACATCAGTCATCAAAGTCTTTATTTCATTTAGCTTTCTCGTGCACGCGCCCAGTCTGCCTCTGCGCGTTCTCAGCATGTCGTCGGCCTCAGCTGTCGTCTCAGGTGTGCCAGACATCATTCCAGATAATCACACAGCTCAATTTAATGTCCACTATTATTTCATTCTTAAATGTCCTTCCAACATCCTGTTTTATTGCATTTCACATCCACAATCTTCAGCTTTCCTTTCCATAGCGTTTGAATGATTCCATACAGCGCAGCGGCACGTTCATTCATTCATTCATGACGTCATCAGCTGATTTTACTCACGGCCCGCCGGCTGCTTTCTGTTCTCGGTGCAGAGTGATCGTGGTTGATCCTTCGGGTCTTCAGCAGTGTTGGGACTAACGCGTTACAAAGTAACGCGTTACTGTAACGCCGTTAGTTTCGGCGGTAACTAGTAATCTAACGGGTTATTTTTTATATTCAGTAACTCAGTTACCGTTACTACATGATGCGTTACTGCGTTATTTTACGTTACTTTTTATGTAGTATAAAGTGTGTTTTATCGGAGCGCTGCAGTGTCATCGTTCTGATTTTTCTTGTGTCACAAGCCGAGGAAGAGAGACATGCGCTTTGTGTGTGTGTGTGGGTGTGGGTGTGAGTGTGGGGGGAGAGGAGAGGGGGAGGGCGTGTCTAAATCATGGCGGAGCCAGAAGTCGAGTTTGTTAACATGGAGATATTTTGACTACTTTTCTTTTGTCGAGCACAAAGAAAATAACATTTTAGTTAAATGTAAATTGTGCTTTGGATCAAAGATCCCATCTACTGCCCAAAACAGCAATTCAAATGTGCTGAAACAAGCTACATAAGCAACATGCTTCGACGAAGCTCGTAAAGAGAGACAGAGACTCCAATGCCACTTTCCCTCCACCACCACCACTTAAGGATTAACTCTGCCTCTGCTCATCATTCAGCACTGAAGGTACACACTCTGTCAATCAATGTTCCCTCTAATTTTTCATGTGTGTGAGCAAACGCAAAAACTCCCTGAGCATTCAGTGGAGCCCATGTGAGCAACATCAGACGTGCACACTGTGGCTACACCAGCAGCACACCTTTCCCAAACCTGACTATCCCAAACCTGACTAAATAACAAGTTCAATCTCCATCCATCCATCCACTTTATACCGCTTGTCCCTTTCGGGGTCACTGGAGCCTATCTCAGCTGCATTCGGGCGGATGGCGGGGTACACCATGGACAAGTCCCCACCTCATCGCAGAGCCAACACAGATAGACAGACAACATTCTCTTATTGTTATAATCAAATGACAGCAGTCATTTCCATTTCTAATATAAGTGTTTAGGCCCACTTACAATGACAATAACAAAAAATATTGTTTTTCATGAACTGTGTACTTGTATTGTTTGTCTGGGTGGAGGTCCTGCTTTGGAAATAATTTGTAGCCCTTTCAGACATTGCATTTAGTTCCCTGTTTGTAAAAAATATATTTGTATTAGTATATATTTAATATACTAACAGCATTTAATGATTAATATTTATAAATTAAGATTCCTAATAAATGACACTAGAATAAGCACACATTTGATTGGTAAAACATAGAGTAACGACCTGGAATTACACTATATGTGTGGTGTTGGAGTTGTCCGACTTTTTGTGTGGTTGTAAACGCATCACTGGCTAAGTGCCATATGTGCATGTGTTGGCGCAAGTGAGAAAGAGCGAGCGGCTGCTGTTGATATAACAAAGTTGCTTTTGGTCTGGTTTGTACTGCAGAAAATGACCACTTTTGCTAGATATCATTTTTTTTACTAATGTTTTGGTGATGTGTTTATGGTCGACAATAAAGAGTTTTACTCAGTAAAATGATAGATGGAATTCATGTCCTCAAAGCGTCTCGACAGACGTTACAATATTTGAACAAGGATGACGTAAAGTGTTTTCTCTGTCGTGTCGTGTTGAAAATTGTTATGCACTTATTTTTTAATTTGATTTTGTGCATGGCATAGATTTGCCCTGCGCAGAGGACGCTTGAGCACAGGCGCGCACCTTAGAGGGAACGTTGCTGTCAATTCTCTTATATACTCTTTCATTCTAGACTTCTAGAGTGTTTAATTATCACATCACTCTAAATGTATAGACTATAAAGTTCACAAACATAAAGAGGGATGCTAGTGGGCCAGGCCAATCTTTCCTTATCTGTAAACTAAAACTGGGGGAATGTGTAGAGTGTTCTGGGCTTCAGACATGATTTTGTGTCAGAATTCCTTGAGGAAAAAATGCCTGGTTAGGCTTTGTGTATGTAGTGTGTGCCTTTCTTGCTTTACAGCTATGCTGTTATTATGCTGTTTGTTACTTATGTATGTTATGTTGCAGCTATTTAAAATATTTTTGTCAATTTGTTCTGGCCAGAAACAAATTGGCCCTTTGAAACATATCTTTGTCTTTGTGTGTTGTATGTAGAGCACATTGCTTAGCAGAGTTCCGTGATGCAAATGCATGTCAAGTTGATCAACAGTTTGTATTATTCGCCAGTGCAATAACAGTACTGAAATGAAGGCTAAAAGGGCATTAATGGGAGCTTTAAAAAAAAAAAAAAAAAAAAAAATAAGTAACTATTTACTTTCCACAGTAATGCATTACTTTTTGGCGTAAGTAACTGAGTTAGTAACTGAGTTACTTTTGAAATGAATTAACTAGTAACTAACTAGTTACTGGTTTTCAGTAACTAACCCAACACTGGTCTTCAGTGAAGTTTGTTTACTTGTAACGGCTACTCTTGCGTTCAAAAAGGTTCGAAAAAATAAAAATAAAGTAAGGCAGAGTAGTCTTGAGGAGGAGGTGTTTGACTCACTAAATTCCTTAATAAGCACTCACGGAGATATTTCTAGATTCAAAGTGATCATAATTTATTTTCACAAACAAAAAATATTCTCCGTGGTTGACTTCAACATAATCAAAATAACTTATTTAGCGGTAAACAAACTGTTTCACTCCTCACTCCTTAAACATGATAGACAGACAAAGGGCCCCCAGCTGTCCTGTCTTCTTAATTATAGGAGGAGGAAGTGGCTCACCAGGAGAAGCGTGAGCAGCTGAAAACAGTCAATCACAATGAAATCTAAAACATCCAATAATTTATCAACATCATTATTGACATTATTTGATTTCATTGTCAAAACAATTAATAAATAAACAATATAGATAGGCTCCAACAATATCAGAACATGTCATTCGGCATCTGGCAACACTCGGGTTTAGTAACGGTCTGGGTGCACGTATTAGAGCGTACAAATATATTTGTTATACTTGCAGCTGGGAAATGACTGGTTTTGCAAGTTCACTTCCGTCTTGATTGTAAGGAATGAAGTCTAATGGACGATGTGGTTTGATCGCTGTTAGACCACGGTCAAAATTGACCGTGGGCTTTATGGTTTGAACTTTCTACAATAGTTTATTGCCCTGTCTGGGGGCTAAAAACTATTGGCGCACTCTTGACACAAACAGTGTTCCATTTGTCGTGAGCTTGTTGATGGAGATCTCCAGCAAAACTTAACGAGAGCCTGACAGGCAAGGTTCACACCGGCAATCAATCATTCAATAAATCAATCACTCTGTCAGCCCGGCTTTATTTTTCGCAAGGCTCTCGCTAAGTGGTTTTGCTGCGAGCCCACACCAAACTCTGAGCGGAAGAGTGAGTCCAGAATAGAGTGGTAGAGTGTGTACTTAACTATAGTTGAGCGCAAAGTGAATTGAGTCATGTAGGGAGCAGCAAGCTGCGGAGAAACAAGATTAAGTGAAGTATGCGAAGCTACTTTTTCATTTCTCTGTCGGACCAGTCAAGGCTATTCTCTAAACTAATCCTGAGTGGTGCTCTCCTACCTTCAATGCATCTGATCGGTTATCTGCCTGACTCAGGTCATGCCTGAACTGTGCTTCCTGTTGACCTGAGGTTTTATTAGATTTGATGGCACTTGTGTCAAGCTCTGCCACGTTTCAGAGTAACCCTCCCACTGTTGCAGGTGTTTATCAGCACAAAGTCGCATTTTGTCCAAGTGCCCAATGAAGCTGCTTGTCAATAGCTAGATAGTGGTGCAGCGTTCAGCGTGTTAACTGCGTTTTTTTCTTCTTTTTTTTCTACAGGAGGAGTGCCAGAACTACATTAGGGTGCTGTTGGTGAATGGGAACAGGCTGTTTACATGTGGGACCAATGCCTTTACTCCCATCTGCACCAACCGAACGGTATGAGCAACAGTACTAAGTATAACCCATGAAATGTCATTGAAAAATCTAAATTGTTATTTTTATTTATTAAAAAAAAACTAAAACATTATTTTAAGAAGATAATATTTTGACAGTTTTGTGTTAAACAATTTGTACATTGAAGAAAATGTCAATCAATCAATGTTTATTTATATAGCCCTAAATCACAAGTGTCTCAAAGGGCTGCACAAGCCACAACGACATCCTCGGTTCAGAGCCCACATAAGGGCAAGGAAAAACTCACAACCCAGTGGGACGTCGATGTGAATGACTATGAGAAACCTTGGAGAGGACTGCAGATGTGGGTGACCCCCCCCCCCCCCCCCCCCCCCCCCCCCTCTAGGGGAGACCGGATGCAATGGACGTCGAGTGGGTCTAGTATAATATTGTGAAAGTCCAGTCCATAGTGGATCCAACATAATAGTGAGAGTCCAGTCCATAGTGGGGCCAGCCGGAGACCATCCCGAGCGGAGACAGGTCAGCAGCGCAGAGATGTCCCCAACCGATGCACAGGCGAGCGGTCCACCCCGGGTCCCGACTCTGGACAGCCAGCACTTCATTTATGGCCACCGGATCTGCCTCCCTCTCCCACAAGGGAGAGGGAGACAGAGGAGAACGGCAGATCAGCTGGTCTAAAAAGGGGGTCTATTTAAAGGCTAGAGTATACAAATGAGTTTTAAGATGGGATGAATAACCGCTTTTTTGAATGCTAGGGGAACAGTGCCAGAGGAAAGTGATAAGTTTATAATATTTAGCACTGATGGACCTAATAATACAAAAAGCTCCTTGATAAGTTTCCCAGGAAGTGGGTTAAGTAAACATGTTGTTTGTTTTTTCCCATTTACACGCCGTAGTAATTCCCCTAAAGTTATTTCATCAAAAAGATAATTTTTTGGAGGGCAGTATCCGTTGTATATACAGTCGTATCTGTGTTAATAGAACCCAGTTGTAGCTGGGATGCATTGTCTTTAATCTCCTTTCTAATGAGTTCAATTTTCAAATGTCTCCATAAGAAGCAATGTAAACATGAATAACTCCATATTTTTGTTTAGGTTCATACACTTAAAGGCCTACTGAAATGAAATGTTCTTATTTAAACGGGGATAGCAGATCCATTCTATGTGTCATTTCGCGATATTGCCATATTTTTGCTGAAAGGATTTAGTAGAGAACATCGACGATAAAGTTCGCAACTTTTGGTCGCTGATAAAAAAAGCCTTGCCTGTACCGGAAGTAGCGTGACGTCGCAGGTTGAAGGGCTCCTCACATTTCCCCATTGTTTACACCAGCAGCGAGAGCAATTCGGACCGAGAAAGCGACGATTACCCCATTAATTTGAGCGAGGATGAAAGATTTGTGGATGAGGTACGTGAGAGTGAAGGAATAGAGTGCAGTGCAGGACGTATCTTTTTTCGCTCTGACCGTAACTTAGGTGCAAGGGCTCATTGGATTCCACACTTTCTCCTTTTTCTATTGTGGATCACGGATTTGTATTTTAAACCACCTCGGATACTATATCTCTTGAAAATGAGTGTCGAGAACGCGAAGTGGACATTCACAGTGACTTTTATCTCCACGACAATACATCGGCGAAGCACTTTAGCTACGGAGCTATCGTGATAGCATTGTGCTTAAACTTCCTGTCCGCTCTTGCTGCCGGAGTTTTTTGTTAAATCTGAAGATTTTGACCACTGATTTGCGATCACAGCCACAGGAGAGTACCCTGGCATCTTCAATCTGATTTTGGTCAGTTGAGAGGCACTGATACGCTGAAAGAAGGCGAGTTGGGAGAGCCGTTAGCCTCAAGCCAAAGGCGCCTTGCCGCAGTTCAAGCGGTTGCCTAGCAACCAAAAGCTACGGCGAGTTTACAGCTGTTTTAAAGTGATCCCGACGTCGCAGAGTGATATAAGTTGACAGGCTGACACCTCAAATTGATCTCTGAACGGCGCAAGATACGAAATTGTTGGAAAAAACAAGTTAAAGTGCCGCAAGTCGCTAAAGAAGCAACTGCCGTTAAGACACAAGCAAGAGGCAGTGACGTCAGTGACTGCCGCGATGCGAAAAGGTAAAGGAAAGTTTGAAATCCCGAAACCTTCGGGGTCAGCTGATACAGAACACAACTGGGAACAAGATTTGAGGTTGGACACAGGACATGATGGGAATCAAGAAGTGATCCTACAAAAACTTGAAGAAATGAAAGAAGAAATGAAAGAAATGAAAGAAATGAAAAAAGAAATGAAAGAAATGAAAAAAGAAATGAAAGAAATGAAAGAAGAAATGAAAGAATTGAAAGAATATCTGAGAAAAGTAACAACAGAACACAAACAAGATGTGAAAAGTCTGCAGGAAAATATAGAAAATCTGCAATATCAGAACAACAGAAGAAATAATGAAGCCACTGAAATGGGCAAACGAATGAAGACCCTTCAAGAAGACAACAACATGTTGAGGAATATCATAGACGAAATGGATCAGGACAAACGAATGAATGATATCATCGTGACAGGGCACCGAATTAAACCAAGATCCTATGCGAAAGCTGTGAATAATGAAGGTGAACCTGATGAAATGGATATGATCTCAGCAGAACAGCAAGTGGTCAACTTTCTGCAATCAAAGGAAATTGAAATTGACATTAATACCATCGAAACATGCATCCCACTGAACGGAAGAAACAACAACGCCACTCCAGTCGTGCTCGTGAAACTCGTAAACAGAAAATCTAAAATGGCATTGCTGAGACAGGGAAAGAAGCTGAAGGGAACAAATGTGTACATGAATGAGCATCTCACAAAACGCAATGCTGGAATCGCCAAGAAAGCACGCGACTTGAGAAAGCAGGGAAAAATCCAGGGAACTTGGAGCACCAACTGTAAAATCTACATCAAGCTGAATGGAGGTCCAGAAGCAAGAGTAATTGTTGTCCATGACATCAAGGACCTGGACAATTTTTAAAGTTTACACAGCTACCACAACAACAATGATAATGGACTCTGACAGAAAACAAACACCCAAATTCAGCATCGACACTACTATGTTCCAAGGGACGACTACACAAGAGGACCTACATTCAGCATTACATCCACCTACACTTATTGAGATTATTGAAACAACATCAAAGATTGTTGAACAAGAAAATATGGAACTAAAAAATTTCTGCAACAAAGATTACAAAAACCAGGAGTTGGAAAATGATATAGATCCAGATACAAATTTTTTCTCCCACATCAGTAATAATTGTTTTTATTATACAGATGATCAATATAATAGCAACATTACATGCGATAACAAATTGTCAATTATTCATTTTAATAGCAGAAGCTTGTATGCAAACTACAACAACATTAAGAACTTTTTGGAACACATCAACGAACCATTCAAAGTGATTGCTGTCACAGAAACATGGATTGATGATAAAAAAAGGAATAGATTTTGATCTGGAAGGATATGAACTAAACTACATCAACAGAACCAACAAAAATGGAGGAGGAGTAGCTGTGTACGTGATGAAGAACCTGAACTACAAAGTGGTAAAAAACATGTCATTTGCTATAGATAATATCTTAGAATGTATAACCATTGAAATATGTCAGGAAAAAAGCAAAAACATTTTCATCAGTTGTATATATAGATCACCTAAATCAAGTATAGAAACATTTGAAGAATGGATCAAGGCTTCTTACATGGATAATGGTCAAAGAATAATGTTCTTATGTGGTGACTTTAATATTGACTTATTGAACCCTAACAAGCAAAAGTCTAATGTACAGCATCAGTTTATATCCAAAAATCACAAAGCCAAGCAGAATCACAGGACACTGTGCCACGCTTATTGATAATATTTTTACCAATGAGTTTGACAATAACACTACAAGTGGTCTACTTATAACCGACGTTAGTGATCATCTTCTAGTTTTTACAATATATGATGGACACTACAAGAAGAACATGGAAGACAAAAGGACATTTCGAAGACTGTGCACAGAGAAGAGGATGACTGCTTTCAAAAGTGAGCTACAAAAGCAAGATTGGGACAATGTGTACAATGAAAAAGAGGTTGATGAAGCATATGAACATTTCTTAAACAAGTTCATAATACTTTATGACAAACATTGTCCATGGATACAACTCAGTAACAAGCAGAGAAAGAATAATCAACCATGGATGACAAAAGGATTAAAAAGTGCTTGTAAGAAGAAGAATACACTATATAGAGAATTTATAGCACAAAGAACTATAGAGGCAGAAATTAAGTACAAAAAGTATAAAAACAAGTTAACAGACATACTACGATCATGTAGAAAAGAATATTACAGTGAATTATTGGACAGGAA
This sequence comes from Entelurus aequoreus, assembly GCF_033978785.1. NCBI lineage: Eukaryota > Metazoa > Chordata > Actinopteri > Syngnathiformes > Syngnathidae > Entelurus > Entelurus aequoreus. The sequence continues at coordinate 25,111,410 of NC_084745.1, forward strand.
CAAAAATAATATGAGAGCAACATGGGGCATCCTCAATAGCATTATTAAAAATGGCACAAAGAGGGACTACCCTCAATACTTTTTAGACGGAAATAAAAAAAATGACAACATAAAGGAAGTAGTTGAAAGCTTCAATAATTATTTTGTAAATATTGGACCAAAATTGGAAGAAAGGATTCCAGACCCAGTTCCAATTGAGGACTATAATGATACCATAGAGCGAAATCCCAACTCCATGTTCCTCAGTAATGTGACACAGGAGGAAATAGTTACAATCGTGAAAAAATGTAAATCTAAGACTTCAACTGATTGTAATGGAATTGATATGGAAACGATAAAAAAAGGTTATAGAAGAGATCTCAGGACCATTAATGTATATTAGTAATCTATCATTTCAAACATACGGAGCCCCTAAAGGGACATGGGAATTTATTTTTTTTTAGACATGTATCTCGTGGCCACGAGAAACTTTTTATTAAAAAAAATATATATATATATATATATATTATTTTTTATTTTTTTTATTTTTTTTTTTATAAAAAGTTTCTCGTGGCCACGAGAAACTTTCTCGTGGCCACAAAAAAGCATTGGATGCGGGCTGATGGTTTGGTGTGTGTTAAAATGGCAGTTTAGGAGTTAATATGGCTGTATTTCCAATTAGGACTTTCCCCCATGTGTGTTGTGGCAAAATGTGAATGCTTGATTAGTAGGTGTGAGACAAACACTTTATCTTCCTGGTTATTGTAACGCTACGTGTTTGACATTATTTAAGACTTTATCATGCCCGGGAAAGGACAGTTTTCCTCTTCTGTGGCTGTGGGGGGTGGGTTTGGCTTGCGGACCTGCAGCGAAGCGGAGTGTGTCAGTTAGTCCCATGTTGATGTGATCAAACTTCTTTCTTGCTTGGAAGATACACACACAATTGTAACTGTTATTTCTTCCTGCAAATAATAAATATGTACAACGTGTTTGGATGTATTAATTTATGTAAAATTGTCATTAAATGTAATATTGCCTGACAAAAAGTGATACGACGTACGTAATATTTTGATATTTACACATCGCATATTTACACACGCGCATCTGACTAGAATACCCTTATGTGCATTACATATATCAACATCAACTACCTACTGTACTGTTTACTTGTTGAAATACCCTTTTTAGAACAAATATCTACCCACATAATTTATATCTGTATATATAATATATATATATATGTGTATGTATGTATGTGTATGTATATATATATATATATATATATATATATATATATATATATATATATATATATATATATATATATATATATATATATATATATATATATATGTATGTGTATATATATATATATATATATATATATATATATATATATAATATATATATATATATATATATATATATATATATATATATATATGTGTGTGTGTGTATCTATATATATATATATATATATATATATATATATATATATATATATATATATATATATATATATATATATATATACATACATATTATGTATAAGCATGTATATATATACTCTACCGTTTAAAAGTTTGGGGTCACATTGAAATGTCCTTATTTTTGAAGGAAAAGCACTGTACTTTTCAATGAAGATAACTTTCAACTAGTCTTAACTTTAAAGAAATACACTCTATACATTGCTAATGTGGGAAATGACTATTCTAGCTGCAAATGTCTGGTTTTTGGTGCAATATCTACATAGGTGTATAGAGGCCCATTTCCAGCAACTATCACTCCAGTGTTCTAATGGTACAATGTGTTTGCTCATTGGCTCAGAAGGCTAATTGATGATTAGAAAACCCTTGTCCAATCATGTTCACACATCTGAAAACACTTTTGCTCGTTACAGAAGCTACAAAACTGACCTTCCTTTGAGCAGATTGAGTTTCTGGAGCATCACATTTGTGGGGTCAATTAAACGCTCAAAATGGCCAGAAAAAGAGAACTTTCATCTGAAACTCGACAGTCTATTCTTGTTCTTAGAAATGAAGGCTATTCTACAAAATTGTTTGGGTGACCCCAAACTTTTGAACGGTAGTGTATATATATATTATATATTACTGTAACTTGTTCTTAAAAATAGTAGTTATTTTGTTTGTCAAATTTAGTGTTTGTGTGTATATATGTATACTGTATATATGTATGTGTGTTTCTTCCTATACAGTATACATGTATATGTGTGTGTGTGCGTGTATATACTGTGTATATATATATATATATATATATATATATATATATATATATATATATATATATACACATATACATATATATATTTATATAATATATATACACATATAAATTATATGGGTAGATATTTGCTCTAAAAAGGGTATTTCAACAAGTAAACAGTACAGTAGGTAGTTGATGTTGATATATGTAATGAACATAAGGGTATTCTAGTCAGATGCGCGTGTGTAAATATGCGATGTGTAAATATCAAAATATTACGTACGTCGAATCACTTTTTGTCAGGCAATATTACATTTAATGACAATTTTACATAAATTAATACATCCAAACATGTTGTACATATTTATTATTTGCAGGAAGAAATAACAGTTACAATTGTGTGTGTATCTTCCAAGCAAGAAAGAAGTTTGATCACATCAACCTCGGACTAACTGACAGACTCCGCTTCGCTGCAGGTCCGCAAGCCAACCCCCCCCCCCCCCCCCCCCCCCTTTCTCGTGGCCACGAGATACATGTCTAAAAAAAAAAAAATTCCCATGTCCCTTTAGGGGCTCCGTACAAACAGGTACAGGTACATTCCCAAACAAAATGAAAATAGCTAAAGTTGCACCAATTTATAAGACTGGAGATAAACATCAATTTACAAATTATAGACCTGTTTCTTTACTTCCACAATTTTCTAAAATCATTGAAAAACTGTTTAATAACAGATTAGAGAGTTTCATAAATAAAAATAGAATACTCGAAGAGAACCAATATGGATACAGAGCTAATGTCTCAACTTCAATGGCTTTAATTGAAATAACAGAGGAAATTACCAATGCAATAGATGTGCAGCAGCAGTTTTTATGGATCTAACTAAAGCATTTGACACAATTAATCACAATATTTTAATCAAAAAACTAGAACGATATGGCATCAGAGGGTTAGTCTTAAACTGGATAAGAAGTTATCTAACGAACAGGAAACAATACGTGAAGCTAGGCGAACACACGTCTACAACGCTAAATATATCCTGTGGTGTACCTCAGGGATCAATACTAGGACCTAAATTATTCAATCTCTATATAAATGACATTTGTAAAGTTACAAAAGATTTAAAGTTAGTATTATTTGCGGATGATACAACAGCGTTTTGTTCAGGAGAGAACACACAGGAGATAATACAAATAATAACAGAAGAAATTAACAAATTAAAAAGATGGTTTGACAAAAATAGATTATCGTTGAATCTCAGCAAAACTAAAATAATGCTATTTGGTAATAGTAGTAGAGAAAGTCAAACACAAATACAAATAGACGGAATAGAAATTGAAAGAGTAAATGAAACCAAATTTCTAGGTATAATGATTGATGATAAATTGAACTGGAAATCTCACATAAAAAATATACAACATAAAGTAGCAAGAAACACGTCAATAATGAATAAAGCAAAACATGTTCTAGACCAAAAATGACTTCATATTCTCTACTGCTCACTAGTGTAACCATATCTGAGCTACTGTGTAGAAATATGGGGAAATAATTACAAAAGTACACTTCATTCATTAACGGTGTTACAAAAAAGATCAGTTAGAATAATACATAATGTTGGATATAGAGAACATACAAATCCTTTATTTATTGAATCAAAGATACTGAAATTCCACGACATAGTGAATTTGCCAACAGCTAAAATTATGCACAAAGCAAACTATAACCTGCTACCCAAGAATATACAACAATTCTTCTCAACAAAAGAGGAGAAATATAATCTTAGAGAAAAATTTAATTTAAAACATTTGTACGCACGTACAACACTTAAGACCTTCAGTATATCAATATGTAGAATTAAATTATGGAATGGATTAAGCAAAGCAATCAAACAATGTACTAATATGATCCACTTCAAGAAACTCTTCAAACTTAAAGTTTTTACAAAGTACAAAGAAGAAGAACCATGACAAACATTCTCAATTCATTTCATCCATTCATTCATTCATTCTTAAAGTAATCTTACTTATCTCATCACATGAAATATGACTTACTTCACCAATTATTATTATTAAATTCTTACTATTATTTATTTATTTATTTATTTTTATTGTGATTACCTATGGAGTTATTGTGAATAAATTGAGAACAGGAAGTGAATAAAAAAGTTCCAGCAACTGTTATGTAAAGAAAAGGGGTAGGATTAAATAAGCTCTGCTTCTTCCTACTCCTTTTCGAACATGTTGAAAAGAGAAACTGGAAATTGTCATGTATCATGTTGTATGCTTGCATGTTCGAAATAAACTCAAACTCTAACTCTAAACTCTAAATGCAGATAGAAACAGAAGAAATAAGCCCCTGACTGAAAGGATAGACAGAAGATCAACAATACTACCAAACTCTGGACCTGTAACTACACGGTTAATGCTGTACCGCCTGGCGAAGCCTAGCAATGCTGTTGCTAACAACGCCATTGAAGCTAACTTAGCTACGGGACCTCGACAGAGCTATGCTAAAAATATTAGCTCTCCACCTACGCCAGCTCTCATCTGCTCATCAACACCCGTGCTCACCTGCATTCCAGCTATCGACGGCGCGACGAAGGACTTCACCCGATCATCGATGCGGTCGGCGGCTAGCGTCGGATAGCGCGTCTGCTATCCAACTCCAAGTCCTCCTGGTTGTGTTGCTGCAGCCAGCCGCTAATACACCGATCCCACCTACAGCTTTCTTCTTTGCAGTCTCCATTGTTCATTAAACAAATTGCAAAAGATTCACCAACACAGATGTCCAGAATACTGTGTAATTTTGCGATGAAAACAGCTGTTTGTATTGGGATACAATGGTGTACCAATACTTCCGCTTCAACCATTGACGTCACGCGCAAACGTCATCATACCTAGACGTTTTCAGCCGGAAGTTTCCCGGGAAATTTAAAATTGCACTTTATAAGTTAAACCGGCCGTATTGGCATGTGTTGCAATGTTAAGATTTCATCATTGATATATAAACTATCAGACTGCATGGTCGGTAGTAGTGGGTTTCAGTAGGCCTTTAAACACAATATAAAGCACTATTCAGTACTGAACATCAGACAAACATAACAAGGGGGTCAAGGGATTATTTGCAGTCGCCCTGCTGACACCCAGACACAAAGTCACTAGCCCTGTGGTGCACTCAGTTTGAAATCAAAAACGTCCTTAACTTTAACAGCCAGATCGCTATATTGATTAGGTATAAGAAATAAAATCCTCTTCACCTCATTCATGTTGGTGTTCAGGAGAAAGGGGGGAAGGGCATTGCCGAGAACGTAGATACTTCCTAAACGTTTCAAACCACACATCACTTGTCCATTGCTTTCTTTGGATTCACTGACCTAGCGTAACTAAAAAATGCTGTAAAAAAGCTAAACATACACAAATAAGTCATGACAGCTATGCTGAGCTGACTGAATAAGCATCGGAGGTCGAGCAAAATTCAGAATCCTAATAAATAAGAGTCATAATTTGTGTATGGATGCAATTTTCTGGCACTCTTATTTTGTCCTTATTTTCTTGGAAATGTTTCATAGTCAGGCATGCAGAATCCATTTTGTGTCTAATTTAGTTGCCAAATATGTGTCCTTGCCAGATATAAAGTTTTAAAGAGTGTGTTTAGACACGTGTTTACATGTCACTTTAAACATTGCCTGTATAGATAATAAAGGTTTTATGATGTGACAGTTTGGATTTGGGAGGTTCCACTGTGACACGACAGTAGATTCCCTCCCCTCCCGTTTAGGAGATTTGACAGGAAGAAAGTAATCACGTTTCAAGTTTCGAAATTAAGTTCTGACGGTGCATGTTTAATTCCTCAGGCAGCTGTGTTGCACTCTTCACTGATCAATTGCTAATGATACCGCTCGACATGCAGAGCAGTCAGGGGTTGTCGACTAATTATAATATGATTCCTATTAAGTGTTTTGATTGAAGAACTTACCTTGCCTTATGATAATTACTCCCAATAAGCATCGGTCCTTGTCTTGTTAGTAAACCTGTCACCATTTCTCAATAAAGAACATGTAGAAGGTTTATAAGGTATTCATTCCGGTGGAGTTGTTTTGTTTTTTTCACCACGCCCAAAATTACTGACAATACCCCTGCAAGTTGCATGACTGGACAAGGAAAAATGTTTTAATCTCACAAAACAATGCAAGTGCACTTTCAATTCAATCCAATTCAAATATGTTATTCATTTGTTAGTAACTCCCGGTATAAAGCAGTGTCAGTTTACAAACAAACATCACTTTCCTGTACACAAGTTAGACAACACGGTGCCAATATCATAAAAGCTAGCTCTGTTTGCTAGATTTCGGTTTGTAATGCGCAAAGCTGCCATACTTGTATTAAAATGTGCAAATTTGGGTGGCATTGTTTGGCTACAAAACAAAACAAATATTTTGACATTTACGGCAGACAATAGATGTATTATGTATGCAAATATGATGTAATGGTTGAGAATGTCTGATGCTGGACGTCAATAAAAACAAAATACCAAATAAATGAAAATAAATAAAACGTGCAAATTTGTTAACGCACACATAGTTGATCTACTAAGCTTGCACGCAGAGCATTGTGTCTCTTAAATGAGCAAAATAAAGAGAGCAATCCATTTTGCGTGTCTGCTTTCATGTATAGGCAGAATTTAGCTACTTATGACAACACCCACAATACTGGCAGGAGAAGATGCTAATATAATCATTGCAAACTCGTAACTTGATTTATCAAGACTAAAACTGTTCTGCGTGTGCTGTTTTGCGTCTATTTAGCACGTCGGAAATGTTTCGTGCAAACTGACACAAATGGATCCAAGAAAATAGGTGATCACGCTGGAAAGACAATTAATAGACAGAATATTCAGTCTGACAAAGTTGGACTGTCAGAAATAAAAAAAATTAGACATATCGTCTATTCAGCAATATCATTTTATAATATTATATTTGCTAGATGACTAAAAGGGCTGATTAAAAAAAAATTGATTTTAACAAATGTCTCCTAGCATTATGTTTTTTCTAATTGAATAGTTTTTTTTCATATAGGAAATGTATTTTTATCATATCTCATATGAAAAAACTTCTTGCAATATGCCTTTTCTTGCATGTGGCTACATTACAGACGCACCATCACAACACTGCAGCTGCTCTCAACGCACACCTTTAGCGTGCTTAAAGTAGGTTCTGTTGTCTGGATTGCATGTGATCCATCCATCCATTTTCTGCCGCTTGTCCTTTTAAGGGTTGAGGCCGCTTGTCCTTTTAAGGGTTACGGGGGGGCGGGCGTGAGTCTATCTCAGCTAGACTAGGGTGGAAGGCAGAGCACAGCCTGGACAAGTCAGATTGCGCTTTAATATAGCCACAAAAAACCCCAGTACATATTTGTGTGCTGCATGTCACAACATGACAAAACACCGCATGTTGAATTATGTGATGTCATGAATGTGGAAGGAAATGAGTGTCTCCATGGTGACAGTAGATATACATGCAAAAACCTTGTTTAAATAGGGACGTCTGCACAACTTTTGACATTTTTATTAATTGTTTTTATTAGTACATCACGCGCTGACTAATAGCACACACTTTTATAGTTTGCACATGCTATTTAGCACTTGCACTTTATTTACCCCCCACGACCCCGTAAGGGACAAGCGGTAAAAAATGGATGGATGGATGTTTAGATCAGGCCCTTAATGTGTGGTTCCAATCCCTCGCTCACGGCCAGACGAATATACTCTTGACCATAAATTTTAAAAAAAAAAAAACAACACACGACTGCGTTCTGCCTGTAAGATAGCTTTTCTCTAAGTGAGAAATATTGTCACTTTTTAATCTCACGAGATCTTGTGTTGTCAAACCCCCACTAATGACTAATCGTAGACCGGTGCGCTCACCATCTCCCTCTAACCAGTGTAAAGGCTATACTGTCCAAACAGGAAACATTACAACATAAATAGACATAAGACTTACAAAATAAAAGCACAGAACCTGAAAAGATGCAGTCGTTTGAATTTGTCAGGAAAAAATCAACCATTTGCAGTCTCTTCTCTCAAAAGTGGAGAAGAAGAGTGAGGTGGATGACGGATTGTTTTTCTGTTTGATGGTCATAAACACAAGTAGCAGAAGCTCACCTTGTAAAACCTCATTTTCACATTGACTCCGTTGAATAAACAAATCTGTTAAAACAAAATTTTTGCACAACAGTCTTCCATGACTTCAAAAAGCCTTGATTATGGGTACTTCAAGACCCAGCTGCTGGTGACATGTATTTTCACTTCTTGGCTGGATGGAGCACAGCTAGCTGATCTGTCATCGCGTTTCCTATAAATGACCAGAACTGGCTCTTGCAATCCCATCAGTACAGAGCTTTCATCTCAGGGTCAGCCGAGCAGACGGTGCGTGCTGTTTTGTTGTGGTTTGGGTGAGGCAGAGGTGGCCGCGGCGAAACGAAACTCTCCCTCCAATCCGGCTCGTAAAGTTAACTAAGAATTTGCCAATTCCCCGCCTGCTGAATGCTGTTTGTCCTGCCATGCTGGCTGCCTCGGTATAGAGTTAACAAAAAATGTGTGAGGGCGGAGAGGAGATTGAACTTTGAATGGGTCAAAGAGAAAAGTTATACTAAAACCTGTGCCACATTTGCGGAACCTTACTACGATACAGGATATGGGACTTTGGGAGAGAGCAGTGTGCTTTTTGTACGAACTAGTAATTTGCTGCGTGGAGCCAAGAAACTGCAATAAAAGAATCGCTCGTATCGATCCCATCCCAATACAATCTTCCCTAGTTTATCACGGCTAATGGTTTCCTGGCCTGATAAATGGATTTCTGTGAAGTTGTAATATTATTTAAAAATTGGATATTTTCATAGCGAGAGCATAAAAAACTGTTTATAGACTTCTAAATGTAACATAATTAGAGGCTTCTAAATGTATTTTATTTATTTTAATTTTTTATTGTATTATTATTTTATTCGGTCAATGGTCAACAAAATAAACAAAGAGTTTTACATAAACAAACAGCTGTACATTCATAAATTACAAATGTTGCAGACCGAAAGGGTTTAGGCTGAAGTTGAACACGTATTGCGCCTAACCCTATAAACAAAGTCAAATACAAGATGAGCTTCCAAAAATTATGACATTTCCTTTTCACAACATATTATAAATACACATTGTACACAAAATTAAAACCCATATAGTCACCTTTACACTAATTTCAGCCAACATACAAACGTAGTAACCTTGAGTATGTTTTACTTTAGATTACTTAGACTTAGACTTTCTGTTATTGTCATTCAAATGTTAACTTTACTGTACAGATAAGAACAAAATTTTGTTGCATTAGCTCGTTGTAGTGCAGGATAAAAGAGCAATAAGGTGCAGATATAAATAAATAGATTACTGTACAGAAATACATTGCACTTTTGCATATGCATCCACGTTTATGGATGCATGTTATATTGTCTTTATATTCCAGCGAGTTAATCTGTTTTGGGGTGAAATTGAGGGGATTATATTGATGCGTTCAAGAGTCTGATGGCCTAAGGGAAGAAGCTGTTACAGAACCTGGAGGTTCTGCTACGGAATCTCTTTCTAGAGTCCAGCAGTGAAAAGCGTCCTTGGTGGGGGTGGGAGGAGTCTGTACAGATTTTCTGAGCCCTGGTCAGGCAGCGGCTTTTTGCGATTTGCCGGATAGGAGGAAGAGGAGTCCTGATGATCTTTTCCGCCGTCCTCACCACTCTCTGCAGAGACTTCCAGTCTGAGGCACTGAGTTTACAGTACTCACCAGTAGCCCGGAGGGTCCCTCCAAGTGTCACCCGGCCTCTACAACGTAACATTCTGAGTAATTCCTCTGGGTTTCCATGGGCTGAAACTGCAGGCATAAGTTCTTCTACTAAAACTTTTTTTCTTCTTGACAGTCGCCATTACAATCATTAGCTATGTTGTTAGCAGTGATTATGTTCGCTTTCGTGTCCTGCGTTGACATTCCACACCGCTCAGACAAATGCTCACTAGTGTCAAGTAGATTTGATGAACTCGAAGGTGAAAATACTTCTTGAATTAACAAATCATCTCCACTTCAAATTGCCCAGACAGCTGCTGATAGCTTGTTAGCATCATGTTGAGTCCTGGACCATCTCGCGTCTCGTCTTTTGACATTGCTCACGTCTGTTAGGTCTTGTCAAGAATGAGGACTCAGTTGCAGACGGGGAACGATTGGCACAGGCTTTTATTCTGCAGTTTTTTTTTTTTTGTTTGTTTTTTTTTAATAATGTCCTGCCCAGCTTCTCGGGCAAATCATATAGCAGATGTAGATGCCCATATCAGCTGTTCAGATTTACTGCAGTTTTCTAAGAACTCTCTTCAGACAGAGTGAACAAACAAATGGCTATAAACTCTAGACTTGATACACGAGAGTAACCATCAAAAGAAACGTAGCAGAGGGCGCAAAACAAACAGAAAATCACTCCCAAGTGAGGAAAAATGGCGATAGCAAAATATACACTGATCTAATAACAAAAAACAATCTATGATTAACTACACAAAACGAAAATCGCTCACGAAGAGGAATAGAAAAAAAGCTATAAACAGAAACGTCACTATAAAGAGCCAAGAAAACTACAAACTAAAGCGCTCCAAGAGGAGGGGAAAAAGAAGGCACAGCGCTATGAAATTAGCTCAAACAAAACTGACCAAAAACGTTAGCAAATCAAAATCACTTATCTTCAGAGGGTACAGAGAAATCAAAGAATACAGCAAGGCAATACTTAGCGACTTGGACAAGACTGTGGAAGACGGCTGGAGGTACACGATCAGACGATTCACTCTGGCAACAAGACAGGGGGAGACGAGGGCTATATAAACTTGAGGGAGGGTGACACAGGTGGGCACAATCAGGCAATCAGGAAAGACATCAGACAGAAGGAAGGGCAAGTGGCCTGAAACGAGAGGAGGATTAGACTTTCAACATAAAACAGGAAGTTCGCCAGACAACCCCAAAACAGGACTTCCCTCACCGCATTGTGACAACGTCAAAGTCTCACCAATGTGGTGATGTGTTATTGAAGAGGCAGGGGCCAAAAATGAAGTCCATCAGAAAGTCGTTTGCCAAAAGTTGATTGTTGCGGCAAAGATACAGCAGCACCGACATTAGCCGCTGTTGATGGCAGTGTTCACCCCTGCACTGGAAACGGAAGTCCTGCTTGGTGAATATATTTATCGATCGCTACGACATACTCACAGAAAAAAGACGAATAATACACTAATACATATAAGACTTAATTTAAAGGGGTCATATTATGATTTATTTTTTTTTACATTTATCCATCATGTAATGGTGGTTCTGTGGTCAAAATGTTGCATAGACCATCTTCAAGCCGCTTTCTGACCATTTTGTGGGCGGTCTTATTTACGTACCTCCACTTCAACTGCATCTTCTCCCTGTCACCCATGTTGCAGTTTACTGACAGAAGTTGGAACCATAAGCTAATTTGTATTAAAAAATGGCAACAGGAGAGAATGCATGTGCATGTACGAGCCAGTGCCCAATAACAAGAGGCTAGAGAAAAAGAAGGAACTCATTGACTACAGCGTCAGACTACAATGGCGGACTTGCACAAAGATCTTCGGATAAATTTCTTCCTTACATGGAGATATTCGCTGCCGTCACAAATGAGGAAAATGTCACAGTTGGGAAAACTCCGAACATCTCGTTTGAAGGAAGTATAAAGGAAGGCAAGATTGTTTTATAAATATCTCCACCATGCCTCTGGTTTGATTTCAAATGTTGGGTACTTCTGCTGATGCCAAATGCTCCTTCAAAGGCTGTGCTACTGGCTGCAAAGAATTGCACTTTCAAATACAACAATGAGTAGAGGAGTGTTATGTGTGTGTATATGTGTAAATAAATGTGCCGTTAACACTTAATTTAGGCCAAAATATGCTTTTAAAAAAGTGCAGTGTAGTGAAGCCACAATATTTTAAGTGTGATGTAGCGAAGGACGACTACTTACCGTGGTATTATCCATTCAATTAGATTAGATTGATAAACCGAGCTCAAGTGTTTTCCTAAAGTTAAAGTGCATCTGTCCATCTTTTTTTGGCTCTACAATATCTACACCTCATATAGTTACAGTACAAAACCACAGTGGACCACAATGCAGCTTGCACTGTGGGCCCATGTTCCAAATCTAGTCGGAACTTTTTAGGCCAAATCTCTATAGCCAACTACAAGCAATTCCAAGATGCTAACTGTTAGCTCGCGTCCAATAGCCGAGTGTTGTTTGGCCTCACCAAGTCAAAGTTTCATGTCAAGCTTTTTATCATTTACATCATTATTGCTCAGAACACTATTTAACTGAATGCATGAACTCACCATAACCCCTGTCAATGCCGTTATTTAACATTCCACAATAAGAGCTCAAATTATTGCATTCTGAATATTTCTTGTACTTTAAGGCTAATTTTAATCGCCGTTGTATTAAACTGTTCAACGTACTTTTTGATACAACGCTGTGTATTGTAGGTCAGGGTCAAGTCACGGTCAAGCTGAAAAGTATATTTGTGCCTTTCAAAATCACCTCCCTTGGATAGAAACGCTTCCAGAAAAGATGTGGTTAAATGGGTTTTTATTCAGACAAACAGCTGCACAACATCACAAACCAAACAGGAAACGCTGACGCCAAGAAGACCTTTTAAGGAGCCTTACCATGTTTTACTGTATCATTGCATTTGGCAGCTGCTTTATTTGTGTAGTTTATGCAGCTGATTGATTCCAAGTAGTCCCTGTGATTATGTTTCTATATATCTTTGATGTGTAAACCAAACAACATTGTAATACGTGCAACATTTGCATACTGGCAGCACAAAACAAAACATTAGCAGAGCTCGCAGGTTTGCATGGTAATGTCGCCCTTTTATATGCAGTTTTATATTTTCCTGCCAGCATTCTGCGATGATGCATTATTTGGGGATATGTAGGAAATACATATAATTTCCAAGGATATTTTATTTTGCTTTCCTTCTCACTCGACACTTACACACTTAATTTGTATTATTTATATTTATGCATTATCTTTTTTTTCCAGCTGACAAATCTGACTGAGATCCACGATCAGTTCAGCGGAATGGCTCGGTGTCCTTACAATCCCCTTCACAACTCCACCGCTCTCATCACGTCCAGCGGGGAGCTTTACGCAGCCACGGCCATGGACTTCTCCGGGCGAGACCCCGCCATCTACCGCAGCCTGGGCGGCCTGCCACCTCTGCGCACGGCCCAGTACAACTCCAAGTGGCTTAACGGTAGGCGGGTGGGGCTAATGGAACGAGAGTTAGGTTATTACCATTTTTGAGCTTTTTAATGTGAAGCACATGTTTTTTGGGGGGCTTTTTGGCCACCCAAATTAAATTGCCGATAGTCGAACCTCAGATTCAAGAGGATCAATATGGATTCCGTCTTGGTCGTGGAATAACTGACCAGCTCTTTACTCTTGCGGGAATCCTGGAGAAAGCCTGGGAGTATGCCTATCCAGTCTACATGTGCTTTGTGGATTTGGAGGAGAGAGATCCTGTGGAAGGTGCTGAGGGAGTACGGGGTGAGGGTTGTGTCCGTGTGCTTGGATGTAGGTCGGATCCGTTTCCAGTGGGGGTTGGTCTCTGCCAGGCCTACGCTCTGTCACCTATCCTGTTTGTGATTTTCATGGACATGATTTCTAGGCAGAGTCGTGACCATGGTGTAGAGGGTATACGTCTCGGTGGGCTAAAGGATGCTGTTTGCAAATGATGTGGTCCTGATGGCACCATTGGTTCGTGACCTACAGCTCTCACTGGATCGGTTCGCAGCCGAGTGTTCAGCGGCTGGAATGAGGATCAGCATCTCCAAATCTGAGACCATGGTTCTCAGCAGGAAACCGATAGTTTGTACAGTCCAGGGAGAGAACGAGACTCTGTACTCTTGCGGGAATCCTGGAGAAGGCCTGGGAGTATGCCTATCCAGTCTACATGTGCTTTGTGGATTTGGAGAAGGCGTATGACTGGGTCCCCCAGGAGATCCTGTGGAAGGTGCTGAGGGAGTACGGGGTGAGGGTTGTGTCTGTGTGCTTGGATGTAGGTCGGATCCGTTTCCAGTGGGGGTTGGTGCCTGCCAGGCCTACGCTCTGTCACCTATCCTGTTTGTGATTTTCATGGATAGGATTTCTAGGCAGAGTCGTGACCATGGTGGAGAGAGTATACGTCTCGGGGGGCTAAAGGATGCTGTTTGCAAATGATGTGGTCCTGATGGCACCATTGGTTCGTGACCTTCAGCTCTCACTGGATCGGTTCGCAGCCGAGTGTTCAGCGGCTGGAATGAGGATCAACATCTCCAAATCTGAGACCATGGTTCTCAGCAGGAAACCGATAGTTTGTACAGTCCAGGTAGATAACGAGATTCTGTACCAGGTGGAGGAGTTTAAGTATCTCGGGGTCTTGTTCACGAGTGAGGGAAAGATGGAGAAGGAAATCAGCCAAAGAATCGGAGCAGCTGGAGCAGTATTGCAGTCTATCTGCCGCACTGTTGTGATGAAACGAGAGCTGAGCCAGAAGGTTATATTTGTCATCTACTGTTGAGAAGAAGTGTACTTTGGGTAGTCTCAGAGTTATAACAAGAAGCTTCATACAGTCAGACAGTCCCATTATAAACGAAGGCATTCTCTGTTGAGACACTTTTCTTGTATGGGTCTCGACTGCGTCTCGCCAGGTCACCGTTGTACGTGAGTGATGGGAAGAAAAGCTCTGATAGGGGCAAATTTGTTTGGTTTGCATGTACACCTTATAGTCATGGCAATATCTGCGTCAAGTTTCATGTTTCACAGCGTGTCATCAATTGTCAAGTCTGCTTCTGACCCAAAATGACCAAAAAATGGCAACTATAAAACTAAAGCTTCTTGCGGACATGGCACATTGTTAAGCAACAGTCATCATAAACATTTCTTCTGGATTTTGTGTCAAACTGACTTGGTGGTCCATCCATCCATCCATTTTCTACCGCTTGTCCCTTTTGGGGTCTCGGGGGATCGCTGGAGCCTATCTCAGCTGCATTCGGGCGGTAGGCGGAGTAAACCCTGGACAAGGTGCATACATTTATTCCAACGTTCCGTGGGTGTTACTGACTCAGTTTTTGGTGAGGCGTGTCCAAGACCATTAAAATAATAAAATATTCCACACCATGCAAGCACCTGAAAATTGTTCTTAGGGTTTTGATAATGTAATAAATATATTTAATTTGTACAGATGGGAATTTTTGGACACCTCATGGTTTGATTCGACTCTTTGGGTGACGATTTGATTCAGATTTGATTCTGGATTCGACACGAGGCTCGCAATATATTATTTGTTGTATAAATTATTATAAAACCTTTTCAAAACAGGTTACAGTTAACAAACACTCCTCTTGGCTGCTGACTTTGGCCTAAAACGTCTTTTTAATAATGTATTGTTTGAATTGTATTTACATAAATCACAGAATGTTAAACAAAATAATAAAAAAAACATCCAACTCCAACCTAATCCCAACTTTACAATACTTAGTATATAAATATAGAACAGCATCAATAATAATAATCAGTCAGTCAGTCGAAGAATATTTACATAGCCTTTAATCACAAATGTCTCAAAGGGCTGCACAAACTACACTAAAATCCTCGGCTCTAATCCCACATCAGGGCAAGAAAAACTCAACCCAATGGGAACAATGAAGGGACAGCAGATGTGGGAACCCCCCTTGAGGTGACCGGTGCAATGGATAAATAAATGATAAATGGGTTATACTTGTATAGCGCTTTTCTACCTTCAAGGTACTCAAAGCGCTTTGACAGTATTTCCACATTCACCCATTCACACACACATTCACACACTGATGGCGGGAGCTGCCATGCAAGGCGCTACCAGCACCCATCAGGAGCAAGGGTGAAGTGTCTTGCCCAAGGACACAACGGACGTGACTAGGATGGTAGAAGGTGGGGATTGAACCCCAGTAACCAGCAACCCTCCGATTGCTGGCACGGCCACTCTACCAACTTCGCCACGCCGTCCCTATGCTGAGTGGATACAGTTAATAATGTGAGAGTCCAGTCCATAGTAGGGCCAGCAGGGTATCCTCTTGCAAGTAGACAAGTCAGCAGTGCAGAGACATCACTGACTGATGCACAGAGGAGTGGTCCACCCCGGGTCTAGACTTGGAACAACTAGCGCCTCCTCCGTGGAAACTGATCCGTTGCCACCTAAAAACCTCTCCACGTAGGAGAGAAGCCGAGCAGAAAAGAGAGAGGGCAGATCAACTGGTCTAAAAAATAGGTCTATTTTAAAGGCTAGGTTGTATAAATGTGTTTTAAGAATGGACCTAAATGCCTTCACTGAGTTAGCATCTCTAACTGTAAGCATTCCAGAGTACTATAGCCTGCAGACATTTTTGGGTTCTGGGAATCACTAATAAGCCGGAATGTTTTAAATGTAGTTTTCTGGCCGGAATGTAGGGTACAATACAATCAGCAAGATGAGATGGAGCTAGAACGTTCAGTATTTTATACGTAATTAGTAAAACCAGTGCAGGTGAGCCAGTATAGGCGTAATATGATCAAACTTTCTTGTTCTTGTCAAAAGTCTAGCTGCTGCATTTTGTACCAACCGTAATCTATTAATGTTAGACATGTTATGGTTACAAGGGGACAAGGGGGCAGTAAAGCTCTATGATTTATTATATATATATATACACACAATATAATATATATAATAATTAAACAATACTAATAAATAAACTATAGAATGGTGTGTGACAAAATCCAAGAGTGTGTGTGTGAGGCTATGTGTGTGATTAGCTGTAGTGTGTATTACCTAGTGTTGGATCGAGAGGAGGGACAAGGCAGGAAGGCAGTCCGTGGGGCAGGCAGATGGTCAAGGGGCTAAGCGGGGCGTAGGAGGTCCGTGTCCAAGCGAGAGTTTGAGGATCGAAGGAGGCAGTCAGGAATCCAAAGGGGAACACACAAGGAATCACAGGAAGACAACGAGACGCACAGCTCGTCACGTGGACCAAAGGCAGACTGCAGGAAGGATGACAAGGAAGACAAAACAAGACCAAATAAACACGACGGTGGAGAACACAGAGAGTGAAGCAAGTTTGCATAAAGCTCAACGTGGCTTATTGTACATGACAGATGATTACGTTCTGGCGACAGATAGCAGGCTGAGCAAGCTCTTGAAGGCAAGACCTCTCATTAGCGCCAGGTGCGCAGATTGCCGGTGAATGATTGCAGCTGCCGGCTGCTGCAGGGTGGAGGCTCGCCCGGCGCGTCCCTGGAAGTGCGCGGCCGTCGGCGCGTCCCGAGGCGCAACAAGCCGAGCGCAAAGATGAGGGCACATTGGAATGCGCCCTGGCCGTGACAAAACATAGGGAGATCCGAAAATAATATGTTACAGTAATCGAGACGAGACGTAACAAATACATGAATAATGATCTCAGCGTCGGTGGTGGACAAAATGGAACGAATTTTGGCGATATTACACAGATGAAAAAAGGCTGTTTTACGTAACACTCTTAATGTGTGACTCAAACGAGAGAGTAGATGATACCCAGATTCTTTACCGAGTCACTTTGTGTAATTGTTTGGTTGTCAAATGTTAAGGTGGTATTATTAAATAGGTGTCGGTGTCTAGCAGGACCGATAATAAACATTTCCATTTTTTTAGCCTTCTGATGCAAAAAGTTGCTGGACATCCGTTGTTTAATTTTGTTTAGAAAAGCCTCCAGGTGACTACAATCTGCCATGTTGGTCAGCTTTAGGGGCAGGTAGAGTTGCGTGTCATCAGCATAACAGTGAAAGCTAACACCATATTTGCGTATGATGTCACCTAATGGCAGCATGTAGATGCTGAAAAGTGCAGGGCCAAGAACCGAACCCTGTGGAACTCCGCACATTACCTTAACATAACATGTTGTTATGGGAGACTCACTACATCCTGTCAGTAGGATAGGAGTGAAACCAAGAAAAGGCTAAGTCTGACAATAATATCAATAATAGTTCAAAGTAAAAAAAAGATTTTAAAAAAAAAGGAGTAATAACTTTTTTTTAATCGATTCTCGAAAATTATGAATCAATTTCGAATCGGAACAAATACAAATCGCATTTGGATGTCAACCAATTTTTTGGAGCACACTTTTTAATTTGGCAGTAGACCTAAAATAGAAGATTCAAGACAGTTTGCATTTTTATGCCGATAATATCGATACAAGTAAGTAAAAGTATATCATAATTGGTACCCCCAATCATTAGACCCTGATACATTATGGACATTAACAACAAAGCATTTCTAACATAGCTCCAACTTTGCATTGAGGTAAAACTGCATCACACAGTATGCAGTTAAAAGATGAAACCAGGATATTAAAAACTGTAATAGGTGATTTATAAAACACGTAAAAGTGCCAGATGCTTCTGACAAGAGAGTACATCTTCTCCAGTCTCTTGGTTGAAGGATTACTTTCCTCCCCCAATTCATCATTTAGCTGGAAATGAAGATCCTTGTTGTAAAAAATCACTTCAACCACTTATAAACTGGCATTAAATATTTATATCCCTCACATATTCATGTCAATGAATATAAAAATGCTTAAGGATTCCATAGAAAGGAAAATGTATTTCAGTGCACACCTCAGGTGTTAGGGGTCTTTTTTGTTGGCCATCTCAATCCAAAATTGGAATAATAAATTAAAAGTGCACCTTTTATAGGGAAAATGGGAAGAAAAAGAAATTCCTCCCTCCTGCTCCGCTGTCTGACGGCGCTGAGGAGATGGAAGTGTGGAAGGAGGGGGGCCGCTACACTTCCATTTAAAGATGAATTAAATCACTGCCAAGGAGAATAAAGTGTGCGGTTAGGATCTAATAATGTCATACATAAAAGATGAACGTGGTTGCCGTGGCAGTGCATGTCGCTGGGCTTGTGTGTTTCTGACAGGGTGAGAACTATTACGCTTCACCTCTTTGGGCCATTTCTCATCTCAACCTTTAGAATGAAAAATGAGTTTTCCTGTCAGAACGCAAATCCATTAATAATAACGTTGGCCTGTTATTAATGCTGATCTCCTGCCGCACGCTCTCGTATGCAATGTGAGTCACTCACTCAGAACTGTTTTTTTCCCCTGCAACAGAACCAAACTTTGTGTCATCCTACGACATCGGCAACTTCACCTACTTCTTCTTTCGGGAGTACGCTGTCGAGCACGACTGCGGTCGCACCGTCTTCTCCCGGGCAGGCCGCGTGTGCAAGAACGACATCGGCGGACGCTTCCTGCTGGAGGACACGTGGACGACGTTCATGAAGTCCAGGCTCAACTGTTCCAGACCGGGAGAAATCCCCTTTTACTACAACGAGCTGCAGGGGACCTTCTACCTGCCCGAGCTGGAGCTGCTCTACGGCATCTTCACTACCAATGTGTAAGTTTCACCACAATATCACAACTTTTAATTTGGACCAGCAGCATAGCTAGCAACTTCCATGACTTCATGCCTTATTCACTGATAAAGTAAGGAAAATGATGACTTTATTCCTCACCCCACACTAAACCTAACGTCACCGCCCCACATACGGTGCATCCGGGAATTATTCACAGCACTTAACTTTTCCACATTTTGTTATGTAACAGCCTTATTCCAAAATAGAATTATTTCATTTTTGTCCTCAAAATTCTACACACAATACACCATAATAACAATGTGACATGTTTTTTGTTTTGTCACATTGTTATTATGGTGTATTGTGTGTAGAATTTTAAGGACAAAAAAAACAAAACAAAAAAAAATGTGAATGTGAGTGTGAGTGTGAGTGTGAATGTTGTCTGTCTGTCTGTGTTGGCCCTGCGATGAGGTGGCGACTTGTCCGATTGTAGCTGAGATGGGCTCCAGCGCCCCCCGCGACCCCGAAGGGAATAAGCGGTAGAAAATGGATGGATGGATGGATGGATGTTTTTTGTTTTAGTTTTGCAAATGTATTAAAGGCCTACTGAAATGAATTTTTTTTATT
Source organism: Entelurus aequoreus (assembly GCF_033978785.1). Taxonomy (NCBI): domain Eukaryota; kingdom Metazoa; phylum Chordata; class Actinopteri; order Syngnathiformes; family Syngnathidae; genus Entelurus; species Entelurus aequoreus. The sequence continues at coordinate 25,131,687 of NC_084745.1, forward strand.
TAAACGGGGATAGCAGATCTATTCTATGTGTCATACTTGATCATTTCGCGATATTGCCATATTTTTGCTGAAAGGATTTAGTATAGAACAACGACGATAAAGATTGCAACTTTTGGTATCTGATAAAAAAAAGGCTTGCACCTACCGGAAGTAGCGTGACGTAGTCAGTTGAACATATACGCAAAGTTCCCTATTGTTTACAATGATGGCCGCATGAAGTGAGAGAGATTCGGACCGAGAAAGCGACAATTTCCCCATTAATTTGAGCGAGGATGAAAGATTTGTGGATGAGTAAAGTGCAAGTGAAGGACTAGTGGGGAGTTGAAGCTATTCAGATAGGGAAGATGCTGTGAGAGCCGGGGGTGACCTGATATTCAGCTGGGAATGACTACAACAGTAAATAAACACAAGACATATATATACTCTATTAGCCACAACACAACCAGGCTTATATTTAATATGCCACAAATTAATCCTGCATAAAAACACCTGCGTGTTTGTTATGCTAGCTCCTAGCTCCTCTGCTAGCTCCTAGCTCCATAGAACACGCCAATACAATTCAAACACCTGATCAACACACACAATCACTCAGCCCAAAAGACAGTTTACCTAACCCAAGGTTCATAAAGCTTATATATTTTTAAAAAGTTACGTACGTGACGCGCACATACGGTCAAGTTATCGAATGTTTAGCAGCCAAGGCTGCATACTCACGGTACCTGATATTCAGCTGGGAATGACTACAACAGTAAATAAACACAAGACATATATATACTCTATTAGCCACAACACAACCAGGCTTATATTTAATATGCCACAAATTAATCCTGCATAATAACACCTGCGTGTTTGTTATGCTAGCTCCTAGCTCCTCTGCTAGCTCCTAGCTCCATAGAACACGCCAATACAATTCAAACACCTGATCAACACACACAATCACTCAGCCCAAAAGACCGTTCACCTAACCCAAGGTTCATAAAGCTTATATATTTTTAAAAAGTTACGTACGTGACGCGCACGTACGGTACGGTACGTGTTATGCTAGCTCCTAGCTCCTCTGCTAGCTCCTAGCTCCATAGAACACGCCAATACAATTCAAACACATGATCAACACACACAATCACTCAGCCCAAAAGACCGTTCACCTAACCCAAGGTTCATAAAGCTTATATATTTTAAAAAAGTTACGTACATACGCAAAAAAAAGCCAAAGCTGCATACTCACAGTAGCACGTCTGCGTCTTTGTCATCCAAATCAAAGTAATCCTGGTAAGAGTCTGTGTTGTCCCAGTTCTCTACAGGCGTCTGTGTATCCAAATCAAAAGTCCTCCTGGTTAGAGTCTCTGTTATCCGAGTTCTTCCATCTTGACTGCATCTTTCGGGAATGTAAACAAAGAAGCGCCGGCTGTGTACTGTTGTTGCTGACTACGTTCGAAAAATACGTCCATTTCGCACCGACAACTTTCTTCTTTGCTTGCTTGGCTTCCTTCTCCATAATGCAATGAACATGATTGAAACAGATTCACGAACACAGATGTCCAGAATACTGTGGAATTATGAAATGAAAACAGAGCTTTTTCGTATCGGCTTCAATGTGGAAGGCATACCCGTGTTCGCCGGGCTACGTCACGCGCATACGTCATCCGCAGAGGCGTTTCGAACCGGAAGTTTAGCGGCAAATTTAAAATGTCACTTTATAAGTTAACCCGGCCGTATTGGCATGTGTTATAATGTTAAGATTTCATCATTGATATATAAACTATCAGACTGCGTGGTCGGTAGTAGTGGGTTTCAGTAGGCCTTTAAAAAAAATGGTAACACTTTAGTATGGGGAACATATTCACCATTAATTAGTTGCTTATTAACATGCAAATTAGTAACATATTGGCTCCTAATTAGTCATTATTAAGTACTTATTAATGCTCTCTTCTGCATGGCCTTATTATACATCCAGTAAGCCATTAACTAAGAGTCTTCCCTCAATAACCTCAGAATTATTGCTTATTAGTAACCCTACCCCTAACGCTTATATGTGCCCCCAGCGTCCAAAATCCGGCCCGCGGGAAGTCCCAAGTTTAAAAAATATATATATATATATATTTTTTTTTTGAAATTTTTTTGTTGTAATTTGTCCTTACTAGTCCTTCTACCATCTCCTATCCACTCGGGCAAATCATATTGTCTAAAAATGCATTTTACCATCGATAACGTGACATGCAGCAAGTGCGCTCTTTAAGTCAATTAGTGCGCGAGGAATATATATGTATGAATACATACATATATATATATATATATATATATATATATATATATATATATATATATATATATATATATATATATATATATATATATATGTGTATATATATATATATAGACATATATATATACATATATACACATATACATATATATATACATGGACATATATACACACACACACATTTACATAAGACTGTATATCAGGGGTCCCCAAACTTTTTGACTTCAGGGCCGCGTTGGGGTAAAACAATTTGGCTGGGGGCCGCGTTATATATATATATATATATATATATATATATATATATATATATATATATATATATATATATATATATATATATATATATATATATATGTATATATATATATATGTATATATATATATATATATATATATGTATATATATATATATGTATATATATATATATATATATATATATATATATATATATATGTGTGTATATATATATATATATATATATACACACACACAAATATATGTACAGTATACATATATATATATATATATATATATATATATATATATATATATATATATATATATATATATATATATATATATATATAGCGCGGCCCCCAGCCAAATTGTTTTACCCCAATGCAGCCCCGAAGTCAAAAAGTTTGTGGACCCCTGATATACAGTATCTAGATGATGTGATTGTAAACCGGTTTCCCTATTGCATGTTTACACTCCCATCCATCCAGCATTATGTCCATTGTGTCAGTTTTACCAACATGATAACTCAGAAGCACAGTAGATGATGCATTCCATTATCAGCAAGCCCACAATATTTAAATGTTTATGTCTTAGATTCATCAATAATGTTTTATCAAGCATTCCAAGCCAATGGTGTAATTAGGCCTTTTCATGGCAGCTAAAGGCTCCCTAAACTATTCTTAAACCTGCCTAAATTATTTGCTATTTTATTAATATACTTTTTTTTAAGTTATGGGTTTTTATTTTTAAGTAGTGCAGACACTATTAATATACAATAGCTAGAATGAGAGTTTTACAACCTGGCATGTCTTATTTACTTGATGTATCCCCTTACTTCATAGTGTAAGGTAGAGATTAGCTGCTTCACGTAGGATTAGCATTAGTGGATAAAAATACCTCATTATTGATATAATTAGTGTACCGTAGGGTTGTACGGTATACCGGAATTAGTATAGTACCGCCATACTAATGAATCATATTCGGTACTATACCACGTCTAAAAAGTACGGGTGTAATGTACAAACATACAGATATTAACAGTAAATGAACACGTAGATTAATAATTCATTTTCTACCACTTGTCCTTAATAATTTTGACAAAATAATAGAATGGAAAGTGACACAATATGTTACTGCATACGTCAACAGCTAAATTAGGAGCCTTTGTTTGTTTACTTACTAATAAAAACAAGTTGTCTTGTATGTTCACTATTTTATTTAAGGACAAACTTGCAATAAGAAACATGTTTAATGTACCCTAAGATTTTTGTTAAAATAAAGCCAATAATGCAATTGTTTGTGGTCCCCTTTATTTAGAAAAGTATCAAAGTACCAAAAAGTATCGAAATACATGTTGGTACCGGTACCAAAATATTGGTATCGGAACAACGCTCGTGTACTGTCTTTAAAAACTATTGATGCTGCTGTTTCAAACTTTATTCAAGGTTCCATGGATGCACCAGAATGATCTGCTATGAGATGCAAAAGTGAAACTTTAAACATAACTGTCCGATGCTGCCACAAATAGATGTATCATATTCTTACCTTTTTTCTACCACATTATCCTGGTTCCCAAATGTTGGCACTTTGTGTGACTGCATAAAAGTGAGCTTTGATGACGTTATGACTTCTGTGTCGAGTGAAGAGCTAAGTGTTCCATGCTGGGTTTGCCGCGACCAGAAGGAATGAACCATCTTGCATTTTTGCGAGTTGTGTTATACATTCCTAATTTGGTTAATACAAAATTATTATTGAACTTTGACAACAAAATGTATTTCATCTTAACTTTTATGATGTCGTATTTTATAACTGACAGATTTAAATTAAATAAATCCTCACACGTGGCCCCCTTAAGAGGTCTTAAGCAACCGCAACACAAAAAATAATTATTGTATTTCAGCAATCAAACTGAAGTTTTGTTTTGGTACATTTGCAGTTTCCGTACACTCCACTTTTCCTATGATTTGTTTTTTGGCGAAAATATTGAACTTAACTATGCCCCAGCTTTCATATACCGTGGTGCCTAACAAACTACTCTGTTTTCCTGCGTATTCCTGTTGGTGACTGTTTTTTTTGTTCTAATTATGTTCGACTGCAAAATAGGCCAAAAATTGAGAGTGTGCCCGCACTTTGATAATGAAGGTGAGAAATACTTTTTGAATTCAAGCAAGGATTTTTATCAAAGTTCAAAGATGGCTCTCTTTGTCAGCAATAGTTTTCAATAAAGTGATGTTAAATGTTCATTTGTCCATTCCATTTGTTTGTCCCCTGCATATTAAACCATCGTTATTGTCTGTAATATTTGTTTTGTGTTAATATGTTTGTCTGTCTGAAATGAAATTATTGGATTTGCATTATTTTTTACGGGAAAAATGGCTTTGGGAACGTATGACGGATGTACTGCTGTAGTTAAGTTATTTGTTAGCACTGTGGATGGTACGACTATATTCATTTATATCTGTGCGGCCTGGCGGCCATTTTTGGCCCGCGGCTAGCTTTTTATTGGCCCTTGACATGTTCTAAAAAATTAAATAAATAAATGATTAATGAGATGTATTAAATATAACAATATTAACTATTTGCTTTGTTACCTACTGTATGAGTTACACAAAACCTGAGATAATGTTGTTTTCAACTAGTTTAGCATATACTGATGTACAATCTTTAATGTGCAAAATGTTTCAAAGCGAGCCCCCGCATCCTTGCATTTTTCAGTATTGAAAAGTTGCAGCACCCCTGATTTAAACCAATAGAATGATAATATTGTAGTGGTTCACACAGCAGACTTGTATGCACTCCAGCTCCTACTGAGGCAATACTATTGTATTGACTCAACAATGGGACCATCACACATGGTTTTCTTTATTCTTCAATTTAAACGTATTCTTCTTCTTCTTCTTCAGATTTTGGCGAACTCTACCTTCCACATTTTTCACCCGATTCAAACCGTTCCAACTTCAAAATGTTCAGCCTATTCGGGAATCGCGGGCTTTCCCTTGACAAATTCCAAAAAAATCACAGATTTCCCAGAATTACAGGTTTTCCGTAAAAATGTTCCCATTCACAATGAATTGGCTATTTTTGTAACTTTCAGCATTTCCACATTTTTCAACCTATTCAAACCATTCCACCTTCAACACATTCCACCATACTGAAAATTCAAACTATAATTTTTCCAAGTTAAAAAAAATTCCAGGATTTTCCAGAATTCTTGCTTTTCCAAAGCCCTTTTTCCACTCTTTTCTCTGGCGACTACTCCTTCCACATTTTTCAATGCATGTCAACCATTCTACCGTCAAAACATTCCTCTTAATCAGGACAAAAAAATAAGTTGTTTTTTTAACTGGAAAAACTCCCCGTTTTCCCGAAATTTCAGGAATTTAGTAATAACATTTAGGGACGAGCGGTACAAAATGGATGGATGGATGAATTTCTCAATTCAACATGTTACTACTTCAACATTTCTCGACCGATTTGAAAAATTTCAACACCAACCATTTCAACTCATTCAGACCATTCAATTTTTTTACCATTTTCCAACAAATGTCCGCTTTTCCCAAAATTCCCATTGAAATCAATGGGACATTCTTCAGAGTTCCACAATTCCCACATGTTTCATCTGATTTAAAATATTCAGCCTGTTCGGGAATTGTGTGCTCTACTGCAACAATTCTAAAAAAAAATTCCCGGATTTCCCATAATTCTTTTTTTTTTTTTTGCATTTTCCCCATTCAAACTTAATTGGCCATTTTTCAAATTTTCACAATTCCCACATTCTTCAACCGATTCAAACAGTTCCACCTTCAACACATTCAACTCATCCTGGGCATTCAAACTGCCATTTTTCCACATTCAACAAATTTCCAGGAATTCACGTTTTTTGGTAACCTATTTCCACCCTTCTTAAGTTCGACTACTCCTTTCACATGTTTCAACCGTTCCACCGTCAAAACACTCCTCATATTCAGGACAAAAACCATGTTGTTCAAGGAAATAAAAAACGTCCTGCTTTTCCCGAAATTTCAGGAATTTCTCAATTAAAAACTGTTACTAATTCAACATTTATTGACCTATTTAAACAATTCCAACACCAACCAATTCAGCTCATTCAGGACATTCATGCTTCTAATCATTTTTTAAAAAATCCCGCTTTTCCCAAAATTCCCACATTTCCGGGAAGTTCCCATTGAAATGAATGGGATATTTTTCCAAGTTGCACAGTTCCCACATTTTTCAACCTATTCAAACCATTCCAACATCAACACATTCCACTCATCCTGGACATTCAAACTAACACTTTCCCAAGTTACAAACCAAATTTGGGTTTCCCTGGGAATTGAAACTCTTCAAGATTCAAACCATTCCAAAAATCAAACAATTTTTTTAGCATTTAAATGATTTCAACACTTAAACCATTTCTACATCCATCCTATGTTCCATTAGCATTTCAGTTCAATGCCAGCTTTTCAACATTCAAACTATTCTTACATTCATACTACATTCTGTCAGCATTTCAGTTCAACTTCAGCATTGGAGCATTCCCACGCAATTCCTTCAGGAATTGCCTCTATAGTTACAGGATGACACCCCTTTTTGTAAAAGGAAAAATAATTGTTATGAAGTTGCCAATATCAGTAAAAGAACTGATCTGCAATTTAAAACAAAATGTTATCTTTGTAGCATGTGCTTCATTGCCATTGGCGAGTGGGTTTCACCTCTTCGGGTCACAGGTGTGTGAGTGGCAGGAAGAAAAGCTTCTTTGAGAAGTTGTCAAACCATTTTTCCAGACTGTCTTTAGGTCCGTACGACACAATAAGCAATTTACACAAACAATATACATAACATGCAAAAGGTTTTTCTAAATAGCGAAAACACGTTATAACTTGTACCAACATTATGTAGATTGCATTCTGCACATACAAATAGTGTATTCATTTCTCACGCCCTCGCTAAAAGGTATTTATGTTCAAATATCCCCCTAAGTGTTAAAAAAATGGTCTTTTCAAAACATTCGAAACATTCCGCCTGCAGGCACTGACTTTAATGAACAGCCACGTCAGATTATAACTCACTTCCAGAATGAATACTCTCCATCTTTACTTTCCCCGTAACTGGACGACTCTTGGACGTGTTTAAAGTGACAGCCTGAAAAGCTAAGGCTGTTGATCAGGCAAGCCAAACAGCTTAATTGTGTCCCGTTGCTGAATTTATGAGGCAATAATGGCCGACATGTCCACCTACACCTCCTGTGTGTGTTTTATGTGTGTTGTTGGCTCGCAGCAATGCTAAATACATAAGTAAAGACTTGAAGCAGTAATAAAGTTTCTAGCTGTGATGGTCCTCGAGTGGTTTAATATTTGCTTTTGTTTATCTCTCATCCATCATCCTCTGTCCTGTCTTGTGTTTTCTTCTTCCTGACTTTCAGAAACAGCATTGCTGCTTCTGCTGTGTGTGCCTTCAATCTCAGTGCCATATCGCAGGTCTTCAACGGACCCTTCAAGTACCAGGAGAACTCTCGCTCAGCCTGGCTGCCCTATCCCAACCCCAACCCCGACTTTCAGGTAAAAAACATTGGCACAGAGATTAGAACTTTATTGACGTCAAAGTGTATACAAGCCAAGATCGTTACATTTAATTAGTTCAGGGTAGTACCTAGTAGTCAATTAATGAGCCATTCCACTGATTGTAACTCTCAAAATATACTTTAAAAAGGTTTTTTTAGATCTGTTATAATACACATATTGAACTACTGGCCCATCTCAGGCAACTTTTTATTCTGTTCAAGGTTCTATCATAAAGATATAGCAGCATGGAATGTATGCTAAAAGCATGACACTAATTTGACACTAAGCAAATGACAGTGATTCAACAAAAAACATTTAAGAAATAATGCAGGTAACATGACTAAGTGTACTATAGGCCAGGGGTTCCCAAAACTTGTTTTTATTAAGGAAAATAAACTTAAAGCATAGTGTACAGCAGAGGTGTCCAAGGTGCGGCCTGGGGGCCATTTACGGACCGCAGCTACCTTTTCAACAGCCCGCGGCACATTATAAAAATACTGTTTCAAAAAACAGGAAAAAAAGAAAAGCTTTAAACTCTCACTGCTCAAAAACTAATGAATCAAAATCAACGTTATGAATTATTGACATATTCAATCACTTCACATACAATATTCCACTTTGAAATATTTCCTGGGTGAAATATTGCATATTTTGTGTTTTTACCCTAAAAAACAGAGTTTTCCTTGACAGAAGGCATAAAACAAACAAACAAACAAAACCATAGAAAAAATTATAAAAACTAACTTATCGACTGATAGATCTGAAATTGATCTAGCGATTTAAATGTTGATACAAAAATAATTTATGACTTACCCTTTAACACTTTTATGAGTGAGACCATTTTGGATGTCCAATAATTTAAGTGGTATTTTTTCAAACTGTCTTTGATCAAAAAATAATAATGGATTAAAATCATTGTTGTTACGAATTATTGACCTATTTTAAGCTCCAATTACTTCACATCCAATAATCCACCTTAAAACATTGGGGGGTGGGGAATATTGCATCAAAAAAACAGGAAAAAAAAGTAAATAGGTGAAATGTAACAAGAAAAAGTTGTAATGCAGGCTGTTCTTTTCTTTTCTTTTTTAAACTCTCACTGCTCAAAAACAAATGAATCAAAATCAACGTTGTTATGAATTATTGACATATTCAATTACTGCACATCAAGTATTCCACTTTGAAATATTTTCTGGGGGAAATATCGCATATTTTGTGTTTTTACCATAAAAAAATGGATTTTCTTTGACAAAAGGCATAAAATATACAAACAAAATCATAGAAAAAAATACAAAAACTAACATATCAACCGATAGCTCTGAAATTGATCTAGAGATTTAAATGTTGATATAAAAATAATCTATGATTTATCCTTTAACACTTTTATAAGTGAGACCATTTTGGATCTCCAAGAATTTAAGTGGGATTTTTTTTTTTTTTTTTAATGTCATTGAAAATAAATTCAGTGTTTTAAAATTCAGTTTATAAAAATTCAGTGTTTTGAAAAATTCAGTCTACCGTATTTTTCGGATTATAAATCGCTCCGGAGTATAAATCGCTCCGGAGTATAAATCGCACCGGCCGAAAATGCATATTAAAGAAGGAAAAAAACATACATAAGTCGCACTAGAGTAGTATAAAGTCGCATTTTTGGGGGGAAATTTATTTGATCAAACCCAACACCAAGAATAGACATTTGAAAGGCAATTTAAAATAAATAAAGAATAGTGAACAACAGGCTGAATAAGTGTACGTTATATGACGCATAAATAACCAACTGAGAACGTGCCTGGCATGTTAACGTAACATATTATGGTAAGAGTCATTCAAATAACTATAACATATAAAACATGCTATACGTTTACCAAACAATCTGTCACTCCTAATCACTAAATCCGATGAAATCTTCCTGTGTCGCTTCTAAACAACTCTGCCAACTCCAAAGGTTGACAATGCGCCGTAATGTATTAATAATTTCACACATATGTCGCGTCAGAGTATAAATCGCACCCCCGGCCAAACTATGAAAAAAACTGCGATTTATAATCCGAAAAATACAAATTCAGTGTAGAAAATTAAGTGTAAAACATTCAGCGGTCAGTGTAAAAAAAAATCTGTGGGTAAACATTCAGTTTAAAACAATTCAGTGTCGAAAAATGTTGCTGCTTCAAAATGCTAGACTCACTTCCGGTAAATTAAGACAGCAGCAATCGTTCCCGTCAGAACCAATTACCTGCTCAGTAGCCTTTTGTTTAGAGTGTCCGCCCTGAGATCGGTAGGTCAAAACCCGGCCGAGTCATACCAAAGACTATACAAATGGGACCCATTACCTCCCTGCTTGGCACTCAGCATCAAGGGTTGGAATTGGGGGTTAAATCACCAAAAATTATTCCCGGGCGCGGCCACCGCTGCTGCTCACTGCTCCCCTGGATCGAGGGGATGGGTTGAATGCAGAGGGTAATTTCACCACACCTAGTGTGTGTGACTATCAGTGGTACTTTAATTTTAACCAGCCAATGAGGTGTCAAGTTTGAAATCATGTGACACGTGTCTTTCAAAAACATCACCTGAATTCAAACTACCTGGGCATAATACAACATCATTAACATTTCAATGCAGACCGCTGGATATTTTCAAACTATTGAAATGATTCCAATGGTTGGAATCTGCATGGTTAGAGTGGGGCAAAGTGGGCGGGGCTTGTTTATAGAGCAAAAAAGCCATAGCGAGTTTCAGACGGTATATAGTATATGTTGACATGAAAGCAATTCATGATAGTTTTTATCTAGAAATGATCCAAATTTTGTCAGAAAATATGCGCTACAATTTTCCGAAAATAATGATCATTCTACTTATATACACTGTATGAATTCAATAACCTTTAAATGCGTATATGGGCCCAAAAATTATAATCTATTTGTATGCATTTCCTGCTGCATACATTTGTCATATTGGTGCCAAACAAACTTGTTTTTACATGACATTTAATTCAACTTTTTCCGTCTGTTCATAAATTTGCTCTACGTATAACCTGAGGTGCAGTGGTGCTCTTTACATTTCCCACCATCTGTCATTGAAAATGTCTTCTGGACTTGTAATTAAGCTGTCCTTGTTCTTCACAAGCAACACCGAGGCAGTTTATCCTCTGGGCCTGACTTGGACTGATGGCATAAAGGAGGGAGCGGGGTATATTTTATTAGCAAGAGTGCTTCTTCCGGGTGGACTTTTAAAGATAGCTAATCCTCACTACTCACTCCCTATGAGGGATCGTAATACCTGTGCGGCCTGATCACACACACACACACACAAACACACACACCTCATCCGGTGCACACATGGCACTGTCAGCTGCACGCTCTGCAAGCATATGTACTCATGATGTCGTACAGAAAATGCATACACTCAGGAACATGAAAAGTCACTCACTGAAATCCTATTTCCACGTCATGTAAATACACTAACTCAATGTTCTCTGTGTGATGAAGCCTCAACACGTATTCCCCGTCCTTAGCAGACTGTTGGTACACCCTAGAGAGGTGCTTTTAAAAGTTCCCATCCCCATTTCTTCTTCGATTTTCCCACAATCCAACCCTCACCACTGGGCCCATGCACACTTTATCTACGTTTCAGCAGCATCTCCATCAAGCTTGTTGCAAGATTCCAGTTATTTGCACGGGATTTATTTCCCTAACCTTTTTATACATGTAGCTATCTATACATATACCTGCAGGGCACCTGCATCCTTAAACATAAAACTACCAAGCTGTCAAAGAGAGATAATGAAGTCAGTTAGCACTCGCAGACTGATAACGTGTCTCTGTAGGGGGAAAAAAATCCCCCAGTCTGTTTTAAGTACGCACATTAAAATCCCTCTGGTTATGAGTCCTTTTGCATTTGGCACTAATTTCTGTCTGGCAAGTCTTCATATTATAAGGACACGTAACATGTATTTTAAAAAAAAAACATGATTTGCGCCAAATATTTGAAAATTATACAATACTTTTGGCATCATGACAACTTCATATTTTTGCCTAAATAGTAGTTCTCAAAATAATGTATATTTTAATTTATTTTGACACATTTCATCTATACAACATATGTGTTTTAATCATTATATTACATGCATGGTTTTTTAAGAAATGTGTATTTACACATTTTTATTTTTGTGTAATATAAAAAAAAAAATGTCTTTAGTTTGAAATTAATTTTGCAATTATTTCCCCCTGTGAAAAAATTATGAAAGAAAATGTGTCAGGCTTGGTCAAAAGATAGGACTCAGATGCAGAGTAGGGAATAATTCGGCAGGCTTTTATTTTGAAAGCTTCCTTTCACCTCCAGAGTCAGGGCAATTCAATATAGGTTATAACTAAACTAGTCGGCGAAAAAGGTTCCAAAAAAAAAGGAACAACTGAAAATCACTCCAAAAGGAGGAAAACACAAAAACAATGACGAACTATACTTGGCGCCGTATATTCTATGAAACTTATTATAAACGCAAAATGCTCCAACAGGAGGAAGAAACAATGGCTATGAAACTTCTACACTGTCTCTAATCTAATAAAGGTTAACAAAAAATGTCACTCAAAAAATTGAGGAAAAGAAAAAACTGTAAAAAAAACCTGAAAACTCACCATTTCGGCTGTAAAACTAAATACCACAAAATCACTCTGCTGAGGAGGAGAAAAAGAAAACTCAAAATATCAACGAAGGAATTCAGGATCAAGGTATTCAAACACGAGACGAGGCAAGGCATGGACAGGGGGCTAGAGAGGCACGAATAAACGAGACAATCTGGCACAGAACAAAGGGAGGCGTGGGCTTATAAGCATACTTGCCAACTCTCCCGTTTTTAGCGGGAGAATCCCGATATTCAGCGCCTCTCCCTACAACCTCCCGACAGAGATTTTCTCCCGACAAACTCCTGGTATTCAGCCGGAGCTGGAGGCCACGCCCCCCAAAAAAAAAGTCTGCCGCAGCTGCGATTGGACCTGACCAGCCTCCGGGTACAAGTACTGGAGTACCAATTGCTTGCCAGGGAAGATCTTCCCCAGGAAGCAAGGATTGACCGGTTTTGGGCCATGCTAGGGAGAGATGGAAGATTCCACACTCTCGTGCATTTGATGAAAGCACTTTTGTGCGTGCCACACAGCAATGCATCATCAGAGAGGGTGTTCAGCATGGTTAGAAAAATAGTGACAGAGAATAGAAAGAGGATGGACAATTCAACCCTTAACAAAGCATTGTACTTTCAAGTACAACAATGAGTAGATGAGTGTTGTGTGTGTGTATATGGGGAAATAAATGAACACTAAAATTCAAGTATTTCTTTTATTTATATAATAAAATCAATATATATATATATATATATATATATATATGTAACGGTGTAGAAACAGACGTTCATTATGCTTGATTAAATTATGAATGAGGTGTTGCACCAGCGCCTGTTGCTGGCGAGAAGTGGTATGTACTTTACCTGCGGGAAGTGCTCAGAACTGTGACGCCTTCCAATTGATAATCCCGTGACCCAAGTGGACTCACAGTCTCACAATTTGCACTGTTTTGCAGGACACTGTAATAAAAGAAATTCATAATCCACCTGGTGCCAGTGATATGTTGAAGCGACAGCAGTGTGGAGCTGCATTTTGCCACATACAGTTGTGGACCGTCACACACACATATATATATATATATATATATATATATATATATATATATATATATATATATATATATATATATATATATATATATATATAGCTAGAATTCACTGAAAGTCAAGTATTTATATATATATATATATATATATATATATATATATATATATATATATATATATATATATATATAATAATATATATATATATATATATATATATATATATATATATATATATATATATATATATATATATATATATATATATATATATATATATATATATATATATATATATATATATATATATATGAAATACTTGAGTTGGTAAATTCTAGCTGTAAATATACTCCTCTTAACCACGCCCCTAACCACGCCCCCCACCCCAACCACGCCCCCCCACCTCCCGATATTGGAGGTCTCAAGGTTGGCAAGTGTGCTTATAAGACACATGAGGGTAATGGGGATCAGGTGGAAACAATCAGGGGTCAGGGATGACGTCAGACAGATGACACAAAAGGAAGGGCAAGTGATCTGAAACGAGAGGAGTTACTTTTCAAACTAAAACATGCAATTCACAAGACAGAAGAACCCAAGACAAGACATCCCTCACCGCGTTGTGACAAAATTTGCTTTTAAAAACAATGAAGAAGCCAAACAACTTATCCTCAATGATGTCGGAGCTTTTCTTTCTGTCACTCACATGCACACCAGTATCTCGGGGAGACTCAGCCGTGACACAAAAGCGTGCTAAAAAAGTGAATATTTAACTAAGTGACTCTTAGGTAACAAGGCCATTGATTGGCTCAGCCTCGGGCAGCATCCAGTCCTGTCTTTACGAGTGTAAAAGTGACAATGTAGGTGTTATTTCATGTCTGGAGGGCTCTTATAATGGTAAAAAAAAAACATATTTAGAAGGTTTGTTATGCTCTCGCTATAAAAATATTAGACATTTATACCATTTCACCTTTGCAGAAATACATTTACGACGATCATCCCCGAAGCCAATTAACCTCAACACTGCAATAATGAAAACAAGATTAGTCTCTGATGTTGCCTTCAAAAAATATTTCTTATTCTGGAAGAAAAGTGATCATCTTATATTTGGGGTGTCTTATATTTGGGCCAGGGTAGATTATTTGTTGTAATGCTTTGCATATATATGTGAAATGTAAGGGTATTTTTATGGCAATTTTTTGTAGTTTTTATTAGTCAAGCAAAAACTACAATATTGTTTTCCTTTTAAGGACAGTACATGTGCAAGTGAAGAACACTCAACTTTTGTTTCAAATCTTTAAAGGGGAACTCCACTTTTTGGGGTATTTTGCCTATCGTTCACAATCATTATGAAAGACATGACGATGGATAGTTGTTTTTTTTATGCATTGTAAATAAATGTAAATAAAAGTCCGCTTACTGCAGAGCCAATGGGAGGTCCTCTATTTCGCCCCCCAAAAAACGGCAACAATACTCCATTTACATTTTGTGACTTGAATATCAACCAAGTATTAGTGATATTGTTATTATAAGCGCTAACGCAGACTATTTTTAGCGGCGCCGTGATCACTACCCTGTGTGCCTATGTTTACGTCATCGAATGGTCTGCTGTTTCCTCGCTTTTTTGCTCGCTGGAAGTTTATTGTAGATCATAAATCATGCATATCACCTGGACAGAAGAAGTCTGAGGAGGTATTCACACATGTTGGTCCACTTTGACAGCCATTTAGCGAGAACGACACGAAAAGACGCCTCCCCCACCCTATTTTCTTTGCGAGGATTATGGTCATTCTTCATCTAAATGGGAATATATGAACATCCTAGCAGTCGACATTCTAAGGACAGCAGACCTTGTGCAGTAAGCAATGTTTTATTGTGTTTGTTGGCTCTTATGAAGTCTGCAGTGAGTAATAATCAGTAATGAAGAAGAAAAAAAGCAAACGTCGTGATGCGTTTTTTAAATGAATGCGCCGCGTATGCTTAAAATGAGCAAAATACGTAAATCTTAAATGTTATTATAAATGTGCCCGTTACTGCATTTTATATATACTTACATCATGTATATAAAACTGCTTCCACAGTGGAGTGTTTTAAGTCTCGTCTTAAGACCCACTTTTATTCTTTGGCTTTTAACACTACGTGAGTTGTGTGGTCTTCTGTCCTCTGTGGTCCTCTGTGTTTTTTATAAATTTCTATTCTATTCTATGTTACTGTTTTAATTGGTTTTACCCTTTGAACTCGTTTTTTAATCATATTTATTTTTTATACTGTTTTTATATTGGTTTTTTATTCATTTATTTTTTGTTTTTATTCAGTCATTGGTGGAGCATAATATTGTTTTTAATATTGTTTTTAACATGGCTGTGCAGCACTTTGGAAACATTCTTGTTGTGTAAATGTGCTATATAAATAAAGTGGATTGGACTGGATAAAACCTTAATTGAGGTGTTTTTTAAGGGCTTAATAGGCTCCATTGTAAGCGGACTTTTGATCGCATGTATTTAATATTTAGAATGCAAAAAATAAATAAATAACATCCATCGTCATGTCTTTCATAATGATTGTGAACGATAGGCAAAATTCCAGAAAAAGTGCAGTTCCCCTTTCACCCCAACCCAGAATGCAATGCAGTGGGAAATATTAAAGTCCCACCATATTTATTCTCCTGTAAAACACCTGCAAGACACTTAGATGTTTCATAACAGTGTATCACTCGTGCGGGTCCAGTTTGGATAGGACCGCTTAACCCTCTCCTTCCAAAAGCCAAGCCCTTAAAGACTGAACTACTGCCGCCCCATTTTCCAAAACGTGCTTTTACACTGCCATTACTCGTCCTGGCAGAGGACAGAAGGTGAGCTGGTCCCACATTCAGCCAAATGATGTTTCTGTCCTTCACCTAAACTGCTAAAATCACACATCCATCATCGCTGTGCGTGTGATCAAAGGATGTCACATCTGCGTCTTCACTGGATGGCAGATATATAATCATACAAAGCTTGTGTGTACAAGGCCAATGTCACCGAGGGCTAATAGTGCTATAATGTGATATATGCTCCAACACAGAGTTTGCGTCACATTTGCAGGCAGCAACACGACACGAGCACATAAAGTCTGGCATTCTGCTGGCCTTCACCACTCTCATTTCCCGTCTGCTGAATTGGTGAGGGCGCTGATCCATTGCCCATCCATGGAAAAACCTCCATGACTCTCATCTGTCAGTCCAGGGAGTGCATGGGGATTGATCCGTATTAAGTGGCCGTGCTGTTGTTACTGGAGCTAGTCATTTGGAACTAATTACCACCCAAGGTCCAGGCCCAGTTAACTATAACCTGCATGGTATGGTACTTGGTGAGCCTTCAAGAGCTTTTTACAAGAGCATTAAAACTACAACCACAATGATAATATTTAAATAAAACTTAACTTATATGCAGTGTTTTCCATACATTAAAGACTGCCACATATAGATTTGGCGCTACCTGTTCACACTCGCTCATAAACAGAAGTAAACAAGGTGTAGTCCTTTTTGGCCCATATTTGTTTTTGTGTAATTCAATATTTTATTTATGGCATATTCTAGTTCTATATATCTGATTGTCAATAAATATGTAATCCTTTCAATTAGGGTTGTACGGTATACCGGTATTAGTATAGTACCGGCACACTAATGAATCATATTCGGTACTATACCGCCCCTGAAAAGTAAGTAGTAACCTGCCAGACCCAAAAACTGCCTCACCTCTTTTTTTGTCTTGGGGATTGGGCAGGCAGCAATTGCCGCTGTTTTATCTACCTGCGGGCGCACCTGCCCTCCTCCCAAGTAGTACCCCAAATACTGTACTTCCCTCCGGCCAAATGCACACTTCGCCGGGCTGGCGGTGAGCCCTGCCTGCCTCTGGGACTCGAGCACTGCCCCCACCCGGCGCATGTGCTCTTCCCAGCCGCTACTCTGGATGACAACGTCATCCAGGTAGGCAGCCGCGTATGCAGTGTGAGGCCTCAGCACCCGATCTATGAGGCGCTGGAACGTGGCGGGCGCACCGAACAAGCCAAACGGAAGTGTCACAAATTGGTACAAACCTTCCGGAGTGGAAAAGGACGTTTTTTCCCTGGACTCTGGTGACAAGGGAATCTGCCAGTAGCCCTTGGTTAAATCAAGTGTCGTGAAAAAACGAGCGGTACCCAGCCGATCCAGGAGCTCGTCGACCCGAGGCATTGGGTAAGCGTCAAAACGTGATATGTCGTTCATCTTACGGTAATCCACACAGAACTGCACGGACCCATCCTTCTTCCCTACCAGAACGATGGGGCTGCACCACGCTCCGTGGGATTCTTCTATTACCCCCAACTCCAGCATGGATTTTAATTCCTCCCGAACCACTTTGCGTTTGTGTTCGGGGAGCCTATAGGGCGGAGACCGCACCGTATTACCCGGGCTGGTCTCAATATGATGTTGGATGAGGTTCGTGCGTCCGGGCCGAGGGGAGAACACATCAGAGAAGCGCTGCTGCAGCTTGGCAACATCCGCTCTCTGCGCTAACGTGAGCTGATCGTCACAGAGGAGGGGGGAGGGCAGAACAGAGCGCGGGACCTCTGGCCCGAACTCCTCCTCCTCCTCCTCAACCACCGTCACCATGGAAACAGGCTCCGCCTCCTTCCATGCTTTCAGGAGATATGATAAATTAGGGTGGCTCCACCATTTGGGTAGTCCACATCACCCACTTGCCGTGTGACCTCAAAGGGTCCTTGCCACCGGGCGAGTAATTTTGAGCTGGATGTTGGGAGTAACACAAGCACTTTTTCTCTCGCTGAAAATTTCCTAAGCTGAGTCCCCCTGTTATACACGCGCTGCTGACGTTCCTGGGCACAAAGCAAATTCTCGCATGACAAGTGCCCCACCGTGTGGAGTTTTGCTCGCATGTCCATGACGTATTGAATTGCGTTTTTGCTGGAGCTTGGACCCTCCTCCCAGCTTTCCTTTATTACGTCCAAAACCCCGCGCGGCTTCCTGCCGTATAATAACTCAAAAGGCGCAAAGCCTGTGGAGGCCTGAGGTACCTCCCGCATTGCAAACAGTAGGGGATCCAGCCATTTATCCCAATTTGGTTTGTCCTCGTGCGTAAACTTACGGATCATGGTTTTCAGCGTCTTATTTAGCCGCTCCACCAGCCCATCTGTTTGTGGGTGATATACGCTGGTGCGGATCACTTTAATTCCCAATAATCCGTATAGTTCCTTTATCGTGCGTGACATAAAGGACGTGCCCTGGTCAGTCAGAATCTCTTTCGGGATTCCAACTCGGGAGATGACCTGAAACAGGGCCTGCGCGACACTCTTTGCAGAGATGGAGCGCAGCAGCACTGCTTCGGCATAGCGCGTTGCATAATCCACCAGGACTAGCACAAAGCGATATCCCCGTGTGCTCTGGTGTAATGGTCCGATGAGGTCCATAGCCATTCTTTCGAAGGGGACCTCCATGAGCGGCAATGGGCGCAAGGGCGCCTTGGGGGTGGCCGCCGGGTTCACCAGCTGGCAGTCCGAGCAGGCAGCACACCAGCGGCGCACGTCGGCGCATGAAACCTAAAGACTTCCAGAGTTTGCAAATAAATAGATATGATCAAAATAGTATCAATCTCACGGAGATTCCCAAGCCATTGTGAGAGATAATGAGGAAGCTAGTCACGTGATCCGTGATGTAGAACCACAGGTCCCTTTCCCATCAACAACAATGCTAAGCAAGCATACTTTGTGAAAGCCAACAACGATTACTTTGGGAAAAAATTATGATCCAGAACCTTATATTTTGGAGCACGAACACGAAGAGGATGAGCAATAAGTTTTAGAAGCCGAGTGCTAAACAGATGCAGCTTTATTGAAACACTACGACAGCATCAGCAGCATTGCTAGGTGCTAAACATACAAACTAACCATAATAAAACAAACACTTTCTGTCTTTCATATTTCCACTCTTGCTGGGATGCCGACCGACAAGACGCTCACATAATCCCGTTTAGATTGGATATGGTTTAATGGATACAATGAAACACAATAAAACATATATTGTCAACTTGTTTTTCCACGCTACCGGTACTTTAAAACTGATGGCTAACATGAGCAAAACACAATGTGAGGTCGCCATTTCTAGACTCTCCTCCTCTTTCATCTCCTCTTCCATTGACATCATAGCCTGAGTTTCCTCATGCTCTTTCAGCATTTTCTCAGGCATCAAAACATCAGTAGAAGAGGACGCAAAATAGAAGAATACTAGCAGCCTACCTTCTTTTCGCTCATTTTTGAGCGCCGCGTCTGCACTTCTTTTTACCTCGTTCCGCAGGTACTGACTCATGTCTTTCTCGCTTCAAGGGTGCTCCTGATTTTAGGGATCAAATTTTTTTTTGGAAAGGTCCATACTTTCCTCATATTGCCATCATTTAGAAAAGTATGTGGGCTTACCCCTTTTTAGTTATATTGCAACAATGTAACTAGTAGACATATTTGATCATTCCTTCCAATTCTGCAAAAAAATATCATGATTCAGGATAAAGGATGGTTGGATGGTTCATTTCCTTTTTGGTCTGGAGGACACGACGTCCACAGTTTCCAAAAAACAACTTGAGAGAGTATGCATAGAGCTAGACAGGTTTGGCTTACTGTACAGGACAGGTAGCTACGTTCTGGCGCGGGATAGCAGGTTGTGCGGGCTTATGAAGGCAGGTCCCTTGATCAGCCAAAGGTGCGCTGATTGCTGGGGATTGATTGCAGCTGCTTGCTGCCACCGGACTGACACGCGCCTGGCGCGCTCCTGGAAGTGCGCTGAGCATTACTACGCATTTTAAAATTGCCTGCAGTCTTCTGTAGCAGGCTGATGCTTGCCACATTTTACAGCTAAAACCGGTCGTTCCCAAATGTGTTGAAACTCGTTAAATAACAAGCCTAAAATAACTTCTGCGTCTATTTGGGGGGAGTTTTACCTGTAAAACATTTTTTAGGTCCGCAACTATGAACTAAGTGACAGTGTTATCAGTATTAAACTGGCCTTTTAACACAACTCATACGCACCTGTGGTCTCATCTCTTAGACTGAGCGAAAACGTTGTATGTAACTTTTCAGCCCTATTTAGTGCGTTTTGCGAGCTTTATAGATGATAACCCAGGTCTGCCAGAGAGTAAGACAATGTAGCAGGAGGGCTCACTGTTGCCAACTTATAAACTTTGTTGCTATATTTAGAGAGTGTTCAGACACCTCTATATACTCTTTTTTTTTTCTTAATGACAAATCTATCGACATTCTCTTGTATTATGGGGGACTTTTGGATCCCCTGTGGGCCATTTCCTATCTAAATGCACTCACAGGTGGTTGCATCTTGTTTTAGATTTTAAAAAATGACAACAAGAAGTGAAAGAAGAAGATGTGTAGCTTTTCATGTTTTTTTACTCACTTTGTCTCTTCCACAATGTTATTCCTCTCTTCTACAGCGACCTTTTGCACATGCATCATGGCCAATTATGCAAATACACGCTGGCGTCATTTAGCAACTCTTACCCTCAAAAAAGTATCCATTACCAAGCTCAGCCTTTTCCATATCTCAGCAATTACTGATGGTTTGTTCACTTCTGTATTTAAATTGTACCATTTTCATAACATATGAATGCAAGCGTGAAAGAAAAAAATAAAGAAATGGTGAAAATTGAATAATGCATATTTTCTAGTACAATATTAAAGAAAACGTCACTTTCACAGGTAGAAAGTGGTCTTGACTAGATTGTTTCCTAACATCAAATCAACGTACAGCATCATCGCTCACAATTTGTCTCCACAGTGCGGCACCGTCGACTCAGGCTCCTACGTCAACTTGACAGAGAGAAACCTGCAAGACGCCCAGAAGTTTTTACTGATGCACGAGGTGGTCCAGCCCGTTGTTCCTGTGCCCTACTTCATGGAGGACAGCGTCCGCTTCAGCCATGTGGCCGTGGACGTGGTGCAGGGCAAAGACATGCTCTTTCACATCATTTATTTAGCTACTGGTAAGTAGCACATCCATCATGTCTCCACACATATTAAAAGCCATGTGTTAACCAGTGTTGGGTTGGTTACTGAAAACCAGTAACTAGTTATAGTTACTAGTTACTTCATTTCAAAAGTAACTCAGTTACTGCTAACGTTATAACCATAGACATCTTATAAGGGTACGCAACATTGAGCGCTACTGCCTACTGGCGCAGACGAGACGCGGAGCCGCCATCTTGGAGTGGTGATCCGCTCCACTCAGTGCAATTCATTTGGCAGGAGCAATGAACTGTCAGAGCATTTAATTCATCTTACCTCACTGAATACCACTGATTTTCACGCGTTTTTTTGTCATACGTGTAGCTATGATAACGGACACATGTTTTGGCGTTTTTATTATTCATAGTTTGCTTAACAGTAATATAATATTCTTATATGCTATAAGTGACCAGACGTCCCAGATCAAAACTGGGAATATAAGCCCAGAGAAGGGGGAAAAAAACGGTCAGCTATTTTTAAGTTGAAGAAACAATATGATTAGATTATATATACATGCGTATATCCTACATAAACTATGTATGAATACATTAGATATCTATATATTTTAGGGACCTATACACTGTAACTCTGTTGCTGCAGCAGCAGAGAGTTTATTCTGTCTTGACACTTTGTATTGATATTTTGTATTACATTCTTCCCTTAAATGATCATGTTTACAGTGATTGTTTTATATCTATTTTTTATGTATGTCGCTTTGGATAAAAGCGTCTGCCAAATACTCAAACATATATAAACACCTGAAAGTCTTTATATCAGCTAAAACCACCAATCTGTTTCACTGGATTCAGAATAAAACCAAATTATGTCTTACCCAACAACGTTAGTATTTGAATATTGTTACTTGAAGACTTATTCCTGGTTACAATTATACTGTTAAGAAAGTATTGTCTTATACTTTGCCTAAAATGAGAATGCATCATAATCAGTGGCGGCTGGTGAATTTTGTTTTAGGTGGGGCTGAAAGTTTGTAAACCAAACCCCTGTAGGGGTGTCATCCTCCCCCAGAAGATTTCTTTGTGATTCTCACATACAAATATTGAAGATCTTTGCTCCTTCTCAACTTTGTGGTAATGTTATTTTCATAAAATACAACCAATAGTATGTTAATGTTTGTTTTTTCAAATGTGTTTATTCTGTAAAGGAATGAGTTAAATGTTTAAAATTGTTTGAACTATTAAAATGACTGGTTAATAGTGCTATTATGAATTGCAATGTCAGCACTATTTTTTTGTTCCTGCAATTTCAAATGCACTTGTTTTAATAAATAAATACAGCGTTTTAAAAGCATACACAATCTGTGTAAAAATATTAGTCTGTGGTTAAAAGGACTTCAAAGGACTCGAAACTCAAAATGCAGGACTTGGGACTTGACTTGAGACTTTCTAGTCTTGACTTTGGACTTGACTCGGGACTTGCCTGTCTTGACTCGGGACTTGACTCGAGACTTGAGGGCAAAGACTTGAGACTTACTTGTGACTTGCAAAGCAATGACTTGGTCCCACCTCTGCAGGTCTCTCTCTTACAAGAGACCTGGTCAGAACATAGACACAATAGGTTATTCCAAGCATAAAGAGAAGCAACTATGACGTTATTTTTAAACAAGAAGATTATGAATTTGCATACCACAAGTTTGGACAACAGAAACGTCAAATCTTGGCCAGTTTGGCTCATGCTGCTCCTCATTTAAAGCGGCCCTTTCAATTCTGTCTGTGTTTTCATAGCTGGGCCAGAAAACCATCCTATCATCATACCATCCACTTGGGACAACCGCAATGTCCCTGTTCATTATAAATTTAATCAGATGAAAAGGCACCCTTAATGTAGAAAGAAAGAAAAGGGGTATTTATTCATCGTCAAAGGAACAACGTGGACAAAAGCATGCACAGGTGTTAGTGTATACAAATAAGCAAGTAAGATGAGCTGAGATTTTACCTGAATGGTGCCCCAAGGTGGTAAGAACTATAAGAAAGGTAAAAGTACAGGTCATAATAGTCAGAACTTCAGCTCAATCGTAAAGTAGGGTTTGAAATTATGGGTGTAGTGTATACAGAGATCAGTCTCTACCTTGTGTAACTCTCTGCATGTTTAATGCAGGTGCTGGTGAAGGCATATGAATACATCCTTCCCCATGGTGAGGTGCTCAGGGAGATAAATTGGTATTAAATGGTTGTGATCTGTTAACCATGGTTACTGGATGCTGAGATATTATTTTGGAGATCAGTCTTTACCTAGAAAGTTATCTCCAGTTGAGGAGTCGAGTTGACAAGCACTCATGACTCTTTCTGGCACTCGGCGAGACAGTGGAGCTGGGAGAAGGGATACAAGGAGAGGGGAATATCTTTAGCACTAAGAATGTTAACCATATCTTTAATATTAATGTGGTTTCGTCTACAACGCTAAATATATCCTGTGGTGTACCTCAGGGATCAATATAGGACCTAAATTATTCAATGTCTAGATAAATGACATTTGTAAAGTTACAGAAGATTTAAAGTTAGTATTATTTGCGGATGATACAACAGCGTTTTGTTCAGGAGAGAACACACAGAAGATAATACAAATAATAACAGAAGAAATTAACAAATTAAAAAGATGGTTTGACAAAAACAGACTATCTTTGAATCTCAGTAAAACTAAAATAATGCTATTTGGTAACAGTAGAAGAGAAAGTCAAACACAAATACAAATAGACGGAATAGAAATTGAAAGAGTAAATGAAACCAAATTTCTAGGTATAATGATTGATGATAAAATGAACTGGAAATCTCAAGTAAAAAATATACAACATAAAGTAGCAAGAAACACGTCAATAATGAATAAAGCAAAACATGTTCTAGACAAAAAATCACTTCATATTCTCTACTGTTCACTAGTGTTACATATCTGAGTTATTGTGTAGAAATATGGGGAAATAATTACAAAAGTACACTTCATTCATTAACGGTGTTACAAAAAAGATCAGTTAGAATAATATATAATGTTGGATATAGAGAACACACAAATCCTTTATTTATTGAATCAAAGATACTGAAATTCCACGACATAGTGAATTTGCAAACAGCTAAAATTATAAACAAAGCAAACTATAACCTGCTACCCAAGAATATACAACAATTCTTCTCAAAAAAAGAGGAGAAAAATAATCTTAGAGAGAAATGTAATTTAAAACATTTGTACGCACGTACAACACTTAAGACCTTCAGTATATCAGTATGTGGAATTAAATTATGGAATGCATTAAGCAAAGCAATCAAACAATGTACTAATATGATCAATTATTTATGCTTACATGTGGAAATAATAATAATAATAGTAAATAAAATAATAATAATAAAAAAGGTAAATAAAGCATAAAATAGTCTCTAATAAATTAATTAAATAAAAAACAGCATATAAAATATACATCAGCAAATAACAAAAATATAGATCAAGAAAAAGGATCCTTAATATGTGCAGCAATTTTTCCCACTCACATCACCTCATTTTATATTTTTTTCTACAATTAACTATGCCAAAAAACACATAGACATACCTTTTTTTTTTAATGTAAACAAAAACAACATGGCGTCACACACAGCTAGTCCACAGTAAACAGGATCTCGAGCTCCACTAAAGAACAAAGAAAGAAATAATACACACTCATATTAATGGCAAAGAACGGCTGTTTCCACTCCTTTAACGTTACGTTGTTGACTAACGCAGTAACGTTAGCGACCTGGGCCTAAACAACACTGACAATAAAGTAATACGCTTTCGTTTCAAGCAGTTAGAAATATGTGGAATATCGTAGCATGTAACCTACACACATTCACAGCCTCTAACAAAAGATGGCCTAAGTTAACTGTATTGAACTTTTTACTCACCGGCTTCACGCGGGAAACTTTCACATTCTGGAGTCGGGGTCCCCCGGAACACAAAACACAGATAAAAGACAATTTTACAATAGCACGGCGAAAAAATGACCGTCGTTGTGTGGGTTTTTTGACGAATAACACTCTTTTCCACTTTTCTTCGCTCGGGCCTCACCTACCGCGTGCAGCCATTTCGAATTTTCTGGATACGTGACGTCAGACGCACGTCCCCATGCAAAGCATTCTGGGAGGCGGCGCTGGAAATAAAATAGCCTTTTTTTACAGAATATTACGTTTTACTGCTAGTCCTAATATCAAACAACGTCATTACAATCATACATAAATGATGATGGAAACACAAAGGCTGATCTTTACTGCGAATGTAGCAATAAATCAATAAATCTATACTTACGTTCGTGTTCCAGCAAAGAAAGTCCAGAGGTCTTGGCTCATGCGCGTACACGCTAGTAGGCGCGTCCACGTCTGCGGGTGCAGACATTGGTCGGCTCAGCGCGCGTAGGCGGAGCCTATAACTCTAGGCGGCGCGCGCCGGTTTGGTTTGTCTCGTCCGCGTATGCGAATCAGACACGAGTCCGCTCAGGATCAGCTGTGTGACCGTACAATTTTCAGAGGCGGAGCTGTATCCTCTAGGCGGAGCCAAAACAAATGTGACAGTAACGCGGGTTGGGCGACTTGAAGGCGGATCCGTATAGCAGTCTTCTGCTGTGTGGGTGGTGCAGCCACAGTGTGCACGTCTGATGTTGCTCACATGTGCTCCACTGAATGCTCACGGACTTTTTGCGTTTGCTCACACATGAACAATTAGAGGGAACAATGATTGACAGAGTGTGTACCTTCAGTGCTGAATGATGAACAGAGGCAGAGTTAATCCTTAAGTGGTGGAGGGAAAGTGGCATCGGAGTCTCTGTCTCTCTTTACTAGCTACGTCGAAGCATGTTGCTTATGTAGCTTGTTGCAGCACTCAGCAGATTTGAATTGCTGTTTTGGGCAGTAGATGGGATCTTTGATCCAAAGCACAATTTACATTTAACTAAAATGTTATTTTCTTTGTGCTCGACAAAAGAATAGTAGTGAAAATATCTCCAACAAACTCGACTGCAGCTCCGCCATGATCAGACACGCCCCCCTCCTCTCTCTCCCCCCACACTCAGACACACACACAGAGCGCACGTCTCTCTTCTCCGGTTTGTGACACAAGAAGAATCAGAACTACGACACTAACACACTATACTACATTAAAAGTAATGTAAAATAACGCAGTAACGCATCATGTAGTAACGGTAACTGAGTTACTGAAAAATAAAAAATAATGCGTTAGATTACTAGTTACTGCCTAAACTAACGGCGTTACAGTAACGCGTTACTTTGTAACGCGTTAGTCCCAACACTGGTGTTAACAGTACAGTCACATTTTGGGCTGCTGTTTGTTGAAGAAGAACAATAGGATCAATCCTAAAGCTCCCGTGTCTTTTTTTAAATGTGTAGTGAAGCATGGCAGCCTTTTTTTTTTTTTTTTTTAACAACTCTGTACAACGCTGCCCTCCAAGGTAAATGCACCATTTATGTCCCCACATGGGAGCTGGTTCTTTTGGCTCAGCTTCCAAATGCCTCTTCAGATATTGTTGTTGCTGAAATTGGTTTATTACCAAAAATATTCATATTAATTTTGAAATGAGCATACCCTGGCTGGGGCAGCACGGTGGAACAGGGGTTAGTTATGGGTTAGTTATGGGTTATACTTTTCTACCTTCAAGGTACTCAAAGCGCTTTGACACTATTTCCACATTTACCCATTCACACACACATTCACACACTGATGGCGGGAGCTGCCATGCAAGGCCCTAACCACGACCCATAAGGAGAAAGGGTGAAGTGTCTTTCTCAAGGACACAACGGACGTGACGAGGTTGGTAGTAGGTGGGGATCGAACCAGGAACCCTCAGGTTGCTGGCATGGCCACTCTCCGTGCAACGCGGTCCCCACCTTAGTGCATGTGTCTCACAATACAAAGGTCCTGGGTTCGATCGCCGGGCTTGGGATCTTTCTGTGTGGAGTTTGCATGTTCTCCCCGTGACTGTGTGGGTTCCCTCTGGGTACTCCGGCTTCCTCCCACCTCCCAACACATGCACCTGAGGATAGGTTGATTGGCAACACTAAATTGGTCCTAGTGTGTGAATGTGAGTGTGAATTGTGTCTGTCTATCTGTGTTGGCCCTGTGATGAGGTGGCGACTTGTCCAGGGTGTACCTTGCCTTCTGTCCGAATGCAGCTGAAATAGGCTCCAGCACCCCCCGCGACCCCGAAAGGGAAAAGCGGTAGAAAATGGATGGATGGATGGATGCTCTTTTATACTGCACTATCATGAGCTAATGAACGAAATGTCGTTCTTATCTGTACCGTAAAGTTGAAATTTGAATGACAATAAAAGGAAGTCTAAGTCTAAGTATCCCGGCTGAACTACTGTTATCAGTTATAAAGGTATTCGACAAGAACAAGATTTATTCATGCCTTTTGACATATTAGGGCCATTTAATGATGACTTGACATTAAATTACTACGAATGGCACCTTTAAAACCTTTAGCATGTCAGTATGTGGGATTAAATCACGGAATGGATTAAGTCAGGGGTATCAAACTCATTATAGATCGGGGGCTACATGGGGAAAAAATCTACTCCCAAGTAGGCCAGACTGGTAAAATCACGGCACGATAACTTAAAAATAAAGACAACTTCATATTGTTTTAATTGTTTGAAAATATAACAAGCATATTCTGAAAATGTACAAATCATAATGTTGTTGTTTTTTTTTTTTATTAACAAGCATATTCTGAAAATGTACAAATCATAATGTTGTTGGGTTTTTTTTACACTTACATGTTGCGGTTAATAGTATTCTATATTTATTTGTCCTTATTTATATTTTCCGAATAAATTATCTGATAATGTTCATCAGTCAACTCATTGGTGTTCATTTTCAATCTATCAGGATAAAACAATATCAAAATCAAATTACAGGATGTTATTTATGTAGTTTGCTCATTTTCCTCGACTGGTGCACTAATATCATGTGGTTTATTGTTTTTTAAATATGTAGCATAATCTACAAAGATACAAAGAATTGCTATTACGACATCCAGTGGACACATTTAGAACAGCAGTTTATTTAATTAAAAAATTTCGGCTCATTTTTGTACTTAGCAAAATCTGTCCGCGGTCCGGATAAAACCTGTCCACGGGCCTTACGTTTGACACCACTGGATTAGGCAAATAGATCAAACAATGTACTAGTATGATCCAGTTTAAGAAACTGTTCAAACTAAAAGTGTTTACAAAGTTCAAAGAAGAACAATTATGATACATGTCTTGAACTTGTTGAAAATGATATAACTTTAATTTCATTTATTTGGGTGAATCATAGCTGACTTAGCTGTGTGTGAAGAGAATGGTGTACAAATTGAGAACAGAAAGTGAATGTATGTGTTAGTAACTACTGTGAAGTAGAAAGGGGGTAGGATTGAATGAGATGTGCTTCTTCCTACTCCTTTTCAGACATGTTGTAAGGGAAAAAAGAAAAAAGAAAATGTGTATAATATCTAACGTATCGTATTGAAACTTTATACATGTTCAAAATAAACGTAACCTTAAAGGCCTACTGAAATGATTTTTTTTATTTAAACGGATATAGCAGATCCATTCTATGTGTCATACTTGATAATTTTGCGATATTGCCATATTTTTGCTGAAAGGATTTAGTATAGAACAACGACGATAAAGTTTGCAACTTTTGGTCGCTGATAAAAAAAGCCTTGCCTATACCGGAAGTAGCGTGACGTCACAGGAGGTAGGATTCCTCACAATTCCCCGTTGTTTACAATGGAGCGAGAGAGATTCGGACCGAGAAAGCGACGATTACCCCATTAATTTGAGCGAAGATGAAAGATTCGTGGATGAGGAACGTTAGAGTGAAGAACGAGAGGCAGTGCAGGGTGTATCCTTTTTTGCTCTGACCGTAACTTAGGTACAAGGTCTCATTGGATTCCACACACTATCCTTTTTCTATTGTGGATTACGGATTTGTATTTTAAACCACCTCGGATACTATATCCTCTTGAAAATGAGAGTCGAGAACGTGAAATGGACATTCACAGTGACTTTTATCTCCACGACAATACATCAGCGAAGCTCTTTAGCTACTGAGCTAACAAGATAGCATCTGGCTCCAATGCAGATAGAAACAAAATAAATAAATCCCTGACTGGAAGGATAGACAGAAGATCAACAATACTATTAAACCATGTACATGTAACTACACGGTTAATAATTCTCAGCCTGGCAAAGCTTAACAATGCTGTTGCTAACGACGCTGAAGCTAACTTAGCAACTTAGCAACCGGACCTCACAGAGCTATGATAAAAACATTAGCGCTCCACCTACGGCAACCAGCCCTCATCTGCTCATCAACACCCGTGCTCACCTGCGTTCCAGCGATCGACGGCGCGACGAAGGACTTCACCTGATCACAGATGCGTTGGCGGCTAGCATCGGCCTGCGCGTCTGCTATCCAAGTAAGTAGTCCTTGTTGTGTTGCTACAGCCAGCCGCTAATACACCGATCCCACCTACAACTTTCTTCTTTGCAATCTCCATTGTTCATTAAACAAATTGCAAAAGATTCACCAACACAGATGTCCAGAATACTGTGGAATTGTTCGATGAAAACAGCAGTTTGTATGGTGACACATTTGGTACGAATACTTCCGTTGCCGTCGTGACGTCACGCTTATACGCATCATCCAAAGACGTTTCCAACCGGAAGTTTAGCGAGAAATTTAAAATTGCACTTTATAAGTTAACCCGGCCGTATTGGCATGTGTTGCAATGTTAAGATTTCATCATTGATATATAAACTATCAGACTGCGTGGTCGGTAGTAGTGGGTTTCAGTAGGCCTTTAACCTTAACCTTCACTTGGAAAAGTTCCAAGAACCGGCTCGTAGAGTCTGATTGTTTGTATCACTCAGCAACACTTGCAGTACAAGAGTTCTATAAACTATTCCCTCAGTAGAGACAATACACAATAATTATGGAAAGAGCATACTTTTTGATGCATTGGGGTACAGTCGTGCATTCTGGATATTTAGGCCTGCTCCATATCAAAGCTGTGCAATTTAACACATATGGAAATTTTTAAAACATTGTCTGCAAAAATAAAGGAGTGAGAATAAAACACTTCATAAGTGATTATAACGACATCTTGCACGTATTCACAGGCTCATTGTGTGTTGTCACCGACAATCAGCGCGCTGTTTGATCCCAGCAGTGGGACAATCTGCAATGACAGCCTGTGGAAGGAGTTATCAGTGGGACACTCAGCAGGCGTTTGCTGTTTAATAGTGTTGCTTATGCAAGGGAGGGGAGAAAGTAAACTAAATTTAGATGCACTCGGTTTTGTTTTGCTAAGAAATCTTCTCTGTGTTCATTTCAGTGCATGTGATGTGAATGAAAACATTTGAACCACTCGTTTTAATCACATAGTGTTTTTACTGCTTGAACTCACTCGGATTTGTTTTGGACAGCCGCTCATTTCGTTTGGGGTTCAAACCTTTTCGATTTTTAAATATAGGATTCTTGCATCCAATTATCAGCATCCTTTATATTCCTCACCTTGAGCATAGCTATTTGCAATTCACTCACTCTGCACCTAATTACTTCTTGCTCCTGCCAAGGGACTTCATGTGTAATAGATGATGTTGGTTTTAGCTCTCCCCAAGGAAAACCGCCCCTAATTTTGTCTCTTGAGGGGCCCAGCTCGCCTAAATGGAAAAAGTTCAGGGCGTATTCATTTGTTTCTGCACTCTCATAACTTGCAGATGCGTTCAACTCCTTAAAGAAAATGTTGTTCTTTGGATCGTGTTTCAGAACCCAGGTTTGTGTGCAGGATGTATTTTTACCTCCAGCAAGGAGGCGTTTGGTTGTGGAATTTGTCACACTTTTATGTTTGCTACTTGCCAAGATTTTGAATGTTATTTCTAGAGAAATCCCTAGTTTTAAGATGCATTTTTTTTTATCATTGATTTGACATTTTGAAAATTGGCCCTTAAAGGCCTACTGAAATGATTTTTTTTTATTTAAACGGGGATAGCAGATCTATTCTATGTGTCATACTTGATCATTTTGCGATATTGCCATATTTTTGCTGAAAGGATTTAGTATAGAACAACGACAATAAAGATTGCAACTTTTGGTATCTGATAAAAAAAAGGCTTGCACCTACCGGAAGTAGCGTGACGTAGTCAGTTGAACATATACGCAAAGTTCCCTATTGTTTACAATGATGGCCGCATGAAGTGAGAGAGATTCGGACCGAGAAAGCGACAATTTCCCCATTAATTTGAGCGAGGATGAAAGATTTGTGGATGAGTAAAGTGCAAGTGAAGGACTAGTGGGGAGTTGTAGCTATTCAGATAGGGAAGATGCTGTGAGAGCCGGGGGTGACCTGATATTCAGCTGGGAATGACTACAACAGTAAATAAACACAAGACATATATATACTCTATTAGCCACAACACAACCAGGCTTATATTTAATATGCCACAAATTAATCCTGCATAATAACACCTGCGTGTTTGTTATGCTAGCTCCTAGCTCCTCTGCTAGCTCCTAGCTCCATAGAACACGCCAATACAATTCAAACACCTGATCAACACACACAATCACTCAGCCCAAAAGACCGTTCACCTAACCCAAGGTTCATAAAGCTTATATATTTTTAAAAAGTTACGTACGTGACGCGCACGTACGGTACGGTACGTGTTATGCTAGCTCCTAGCGCCTCTGCTAGCTCCTAGCTCCATAGAACACGCCAATACAATTCAAACACATGATCAACACACACAATCACTCAGCCCAAAAGACCGTTCACCTAACCCAAGGTTCATAAAGCTTATATATTTTAAAAAAGTTACGTACATACGCAAAAAAAAGCCAAAGCTGCATACTCACAGTAGCACGTCTGCGTCTTTGTCATCCAAATCAAAGTAATCCTGGTAAGAGTCTGTGTTGTCCCAGTTCTCTACAGGCGTCTGTGTATCCAAGTCAAAAGTCCTCCTGGTTAGAGTCTCTGTTATCCGAGTTCTTCCATCTTGACTGCATCTTTCGGGAATGTAAACAAAGAAGCGCCGGCTGTGTACTGTTGTGGCTGACTACGTTCGAAAAATACGTCCATTTCGCACCGACAACTTTCTTCTTTGCTTGCTCGGCTTCCTTCTCCATAATGCAATGAACATGATTGAAACAGATTCACGAACACAGATGTCCAGAATACTGTGGAATTATGAAATGAAAACAGAGCTTTTTCGTATTGGCTTCAATGTGGAAGGCATACCCGTGTTCGCCGGTCTACGTCACGCGCATACGTCATCCTCAGAGGCGTTTCGAACCGGAAGTTTAGCGGCAAATTTAAAATGTCACTTTATAAGTTAACCCGGCCGTATTGGCATGTGTTATAATGTTAAGATTTCATCATTGATATATAAACTATCAGACTGCGTGGTCGGTAGTAGTGGGTTTCAGTAGGCCTTTAAAGTCCCATATCAAAGCATTTTTCAACAGTACAGTAGTACCTCAATTTACAAGCTTAATTGGTGAATGACAGAGCTCTTAACTCAAAACACTTGTATCTCAAATCAACGTACCCTACTGAAATGATTTGAAATCAATTGAATTGGTCCTTAGCCCCCAATTTTAGCACAATTTTAACACAAAACAAGATTTTTTATAAGAAAAAACACATCTAGAATGTCGTGACCGGTTTATACCAGTCTTGCCCGGTTTTGTTCTTATTTTCAGAGGTTTTGTATTTAGTATGTTGCTAGTACTCCTAAGCCTCCTTTGTTTACGTTTCCTGTTGCTAGGAGTACTTAGCGCTCCACACCAGATTAATTTTTTTTAATTAGCATTTCATTTTTAATTAGTCATTTCCCTTTATATACCGTGTCACTAGACCATGTTTGTGGTTCCATTGTTCGCTACACACAACAGGTAAGTTAGCGCCAAGCTACACAAAGATAGCGTTCCCTTGTTTTGCTTTTTGGTTTGTCATTGCTATCTGCTATGCTAAGTAAGCCTCGAGCTTCATGTGCTCTATTTTAGCGACACGGTTTCTTTTGTATTTTTGTTTTCGTCATTGGAATTAGCGCATCATTCTTACCTGCATATTGCTTCCTGCCATCCTTTGCATATTTGAGAGACAAGACTCGCAACAATGCGCCCTCAACATAACATAGATAAGAAATGTTGTATAAAAACAATACGTTGAGTAATATAAACAGCTACAATAGTTTTATGAAGTCATGTAATTATAATGTACAGTATTTAACTTAGAGTGGAATTCCACAGTATCCTCTACAACTGTATCTCCCCCAAACACACAATCTGCAGCATCTCCATATTTTTATGGATAAATGTCTGCAGACTGGCAGTCCAAGCTCAAACTGCTTCATCAAAGCGACTACACGCTGTCATGTTTTTGATTATGTATTTCTTTAATTCAATGAACATCCATTTCTCCTAAGTCTTTCGCACTCACTTTCTTCTTCGCCTGCTTGGAAAAACATGTTCATTTTTTTGCTATATGCTAGCGAGTAAGGCGGAACCCCCGAGGTTCACTGTGGCATTAGCTGTGCCAAATAATGGCGGGGATGCCTGTAATTCTAATTGTTGCTTGCAACTTTAAGCATACCAATTAGCCGAGAGATAGCTCTTGTCTCAAAAGGCTCTTAGGTTGAGGTACTACTGTATTCAGTAAGTTTTAGAGGCCTCACAATAGTGTTTTTAAATGTTTACAATCTTGAGTTGATGCTGGAATTTAGACAGTTTAAGAGTGTGCACCGATTGTGTGTCCTTTTGCACTTACTTTTCAGATGTGCTGAATAAAATGCTGAATAGTGCTCTTAAAACGGTAATGAGTGTTAATTGCGCATCTTCTCCCAGTATTGTGGGCATATATTCTGCATATTAATGAAGACAGAGACGCAAAAAGGATTGCACGCCTTATTGTGCCCACTTAACGGGATGGGGATTGATACGATTCTTCCGGTTCCGAGTCCACTTTCGATTCTACTTAGCATTTCGGTTCTTTATCGATTCTCTTATCAATTCTTATTTTCAAAAAAAGAAAACCAAATGGTGGATTAGCATCATTTTTTTTTTAGGAGAGAGGTAACATGACCTTACACAGCCAACAGTGAGGTCTTAACAGGCACATACATACGTAGTAGGGTTGTACGGTATACGGTATTAGTATAGTACCGCGATACTAATGAATCATATTCGGTACTATACCGCCTCTGAAAAGTACCGGTCCACCACTTCCCCGTCTTTGCCACGTCATGACATTGCTGGTTTACGAGCAGACGAGCATGTTCGGCAGCGCACAATCAAGGAGTACTTACAAACAGACAATGTGTGTAGACAGAAAAGGGAGAACGGGCACATTTTGGCTTAAAAACTGACGATAAAGGTGAAGTTATAACACTGAAACACCCTCAGGAAGAGATGCTTTAAGACATGGCTAGCTAGCTAGTGGCTAAAGTCCATCCCATCCAACATATGCAGTGTTTTAGCTACTTCTAAATTACTAATCCTTGCCTCCATGGCGACAAATAAAGCACGTTTCTTACAAATATCATCCCTGCAGGACGTAGCACGGATGATTTATGTGCACACCGTAGCTGACCGGCATCAAAATGTAAACAAACGCCATTGGTGGATCTACACCTGACATCCATTGTAATGATACCAAGTACAGGAGTGTATGGTCGATACTATCTTTTAGCATCACAAAATCTTTTTTCGTTTTTAAAAAATGTATATTATGTTTATAAACTCCGGAAATATGTCCCTGGACACATGAGGACTTTGAATATGACCAATGTATGACACTGTAACTACTTGGTATCGGATTGATACCCAAATTTGTGGAATCATCTAAAACTAATGTAAAGCATCCAAACAACAGAAGAATAAGTGATTATTACATTTTAACAGAAGTGTAGATAGAACATGTGAAAAGAGAAAGTAAGCAGATATTAACAGTAAATTATACAGTAGGTTAATAATCCATTTTATACCACTTGTCTTTAATAATGTTGACAAAATAATAGAATGGAAAATGACACCTTATGTTATGACATATGTCAGTAGACTAATTAGGAGCCTTTGTTTGCCTACTTACTACTAAAAGACAAGTTGTCTAGTATGTTCACTATATAATTTTTAAGGACTAAATTGTTCTTCCATTGCAATAAGAAACATATGTTTAATGTACTGTAAGATTTTTTTGTTAAAATAAAGACAATAATGCAATTTTTTTGTGGTCCCCTTTACTTAGAAAAGTACCGAAAAGTATCGAAATATTGGTATCGGGACAACACTAGTATAGCAAAAAAAAAAGGTACTTTTTTGAAAATAAATAAATAAGAAATAAATATTCTCCTGTAGAATTTAAAAAAATAAATCCTGTGGAAATTACCCAAGAATAACATGTGATATTAACCCAATACATGCAAATTGAGATGTCAAGCCTTCTTTTGATATAATTTTGATTATGGCTTACAACTTATGAAAACCTTAAAATGAAAACACTCTAAGCCATGATCATCAAAATCATAATAAATAAAGTCTTGATTTATTTTACTTTTCATGTAATGAATTAATATCACATTTTAGTTTCACATTTGAAGTTGAATTGTTGACATACATAAATCTTTACATGTTTATTTTTTTGAGTTTCACCTGTATAATATAATGACACCGTTGGAGTATTTATTGACTTATGTAAAGCTTTTGACACAATCGATCATTCCTTACTTCTGCAAAAATTGGAAAACTATGGCATAAGAGGTGTTTCACAACAGTGGTTAAGGAGTTATTTAAGTAATAGATCTCAATATGTGGAAATTAATCAGACTAAATCACAGCCAATAAGAGTAACTTGTGGGGTTCCACAAGGCTCGGTATTGGGACCTAAGCTATTTATACTCTATTTAAATGATATTTGTTCAGTATCTAATAAATTTAAATGTATTATGTTTGCAGATGATACAAATGTATATGGTTCAGGAGAAGACTTGAAGGAAGTCTTGAGGATAATAGAGGTTGAGTTGATTCAGCTAAAAAAATGGTTTGATATTAATAAGTTATCATTCAATTATGAGAACTAAATTTATGGTGTTTAGTGGTGCAAGGACAAATTGTGAAGCAAAATTAAAATTAAATCTAGTGGAAATTGATAGAGTATATGAAACTAAATTCTTGGGAATAATAATTGATCATAAATTATGTTGGAAATCGCATATTGAATATACAAAGGGAAAAATATCCAAATCCATTGCTATTCTTTATAAAGTAAGACACATGCTGAATAAAAAATGTCTGCATATGTTATATTCTTTTATTTTTTCATATTCAACATATTGTGTTGAAGTTTGGGGAAATGTTTATAGAACAAACATAGACCCAATAATTAAACTTCAAAAAAGGGTCATTAGAATAATACACAAAGCGTGCTACTATGAACATACCAATCCATTATTTGTAAGTTCTATTGTGTTAAAATGTTCAGATATTGTGTTTTTAAAAACAATGGAAATTATGTTTCGAGTAAAGAACAACAGCCTTCCAGCTTGTATTCTTAAATTATTTCAATTAAGAGGAGAAAACTATAATTTACGGGGGGTATTGATTTTTGAAATAGGTAAAGTAAGAACGAATATAAAATACAAATGTATTTCAGTTTTAGGAGTTAAATGATGGAACAAGCTCAGTGATGAGTTGAAGACATGTAGTTTAGTGTTAAAGTTTAAGAAAACCTTGAAAGGTGAAATAATTGAAAATGATAAAATATAGTAACAATTACTTTCATCCCATTGATTTTTTTTTTTTAACGTTGATGTTCCAGGCAATCTTATTTTCAGTGGAGGTATAGGATAGGCAAATATAAGCTTTGGCTTCAGCCTATTCCTTTCTTGGTCATTCTTTTTATTTTATTTTATTTTTGTGTGTAAATGTGTATGATTGTTAAATATGTATAATCTGTACTGTTAAACTGGTCACACAAAATGGTTAATGGTTGATGGTTGATTATATGACCGAAATAAATGTATTTCATTCATTCATTCATTCATGATAATCTTGTTGGAGGAAAACAGGCAACTTTTCTCTGACTACAATTGAACATTCACCTATTGAAAAAAGGAGCGTCTACTGTGGAAAATGGTTGCAAGCTTTTGACCACAAACTTGGTCGCTGCTCTGTGACATTCGTCGAGCGGCAGATGTGAACTGGAGTACTGCCCGCCTCAGAGCCAGTCCGAATCTGTCTCTCGTGAGACTCAACTAAATTAGAAGGCAGTCTTTTTTTTTTACAAATAATTGCGCTAACTTTATAGACTTGTGTTTTGTTAGTACCTGTTGTAATTACGGCAGATGACTGCTTCCGCCTGGTATGGGGTCAGTCCGGTTCAAAAAACGGAACAATGATTTATAGTTACAGCATTCTGTATGTTCAAATGTTTCAGCATATTACTCGCATGTCCTCTTGATGAAATAGCTGCCTTGCAATTATTACAAGTCGCGCTGTTCAGTTCAGTTCCAGTTTATTTTGAACATGCATACGATACAATGTAACGCATCACACAATTCCAGTTGTTTCATTACAGCACGTCCGAAAAGGAGAAGGAAGAAGCAGAGCTTATTTAATCCTACCCCTTTTCATACTATAGCAATTTTATCCAATTTCCTTGTTCTCTGTAACAGAACAGTGAACAAATAAATAATATACCATAGTAAGCATACAAATATTAACTACATAAATAATCTTTGTCTCAATAAAAAAGGGGGAAAAAAGGGTTCAAGATGTTCATCATAATTCTTGTTCTGTGTACTTTGTGAACACTTGTAGTTTGAACAGTCTCTTAAATTGAATTGGTGCTTTGTTTGTTTGATTTCTTTGGTTAATCCGTTCCATAATTTAGTTTCACATACTGCTATACTAAAAGTTGTAAGTGTTGTACGAGCATACAGATGTTTTAAATGAGATTTTCCTCCAAGGTTATATTTCTCCTCCGCTTTGATAAAGACTTTGGAGCCTTTCTGCCGCCACGGGCGCCATGTTGCTGTCTGACGTCACTACGCACGTTGCGTAATGACGCCATCCCTCCCGCCGGAATCGATAAGGGAATCGTTTGAAAAAATGATACACTGATAATGATACAAAAAATTGATACACTGGGAACCGGTTCCGAACAAGAACCGGTTTTCGATTCCCATCCCTACACTTAACAGACGCAATGCACTTTGCACAAGTTTAGTATATCAACTTTGCGTGTACTATCAAGTTTGCACATGTTTTAATACACGCAAACCTTTAGGCCCTGAATGTTATTCACACAGCAGTTGTCTACTGTTTGACTGAATCACTGCACAGCATGAATGCCTTTCTTAAAAGCTCCCTTCCATCCTCTCGCTCCTAGATTACGGCACCATCAGAAAAGTGCTCTCCCCACTCAATCAGTCCACAGGGAGCTGCCTTTTGGAAGAGATCGAACTGTTCCCGCCCAGGAAGAGGCAGCCCATCCGGAGCCTGCTGATCCTGCACAGCCGAAGCGAGCTCTACGTGGGAGTACGAGACCAGGTCATCAAGATCCCCCTGAAGAGGTGTAGCTACCACAAGAGCAGAGAGTGAGTATACACGCAAGCAAACACTATTAATCTCAATGGAAAGTGTCCAAAGCAAATTTAAAGCTCTCTCTTCCGTAAGGTACTTTTTATCTTGTCTAGGGGGCTTTAGTTCAGACTTTAAGAGTATATATATACGGACGTCTTTTTTTGGAGGTGCCCATGGCAGCCCCCTCATTGTCACGCATACGCTTCTGCTGCTGGAGCTGTGTGTGGCCGTATCAAATGTCGTTGTCAAGCTGGCAGTCCGTCAAGTGTAAAACCTGAGACAGAGGCTGGGGTGTAAGGACTCAACACGAGGGCGGGATCCCATCCATCATCGCACACGGGAAGAATCACAACAGCATTCCTTCAG
This sequence comes from Entelurus aequoreus, assembly GCF_033978785.1. Lineage (NCBI taxonomy): Eukaryota > Metazoa > Chordata > Actinopteri > Syngnathiformes > Syngnathidae > Entelurus > Entelurus aequoreus. Next base: position 25,171,433 of record NC_084745.1, read on the forward strand.
GTCTCTTTCAATGGGGAGAAACTGCAGGCTCATATCATGGCTGTGGCTTTGTGATATTTACTGATGGTGCTTTGTCACCCTTTGGTTGCAGTATTTCTCACTGTCCCTTTGCTTAATCTTTCATTTCCAACCCCTTCAGCCCTATCCAAAACCATGCATTTTCTCGTTCTTTGGGTTGCATTTTTAATGTCGGCATGTTCCTCATTGTTATGGAAACCCCCAGAACCTGGACTATATTTCACTGGGCCTGTCAGTGCTGCTTGACGTCACCAAGAGACTCATATCTGTAAGAAAAGACCCGTCAGGCTTTTCACTGCTTACAATAAAGCAGACGCAAAAGCTACAATGGATTTGTTGGGAGATATTCTCAACAAACACAAGTATTAAGACACAAATCCTGTTACACCGTGACTGAAAGCTCAAAGCCAAGTCCATAAATGCATGCCTGAAAATGTTTGTTGTGCGAAAAATGACTTGGGATGCAATAGAACGCAAATAGTGAGCCAGGACATCTAAATTCAATGACCTCTGACTTCACCAATATTCTTTCAAGATGAAAAATACATCAAAAAGTATCACTAATATATTCATACTATTGCTAAAAAGAGGGACTGACTTGCTCCCTTCTTGAACAGGGTTAATCAAAGAAAAGTTTGTATATTGAAGGAAATTTCTCCAGACGAAACAATGAATAATGGGTTCCAGCCTTAACAAAAGTCTGCATTTTAGTAAAGGTTTTGTACACTTTGATTACAAAATAAAGTGCTATACAGTACTGTATGTCAAACAAACATAACAAAGGGGTGATGAATCAAGGTTGTATTTAATAACAAAGCCAAAACAACAACAACTAACTGAACTGTCCTCATTTGTAGTCGCCTTGCCGACACGCACACACAGACTGTCACTAGCCCTGTAGTGCACTCACAAATTCTAATCTTAAAACTTCTTACCTTCAACAGCCAGGTCGCTACAATTATTAGGAGTAAAAATCCACTTTACTTTGTCACTGTAGGAAGAGGATTCATATGGCCCCATTCCTCGCGGTTTACCTGACATGAAACATGACGAATTGGGGGAGTGCACTATCTATTTTTGTTGCCAGACGGCAGTAGAGTGTTGAATATCCTAATATGCGTTTTGTGGCAATGCTATGGCTACGTCCTGAATGTTTAAAACCACACATGGCTTGTCCATTGCTTTTGGTGCGTACAAGTTGTCCTGGGAAGTCGAAATTTCCGAGTTCCAAATTCGGAATTTGAACTGGAACGCCCCTCGAGGTCGGATTTCACAGCATTCACCCCCGAGTTTGTTTCAAAGATGGCTGCTTTGGCTGTAAACAATGATATCCGCATCTATAATTATTATACTATTATTAAGACTTCTGATTAGTTTATATCGCAGTAAATCAGCGATATACAATGTATTGTTGTACGTTTATATACACTGTAAAAAAAAAATCTGTAAAAAAACGGTCATCTACTGGCAGCTGCGGCTGCCAAACGAAAACCATAAAATTAAAGTAAAACATTGTAAACCAAATAATGATCAAAAACATTATATTTACAGAAATTTTCATGAAACGTTTTGTGGAAAAATATAATTTTACAGATTTTTACTAAATTATTCAAATCAACCACCTTTAATAAAGTGACGATGCAAACAGTTCTGCAGAAAAATACCTTTATTCTACAGAGTTGTTCCAAATTATTACAATCAACACCTTTAATGAAGTGACAATGCTGGCAGTTCCACAGAAAAATACCATTATTTTACAGATTTTTTCTGAATTGTTAAGATCAACCACCTTTAATAAAGTGACGATGCAAACAGTTCTGCAGAAAAATACCTTTATTCTACAGCATGGGTGTCAAATTTGGCCCGCCGTGTAATTTCACTTGGCCCTTGAGGCGATATCAAATTAACACTAAAGCTGGCCCGCCAACTATATATTGCGGCGGTGCCACGGTAACACCGCATTCACCGCTAATTCTAATACTTGTCAACCCTCCCGGGAGTCTTCCATACTTCAGCGCCCCTCCCGAAAATCATCAGGTCTGCTTTTCATCCAGTCCAACGAGTGCTGGCCCAGTCACATTACATGTGCAGCTTCTGTGCGCATACACAAGTGAATGCAACGCATACTTCATCTTCAGCGATACAGGTTACACTGACGGTAGCCGAATAAATTTTTTTTAACATGGTAAAAATATACGCCACACTGTAAATCCACACCAAACAAGAATGACAAACACATTTCGGGAGAACATCCGCACGGTAACACAATATAAACACAACAGAACAAATACCCAGAATCCTTTGCAGCACTAACTCTTCCGGGACGCTACAAGGTGTGTGTGGGGTGGGGGGCGGGGTTTGGTGGTAGCGGGGGTGTATTTTGTATCGATGCGGTCGGCGGCTAGCGTCGGATAGCGCGTCTGCTATCCAAGTCAAAGTCCTCCTGGTTGTGTTGCTGCAGCCAGCCGCTAATACACCGATCCCACCTACAGCTTTCTTCGTTGCAGTCTCCATTGTTCAATAAACAAATTGCAAAAGATTCACCAACACAGATGTCCAAAATACTGTGGAATTTTTCGATGAAAACAGCGCTGTTTGTATTGAGATACAATGTGTCCGAATACTTCCGTTTCAACCATCGACGTCACACGCAAATGTCATCATATCTAGACGTTTTCAACCGGAAGTTTCCCGGGAAATTTAAAATTGCACTTTATAAGTTAACCCGGCCGTATTGGCATGTGTTGCAATGTTAAGATTTCATCATTGATATATAAACTATCAGACTGCGTGGTCGGTAGTAGTGGGTTTCAGTAGGCCTTTAACTATGTATATATATTTCCGAATTGGTTCAACCGCCACCCGCCCGAATCTATTTAAAATCTATTTTTTTCGTCATGTCACCCGCCCGACCCGCGGTTGTGTCCGCAAACCGCGCATCTCTAATGGACATACACTTTTATATAACAAGCTACATATTTAATGAAAGATAATTACTGTAATTTTACATGAATTTGAAAGTAATTTAAGAAAACAGAAAATGCTATGTATAATTAATTTGGTATTTTTCTGTAAAAAAAAATAGAAATATACATAGTTTGTCATTACTTGCATATTACTTAAAATAACAGGCGGATTGTTTATTTACAGATAATGTCTTCAATTCTACAGTTTTATAAACTATTTTAAAAAAATACAAAAATTACAGTAGAAATTTAGAGTAAATTAACCATAAAAATAGGATTTTTTTTTTACAGTGTATGGTAACGTCACTCTAACGTAAACTAGATTTATTTCTACTCCAACGTTTCACCATCTCTTCATGCTTGCTTCTATAACCAGCAGTTAATTCTCCGTATACTCGGCTTCAAAAAGATAAGGTTGTGAATTTTCATTTGTCCAAAGAAAGTCATCACAAAGTTTATCACAAAGTCTGCCACGATTAGAACACATGCGTGTGTTGCCGGAAGGCGGAAGTGCGTTGCTATGGGCACGATAATAAATGCGCCAAGGAAATAAGTTCCGGTAATACTTCAAATGACCAAAATACGTAATATTGTACATATTACATGTGGTTGTGAATGTGTCTGTTACTACATTATATATGGACTTTCAGTGTGTATATAAAACGTTGATGGAGGGTTTTTGAAGGCTACAGCGGTGACTCCCATTAGCCGTATCTTGCATGTTTGGGTTTTTTTGTCTTCAGAATCCTAAAAAAAAAAAGGTGTGTTCTTGTCTCTCATAATAATTGTGAACGATAGGCAAAATTCCCCAAAAAAAGTGCAGTTCCCTTTTATGGCGCCTCTATCCTATGCCTTATATATTTAAACCAGGGGTGTCAAACTCATTTTAGCTCAGGGGCCGCATGGAGGAAAATCTATTCCCAAGTGGGCCACAATGGTAAAATCATGGCATGATAACTTAAAAATAAAGACAACTTCAGGTTGTTTTTTTGGTTTCACTTTGGCCAAAAATAGAACAAGCACATTCTGAAAACATACAAATCACAAATAATCCTCTGGACAAAACACTTCAAATTTGTTGAAAATTCTGAGGAAATTGGTGCAGTTTGAAAAACACAGTGTATCTACAAAGCCAGTATTAAACTCTTAACTCACTGTCTTTCTGGGATTGAACAAAAATCACAACATGTAAACTCTTCTATGTATCATATACCTCCTTTGTCATGTCCACGTATCAATTCAGTGCTAACTCAACAAACCGTAATAAACGGCGGTAAAACTATTCAAAAAGGTTAAGTTCACCTTTCTCGTGTTTGACAGAGACATTTTGGGGCAACGAGGATGCCAAATGATGATGTGTTTGAAGCAGAAGACATAAAACGGCAGGTTTTAAGTTTCATGTGGGTCGAGGAGGAGGAGCCACAGTCCGCCTATACTGTGTACCTCTTGCTTGGCCCTGGTATAAACCGTTTGCTTGCCTAACAGAATTGCTATTGTGACATTCAATGGACACATTTAGAACAGCAGTTTCTTTCGTTCCAAAAAAAAAGCAGCTAATTTTTATACTTCGTAAATTCTTCACGCGGGCCGGATAAAACCTGTTTGCGGGCCTGATCTGGCCCACGGGCCATACCTTTGACAACCCTGATTTAAACCATAACCCCACCCTCAGGCCTACTGGGTGTGATGTCTGGGTCCTAGTGCCCGCTGACACTCACACTTTAACAGAAACGTCATGCTAGCTTAGCCTAGTCGAAAGGGAAAAAACTACTGCTCCCAGCTTTTATAGGCTGTCAGGTAAACAAAAATGATAAGAAAGTAACTTATATTGTGAATTCTTCTCCTCGCCAGAGCATGTGTCGGGGCCAGAGACCCTTACTGTGGTTGGGATCTGCTACTGAAGAAGTGCACCACCTTAGAGGAGAGTGCCAGGATGAGCCAATGGGAGCAGAGCATCACAAAGTGCCCTGTAAGTATCTATTTATGTCTGCGCTCCGTTTCTTCAAAAATTGCATGCCCGTCTTTTATTTTGTTTTAATGCACGTCATTTTCAAGACCAGAGGCCCTGCTCTGCATCCTTGGCTGCAAACATGGCTAGCGGCAAGAAAACACATCGAGCATGCACACGCTGTCACACCGTTCTCGTAGCTGAGAGCCTTCTTGGTAATCAACAGAAGCTGTTGCATGACTTTGTACATTGCTACACTTGGCCCCCAAGCACAGGGAATGAGGGTATTTGGCATAAACATGTATCTATTTTTTAAATCCTTTAACATTAAAATAATCCAATTAAGAGTGTCGTTTTGAGTGTGTTGTTAAAATGATCAGTATGCATGCACAGATGCTGGTCATAATAAAAGGACATGCAGTTGTATTCATGCATAAGCAGATATATCTGCATAAAGCCTAATGGGAATATTATGCTGCCACAAGGTTTCTTTTGACATAACACTGCGGGGGAAATAAAATGAGCCAATCAAAATATGTTTTGCTTGTTTGTAATATTTTACACTACTATTACGTTACATCTGTGATCCAGCAATATCTCATCCAGCCTGTTAATGTTAATGACGTGTCAGGTAATTAATAAGCAATGCAGCCTTGTTATTATTATGAAGTACTGTTACAAGATTGTCACTTTGCATGAAGTATTACTTTACAATAGAATAATTAACACTATCACATTTCAGTGAAAATGTGTCTAATTTTGTACGCGTGTTAAGAAAAAGGTGCATGTCTACATGTTAGATCTTGAGATAGTAGGCGTCTTGTTCATCTCACACTCACACAAAAAGCATCTTTATTCCTTCTATCCACCATGGGAAAAAGTGAGTGATAAAGCTTCAGAAACATGTAAAAATGCATTTCTTTGTGCTAACATTGTGACGATCTGTCACATTCACGTCTTGTTATGTTTCCTTTGTGTTTATTTCCTGTCAGCGCTCTTGTTTTGGTTCCACTTCCTGCATGTCTCCCTGAGCGCTTGTTTCCCTCACTTGTCCCTGATTGGCAGCCTGGCATACCTGGTTGCAGTTGCCAATCAGGCTGCTATTTATGCCTGCCTCGCCCTCCAGTCAGGGCTCGATGATTGTTTCCTGTTGCCCATTTCCGGTTTTCCCTGCATGTGCACTTACCAGTTGCACTATGTCCTATTTGACATTAAAGTCATGTTTTCCTGCGCTGCGCCTGCCATCTCTGCATCTTCGGGTTCAACACCAGCAGTTCCTGACAAATATGAACATTCCCCACAAATACATTTTCTCCCATTTCTGTGCTTCCAGGTGTGTCCATTCGTTGCAATATCATCATCATGTTTCCCATATTTCCACAGGCGTCCCTTTAGGTTACTGTTTATTTTCCTGCCAACACCTGACCAATTCCGGATGTGTCATAGTAGATTTGTACTTATTTTTGGCATCTTTCTTTAGGAAAAAATAAATTTTGAGTTGCAGCCTCGCTAGCCTCAGGCCGTATTTCCCACGTTCCCAGGGCTGGCAGCTTCTCTTTAACGGTTTTATTTCCTCGTTTTTCTTTGCCAACAGGTCCGTAATGTGACAGTTGATGGAGGTTTCGGGGCCTGGTCAGGGTGGTCCACCTGCAGCCATAGCGACGGCGCCAGCGCAGGGTCTTGCTTGTGTCGGACGCGGGCCTGCGATAGCCCCGCCCCTCAGTGTGGCGGTCAGAAGTGTCACGGGATCGGTGTTGAAGTGGCAAACTGTTCCAGGTAAGTGCCATCTGTGATGCGTTTACTGCAATCTGTCAATCTGTCAATCTGCACTGTGGGAAGGAACGATGTTCATTATCGCTTACACACCAATTTGTCAGTTAGTATCACGTGAACCCTTACACGTATTCAGTGCCATTTTTTTTGTCAGCCTGCTCATTAAATAGTGTTTCTTTTGCACCTTTAACTTCTTTAACACATTGACAATACCACTAAGTTAGAGCCTTTTTTAAGACTCGTGTGTGTTTCTCTACAACTTGCTTAATGGTTGTATACTTTATATAAATCAGGGGTCAACAAACAAAAAATTGTATATATTTTTTTAATTATTCTTTTCAAATCTATCCTTTCTAATTCATTTTCTACCACTTGTTACTCTCGGTGTCTCCCATCCGCTCAGACAAATCATATTGTCTAAAAATGCATTTTCCCATCGATAAAGTGACATATATATATATATATATATATATATATATATATATATATACCGTATTTTTCGGACTATAAGTCGCAGTTTTTTTCATAAATTGGCCGGGGGTGCGACTTATACTCAGGAGCGACTTATGTGTGAAATTATTAACACATTACCGTAAAATATCAAATAATATTATTTAGCTCATTCACGTAAGAGACTAGACGTATAAGATTTCATCGGATTTAGCGATTAGGAGTGACAGATTGTTTGGTAAACATATAGCATGTTCTATATGTTATAGTTATTTGAATGACTCTTACCATAATATGTTACATTAACATACCAGGCACGTTCTCAGTTGGTTATTTTATGCGTCATATAACGTACACTTATTCAGCCTGTTGTTCACTATTCTTTATTTATTTTAAATTGCCTTTCAAATGTCTATTCTTGGTGTTGGGTTTTATCAAATACATTTCCCCCAAAAATGTGACTTATACTCCAGTGCGACTTATATATGTTTTTTTCCTTCTTTGTTATGCATTTTCGGCCGGTGCGACTTATACTCCGGAGCTACTTATACTCGGAAAAATGCGGTGCATATATATATATATATATATATATATGTATATATATATATATATATAGTCGAGGTTTCTGTAGTTTACCCGTTATACAGTGCTCAATATTGGGGTAGAGCGGCATATACGTTAGGTCAGGAAAAAACACAGAGGCTATTTCATCCTTACAAGCCTGTTTTGCAGGTTTCCCTGTTTTTCAGAGAAACCTGTGAAACAGGCTTGTAGGGATGAAGTAGCCTCCGTGTTTTTTCCTGACCTAACATGTGTGTGTGTATGTATATATATATATATATATATATATATATATATATATATATATATATATATATATATATATATATATATATATATATATATATATATATATATATATATATATATATATATGGGACCCATTGATGAAATAGCCTCTGTGTTTTTTCCTGACCTAACGTGTGTGTGTGTGTGTGTATATATATATATATATATATATATATATATATATATATATATATATATATATATATATATATATATATATATATATATGTATATATATATATATATATATATATATATATATATATATATATATATATATATATATATATATATATATCCATCCATCCATTTTCTACCGCTTATTCCCTTCGGGGTCGCGGGGGGCGCTGGAGCCTATCTCAGCTACAATCGGGCGGAAGGCGGGGTACACCCTGGACAAGTCGCCACCTCATCGTGGGGCCAACACAGATAGACAGACAACATTCACACTCACATTCACACACTAGGGCCAATTTAGTCTTGCCAATCAGCTTATCCCCAGGTGCATGTCTTTGGAGGTTTCGCCACACCAAGTGTGTGTGTGACAATCATGGGTACTTTTTTATATATACTGTATATATATGAATATACATACACACACACACAGCCCGGCCCATTTTTTAACCCGTTGCGGCCCCCAAGTCAAAAAGTTTGGGGACCCCTGATTTAAATAAAAGCATGAGAAGATGGTAAATGTGTTAAGGTATAAAATTGGCAACTATCTCTCTGCAGGAGATGATATATTTGCATATGTTAGAAAAGGAGACTAGATAGACAAAGCTGATTTGTTGTTCATGCAGCATCTCTCACAGCCTTCTATGTGCGTCTCCATAGAAACGGAGCATGGACTCCCTGGACTTCCTGGTCCCCATGCAGCACCAGTTGCGGCATTGGTTTCCAGGTGCGCCAGCGCTCCTGCAGCAACCCGACGCCCCGCCATGGAGGACGTGTGTGTGTGGGCCAGAACCGCGAGGAGAGGTATTACAATGTGTTTGTTGCGAAACCGCTAAGCTCCAAACTATCTTGCTCAATTTTTAGTGCTTCATATGATATTTTGCTTCAGACGTATTCTTAGTCGCTTCCTGCTCCATCACTGGTAAGAATACAATGGAAAAAATGTACCTACATACTGTGGCTCCTATGTCGCACAGCGTTAGTGCTTGTCTTGAGAGGCGGTGGTACTGGGTTTGAATCCTGTTTGGAGTTGAGTTAGGAAAGATAATTTATAGTCTATCCATCCATCCATTTTCTACCGCTTATTCCCTTCTGGGTCGCGGGGGGCGCTGGAGCCTATCTCAGCTACAATCGGGCGGAGGGCGGGGCACACCCTGGACAAGTCGCCACCTCATCGCAGGGCCACCACAGATAGAGAGACAACATTCACACTCACATTCACACGCTAGGGCCAATTTAGTGTTGCCAATCAGCCTATCCCCAGGTGCATGTCTTTGGAGGTGGGAGGAAGCCGGAGTACCCGGAGGGAACCCACGCAGTCACGGGGAGAACATGCAAACTCCACACAGAAAGATCCCGAGGCCGGGATTGAAAATGTATATTCTAGTGATGGTAAAATTGTTATTTTGCACACAAAAAAACTAGTTGTTTCCCATGATTTGGTTTTAGTTAAAAACATTCACATACATAATAAAGTGTAACGATTGTCAGTAAAGTGCTTGGGGCCCCGATTTAGCCTGGTCCGGACGTGATTATGATCCAATAGTTTTTCGGGGTCTTAATAAACTATTTGATCTTAACGGAAGCATCTTGTGGTAAACTTTTTCTGGTTTATCAGACTGTGTTTACCTAACACAAAAGGCATGGTGTGTGAGAAATTTTAAATCAAAATGCATAAATGGAGTGAGTGGCACGGCTTTTGAGACTAATTGTGTCTTATTACCATACCATTATTAATCTTGATAGAATATGAATTAGACAACCTCACCGTAGATATTTGTTAGAAAGCGAGACATTAAACTAAAGTAGCTGCTAAATGTGGGAGAAGAGAAATGAAGATAAATACCATATAAACCTGAATATAAAAAGACATCTTGGAGACAAAATTCTTTTTTTTTTTTTTTTATCATATTAAGTTAAACAGGTTCAGAGAGCATAAAACCCACAATAACAAAAACTTGCAATATAAGTGACTGTTCCAGATCCAATTACGCTCCTCTTCTCTCTTTAATTGCTTTGTGAGCGCCAAAGGAAGATGGCGAGCTGAATGGTTGACAAGAGTTGTGGTTGATCATGGAGTTGAATCTGAAAACCCCAGTCACTAATGTAGCCATATACAGCTGTACCTCAACTTACGACTACCTTAATTAACTTGAGAGAATTTTAAAATACAAACTAAGTATTTTTGTGACGCCGCCGGTTGAAGTACTATTTGGCCACACCCACAACCAGAGATCGACATAATCCTGCCCTTCAACCACTGGAACTGATCGAGTTAGTGTGGAGGAAAAGTGAATGACTGAATCAGAGAACCAAAACCAATAAAAACATGTCCTACCGGTTGCCTGAGAGTCAACCTCGCATTAATGCATGAACTGGGACACCCCTAATTTATTTCTTACTAATTCACTCTTTTAAATCAGACATTTTTACTGTATTGTATAAACAAAGAGAGCCTGAGATCTGTGAGATAATCATGCCATGTTCGACACTATTAAGCAATACATTACATTCAATGGCTATCACCAATAATGTATTACATCATTTATATCCAGAAATTGATTATTAGTGTACAATTACTCAATATTGTAGACCTGTATATTTAGTCTCAATGACCATGCTTTAGTTATATTTATCTAATGTACACACTATATGAACTTATCTTGTCTATGTATATTTATCAATGTATTACTTTTAAGATTACTAACTGTAATCTTATGTTCTCCTTATTCTAAACATTTTATTTGATATTTTTTCTTAAATGGGATTGTTTCCCATCATTCATAATTCCTATGTGAGACAAGAACACACGTTTTTACCATTTATGTGCATATAAAATAGTGAAAATCTGCTAGTAAGAGATGGTTAAAAATGCGGATATTTGGTATTAATTTATTCCGCCTATAAAGCCCTCCAAAAACCACCAACAACATTGTTTTTATAGGCTGTGACCTGCATGTTAACCAAACTTTTCTAAGCGATAACACAGAGGAACTACTTTTCGGGCGTCGTCACACATTACCTTGCTCACACTGCGCCTCTGACCACTGGCTAGCTTGAGCTGCTAATACCGTTGGTTGTGATCTGCCCTAAAATAAAGACGATTAATTGATTGAGCTGTTTCTGCTGCTACTGCAGTATTGCCTTTGAGTTAAGAAAATGTAATGCTAGATTATAAATGAGAAACCTTGGAGAGGACCGCATATGTGGGTAACCCCCCCCTCTAGGGGAGACCGAAAGCAATGGATGTCGAGTGGGTCTGACATAATATTGTGAGAGTCCAGTCCACAGTGGATCCAACACATCAGCGAGAGTCCAGTCCATAGTGGGGCCAGCAGGAAACCGTCCCGAGTGGAGACGGGTCAGCAGCGCAGAGATGTCCCCAACCGATGCACAGGCTAGCGGTCCACCCGAGGTCCCGACTCTGGACAGCCAGCACTTCATCCATGGCCACCGGACCTGTGCAACTCCCGCTCCCCAAGGGAGAGGGGAGCAGAGGAGAGAAGAAAAGAAACTGCAAATCAACTGGTCTAAAAAGGGAGTCTATTTTAAGGCTAGAGTATACAAATGAGTTTTAAGATGGGACTTAAATGCTTCTACTGAGGTAGCAGTAGTAATCGAGATGAGACGTAAAGAACGCATGAATAATGATCTCAGCATCAATGGTGGACAAAATGGAATGAATTTTAGCGATATTACGGAGAGAAGGCTGTTTTAGTAACACTCTTAATGTGTGACTCAAATGAAAGAGTTGGGTCGAAGATAATACCCAGATTCTTTACAGAGTCGCTTTGTGTAATTGTTTTGTTGTCAAATGTTAAAATGGCATTATTAATTTGCAAAAAGTTGCTGGACATCCATTGTTTAATTTCATTTGGTGGCTACAATCTGGCGTGTTGGTTATCTTTAGGGGCATGTAGAGTTGGGTGTCATCAGCATAACAGTGAAAGCAAACACCGTATTTGCGTATGATGTCACCTAGCGGCAGCATGTAGATGCTGAAGATTGCAGGGCCAAAAACCGAACCCTGCGGAATTCCGAGGTCACATTGTTATGGGAGACGCACTGCATCCTGTCAGTAAGATAGGAGTTAAACCAAGAAAAGGCTAAGTCTGATATACCAACACGTTTTTTGATACGTTCTAATAAAATGTTATGATCAACGGTATCGAAAGCAGCGCTGAGATCAAGTAGCAGCAACATGGATGACGCATCAGCATCCACAGTTAGCAATAGATCATCAGTCATTTTGCGAGGGCTGTCTCAGTAGAGTGATTTGCCCTGAAACCGGACTGAAAGGTCTCACAGAGATTGTTAGACGCTACGTGTTCATTTAGCTGCTGTGCAACAATTTTTTGAGGATTTTTGAGATAAAGGGAAGGTTTACCATGAGGTCAGGATCGAGGTTAGGTCTTTGGAGCAGAGGGTGGATAACCGCTTTTTTGAATGCTATGGGAACAGTGCCGGAGGAAAGTGATACGTTTATAATATTTAGCACTGCTGGTCCTAATTTTACAAACAGCTCCTTGATAAGTTTCCCAGTAAGTGGGTCAAGTAAACATGTTGTTTGTTTTGTCCCATTTGCAAGTCGCAGGAGTTCCTCTAATGTTATTTATTGAAAAAAGAGAGATTATTTTGGAGGGCGATATCCATCGTACATACATTTGTATCCGCGTTAATAGAACCTAGTTGGAGCTGGGGCGCATCATCTTTGATCTCCTTTTTAACGACTTAAATTTTCTTATCAAAGAAATTCATAAAGTCATCAGCCGAGCTACTGGGAGGAGTCCCTTGTTGGGTTAGTGATGCTACTGTACTGAACAAATATTTAGGATCGTTTTTATTGAGGCGGATGAGATTGGAGTAGACATTAGTTTTAGCTAAGGTAAGCATGCGTTTATTAAACTATCACTCCATGCTTGATGGAAAATCTCAAGTTTAGTCGCACGCCATTTGTGTTCCAGCTTTCTACATGATAGTTTAAGAGCTCTGGTTTCTTCTGTGAACCAGGGGGTACGCCTTTTAGGGGCCTTTTTTAGCTTTAGTGGTGCTATACTATCAATAGCGTTGTGCAGGGCATCGTTAAAGTTGTTGGTGAGGTTATTTATAGAGAATAGAATAGAATAGAATAGAATGGAATGGAATAGAATAGAATAGAATAGAATGGACTTTATTGTCATTATATTTGCATATAACGAGATTAAGGACTCCAACTTAAGGTGCGGTAGTGGGAACAAACATGGGGTAAAAATAAATTACACAAGAGGTAATAAAGAAAAAAAACAACTAACAATTGAAATAAACAGACTACTATCCAATAAAAATAATAAGCAATCCTGTACAATATACAAAACACTAGAAATACAAAATACTGTACAATATACAGTACAAGACAAGAGTACCGGAGTAAAAAATAACAATCAATGTCGGATGTATTGCACTCGAAGGGTAATATTGCACAGTAGGGTATTAGGGTAGGATATTGTAAAGGGGTGAATTATTGTTATAAGTTACAGTTCAAGATGGTGACAGCTCTGGGAAAGAAGCTGTCTCTGAGCCTGTTTGTTCTGGCTCTGATGCACCTATAGCGCCTGCCCGATGGTAGCAGGTCGAACAGGTGGAAGCCAGGGTGTGTGCTGTCCTTGGTGATGCTTTTTGCTCTGTTGAGACAGCGGGAGTTGTGTAAATCCTTCAGGGAGGGGAGGGGGCAAATAATTTGGGAATGGTGCCATTACCGAAGGCAGTAGGCCAGCAAGAGTCGTAGTTGTGACAACTGCTAAAGTAGTGGTTATTAGTAGTTTGTTGACAATGAGTCAGAACTTCAAATTTTATAAGGTAATGCTCGGACATTACTTTAGTGTACGGGAGTACCATAACTTTGGAGGTGGTGACACCCCGGATAAGGACGAGGTCTATCATATTACAGTTGCGATGCAGGCGTTCATTTATTATTTGTGTAAGACCAATTATAGTCTGGAGCACCACGCAAGGAGGGTCTGACGGGGTATTTTTATGGATATTAAAATCCTTCATTATAATTATATTATCAGCGTGCATCAATCAATCAGAGACAAACTCTGAAAATGCAGTCACTGTTGTATGTTCTTTTTTGAAACGTTTAGCAATAGTGCTACAGGATAACGCTCCTAGGCTTTCACAAAGTCTGCCATTAGTGGTAGCAAACACAGAAAGTGTAGAGTTTGTTGCTATTTGGTCTGTGAAATCTATGCGCCCACGAAAGAAATTACAGTAATGCTTAAAACAACCAAAATACTGTAAATATGAATATGCCTACATTACATACATACTTACAGCCTTTATGTATAACAGTGTTGCAGGTTTTTGAATTTTGAGTACTTTATAGGAGGAATAGATCGTATCCCCATTACCTGCATTGTTAGCCGCCTCTTCCTAACAGTTAGAATGCACAGAAAAGAGAAAGCTGTGTGTGTTCTTGTCTCACACAAGGATTGTGGATGATGGGCAAAAAATTTTGTATTTTAAATGCAGTTCCACTTTATCGTAATACAGTCTAATGTTTACACCTAATTATGACATAGAGCATCCTGGTCTTTAATTAGACAATTAAATATTATAGAATGTGTATTTCAGCCAACTTGTCTCTTCTCTGTACTTCCCCTTCTGGTGGAGAGGTCCTTGAAAAGTGTTCTGCTCCACCAGTGGCCTTGGGTAAAATATACACTGTGACTGACACAGCCCGGTAACTCATGATAAACCACCAAGAGAAGGCAGGAGGTTCGCCTCTCTCTCTTCCTCTTTAAAGGCCTACTGAAATGAATTTTTTTTATTTAAACGGGGATAGCAGATCCATTCTATGCGTCATACTTGATCATTTCGCGATATTGCCATATTTTTGCTGAAAGGATTTAGTAGAGAACAACGACGATAAAGTTCGCAACTTTTGGTCGCTGATTAAAATAAAAAAGCCTTGCCTATACCGGAAGTAGCGTGACGTCACCGGAGGAAGGACTCCTCACATTTTCCCATTGTTTACAATGCAGCGAGAGAGATTCGGCCCGAGAAAGCGACGATTACCCCATTAATTTGAGCGAGGATGAAAGATTCGTGGATGAGGAACGTTAGAGTGAAGGACTAGCGTGCAGTGCAGGACGTATCTTTTTTCGCTCTGACCGTAACTTAGGTACAAGGGTTCATTGGATTCCACACTTTCTCCTTTTTCTATTGTGGATCACGGATTTGTATTTTAAACCACCTCGGATACTATATCCTCTTGAAAATGAGAGTCGAGAACGCGAAATGGCATTCACAGTGACTTTTATTTCTATGACAATACATCGGCGAAGCTCTTTAGCTACTGAGCTAACGTGATAGCATAGGGCTCAAATGCAGATAGAAACTAAATAAATAAACCCCTGACTGGAAGGATAGACAGAAGATCAACAATACTATTAAACCATGGACATGTAAATACAAGGTTAATAATTTCCAGCTTGGCGAAGCTTAACAATGCTGTTGCTAACGACGCCATTGAAGCTAACTTAGCAACGGGACCTCACAGAGCTATGATAAAAACATTAGCGCTCCACCTACGCCAGCCAGCCCTCATCTGCTCATCAACACCCGTGCTCACCTGCGTTCCAGCGATCGACGGAAGGACGAAGGACTTCACCCGATCATCCGTGCGGTCGGCGGCTAGCGTGCTATCCAATTAAAAGTCCTCCTGGTTGTGTTGCTGCAGCCAGCCGCTAATACACCGATCCCACCTACAACTTTCTTCTTTGCAATCTTCATTGTTCATTAAACAAATTGCAAAAGATTCACCAACACAGATGTCCAGAATACTGTGGAATTTTGAGATGAAAACAGCTTTTTTGTATTGGATTCAATGGGGTACCAATACTTCCGTTTCAACGATTGACGTCACACGCATACGTCATCATATATAGACGTTTTCAACCGGAAGTTTAGCGGGAAATTTAAAATTGCACTTCATAAGTTAACCCGGCCGTATTGGCATGTGCTGCAATGTTAAGATTTCATCATTGATATATAAACTATCAGACTGCGTGGTCGGTAGTAGTGGGTTTCAGTAGGCCTTTAAGAATCAATGTTTTTTGTTCTCCTTTCCACATTTTACTCCTACCACAGCTGCACTATTTAAAAAAACATGTGCATATCGAGGTGTACGAGTAGTGCACTAAGAAAAAAAAGGTAGATTTGAAAGGCTTTTATGTATGCAATAAGCCTCATTATGACATGGTGTGTTGCGCCTCAGTGCCAATGGACACTGTATGAATAACACATGCATTTAAAAAAAAAACTTTTGAGACGCCAGCAGGCTTTACATAAGTTTAAAGATGAAGCGGCCATGCGCGGATTTAAATGTGGCAGGTTCATGCTCACACTGATGAACCTTTTGTTGGTTCTTTCTCTCGGCCCGCACTGCATTAGTCAGTAATTAGCTGCGTTGTCAAGAGAAACAGGATGCCTCTTGTTTTTGGATTAAAGTGCAATTTCAAGTTGGAAATCCGCTTATTGATGCAAAAGTGGTGTTTGGGGGCTACATCAAGGCATGCATATAGATGTGTGCATGCGTTTGTAATCTCCTAAAGCGCACTCAAGATTATAATCCACTCGGTTCTACCTCCTGGAGTCCCGCCATACAATACTAATACAAGTGTGCAGATTAGTAAACATAACAAAAAAATAATACAATTGGTAAATATCTTGCATCAGCCTGGAAAAGTAATACAGCACTTAGAAACCCTTGTCTCAAAAGGCAGCTGCGCCAAAACGTAACCACGCAGTAATTAAAGCAGTTTTATGGCACATGGAAAAGTAATAAAATAAGCTGTAAGGGTCCAATAACGCTGGTAATCTTATTGTAAAATGATGACATTAAGTGCTGTTATCCTGTCTTGGAAAATGATGCAGTTATTTTACGTGTGCAAAATGTCTGTGTGAATTTGTGCTTATGTTTTTTTGTTAGATGTAGAATGTGGCTTCCTAGCCACATGAAAGCCATGCGCGGGGACATTTACATGTTTTGTCAGACATTCCTGCCTCGTGGTTTGAAGCTTCCACCGCACTCTTGGCTTTTTGATTTTGTGACCTTATTTTGGTCTTTAACATTCCCACGGTTTAATTTTGTAAGTTACTAATCAATGATCAAAATTTAAATGTGACTAGTAAATGAGTATATAAACAAAGGGGGTGTGACCGAATTCTGGGCCCCCATACACAAGACTCCTAAAGAGCCCCCCCATCCCACCCTAAACCAAACGTAGCTGCCACATACAGTACATGAAACACACACACGGTATGTTACTATGCTCTAAAAACAGGGGTTTAACCCATACTGTACTTGCCAACCCTCCCGATTTTCCCGGGAGACTCCCGAATTTCAGTGCCCCTCCCGAAAATCTTCCGGGGCAACCATTCTCCCTAATTTCTCCCGACTTCCACCCGGACAACAATATTGGGGGCGTGCCTTAAAGGCACTGCCTTTAGCCTCCTCTACAACCTGTTTCCTCTATACCAACAGCGTGTCGGCCCAGTCACATAATATATACGGCTTTTACACACACATAAGTGAATGCAAATCATACTTGATCGACAGCCATACAGGTCACACTGAGGGTAGCCGTATAAACAACTTTAACACTGTTACAAATATGCGCCACACTGTGAACCCACAACAAACAAGAATGACAAACACATTTCGGGAGAACATCCGCACCGTAACACAACATAAACACAACAGAACAAATACCCAGAATCCCTTGCAGCACTAACTCTTTCGGGACGCTACAATATACACCCCCCGCTACCACCAAATACCCCCCCCAACCCCGGCCACCTCCCGAATTCGGAGGTCTCAAGGTTGGCAAGTATGGTTTAACCAATTTAGAACATATCTAAATAAGCCCCTTAGATAATTTGGTTTTGTTTTGAAAAATAAAGTTGGGTTTTGAATGGATCGGTCGGTACCCATTGCTAGTGGCAGACTAAGTGTGTTTAATGTGGTGCCAAATCTATTTGTAGCTGTCCAATTTTATTTGCGGCCAGTCGCAACAAATAAATGAATGTGTAGGGTTTTACTTATCAAATGGATTGGGAAAGAAAATGTACAACTGAACGGTTTTTGCATGTTCCTCACAAAAAATAATTGGATTAATTCAGTTGCTATCCAACCATAAATCACTCAGTACTTAAATAGGTTCCTGTTATATACCTAATTGACCAGGCTCGGGTTGTCCCGATACCAATATTCTGGTACCGATACCGGTACCAAAGTGCATTTCCATTCTTTTCTAAACTTTCATTTTTAGCTTCATTTTAATAAAAAAATATTCAAATACATTAAACATATGGTTCTTATTGCAATCAAACAACAATTTTAGAAGATTAAAACAAAAAATAAAAGGCATTAAACACATTGGGCTTTTCTTGTTGCACTCAACAACAATTTACAATTTTACATATTACATATAGCCTGCCCTAATCTAGGATTGTTAGATTAGAATAAAATTATTGACATTTTATTAAATGCTTTATGATTATTGTTGCCACTCTTGGTCTTGGTCTAAGACAAATAAAATCATTAGTAAATACTAAAATCAATACTATTGCTAAAAATACACAGATAAGACATGTAGCAGATAAAACACATATTGTTAAAGATAACACAAATTGTAGCAATTTGTTACAAAATTAATACATTTTACTTGCATTAGTTTGCGCTACTTGGGCGGTTTGGACTTCGCTAATATTTAGCATCAAGCCAAGCAGCTGTGTACACATCTACGTGTCTGTATGTGCACAGCAGGGGAGCATGTTAACTACATCACCTTTAAACTTATTGTACAGGTCTGGATTATTGTTTTTTAAATCTTTACCTAAATTTGAACCGCAGGTGGTATTGCCACCTTTGGCGAGGCAAGTTTTAAAGCACTTCTTGCAGCGTGGCGCTTCCATGTTTAAAGTTTATTGCGCTTCACGCACCCTCTTCATTAACCAGTAGAATTGCCTTTTATTTGCCAGTTTTCCTCTTCTCACTGTTTCTGCTTGTGCGCTCTGTGAGTGTGTGCGTGCTGACACACTCAACATGATCCTCGGCTCAGCAACATCACTGCAGCTAGGCAGAATGCAGATGAGAAAAAAAATACCGGTATTTTTCAAAGGCAGTATAGTACTGTTTTGAATTTATTGGTAGCGATAGTTTAACAGTACCGGTATACCGTCCAAACAGTGATAGGCAGTAACAAGCTCCATGTAGCTAAACTACGAAGCTTAATTACATTTTCCAGTAGCTTGACGGTAGCTTAGCCACTTTTTAATGAGTAGCTATTCCTGTAGCAGAGCTACTTTTAGACCCATGTAGCTTAAATCAAAGCTACACGCTACAAAGAGAGAAAATGGACTGCGAATCCAAGCCTGACCTGGATGAATGAGAACATCCATACACACGGAGAAAATCCATGATCACTCACCGTACAAGGTCGGCTGTCATTATGATACCGACTGCAAGGATATTCATACATTCCCATTTAGGTGAAGAATGACTCTAAATCCTCGCGAAGAAAAGGGGGATCGAACCAAGCGTCGTTTTATGTTCTCGCCATTTCCGGGTCTAAATTGGCTGTCAAAATTTACCAACTTGTCGGAATACATCCTCGTCTTTCTACTTTCTAGGTGAGAGGCATGATTTATGAGCTAGAATAAAGGAGGCAGCTGATCAGTCGATCATGTCAACATTGGCTCGCAAGCTTGTGATCCGCCGCTATAGACAGTTTGTCCACGTTCGCACTTATAATAACAATATCACTAATACTAATTATCAAGTCTACAGACAGATACATTTGAACTATACGCTACTTTGTAGGGGTGTGGGAAAAAATCGATTCGAATTCGAATCGCAATTCTCACGTTGTGCGATTCAGAATCGATTCTCATTTTTTAAAAATCTTATTTTTTAATTTTAATTTTGATTGTGATGTTTATTTATTTATTTTTTTAATTAATCACTCCAACAAAACAATACACAGCAATACCATAACAATGCAATCCAATTCCAAAACCAAACCCGACCCAGCAACACTCAGAACTGCAATAAACAGAGCAATTGAGAGGAGACACAAACACGACACAGAACAAACCAAAAGTAGTGAAACAAAAATGAATATTATCAACAACAGTATCAATATTAGTTACAATTTCAACATAGCAGTGATTAAAAATCCCTCATTGACATTATCATTAGACATTTATAAAAATTTTAAAAAAAAAACAATAGTGTCACAGTAGCTTACACTTGCATCGCATCTCATAAGCTTGACAACACACTGTGTCCAATATTTTCACAAAAATAAAATAAGTCATATTTTTGGTTCATTTAATAGTTGAAACAAATTTACATTATTGCAATCAGTTGATAAAACATTGTCCTTCACAATTATAAAAGTTTTTTACAAAAATCTACTACTCTGCTTGCATGTCAGCAGACTGGGGTAGATCCTGCTGAAATCCTATGTATTGAATGAATAGAGAATCGTTTTCCATCCATCCATCAATCGGGAAAAAAATTGTTTTTGAATCGAGAATCGTGTTGAATTGAAAAAAAAAATCGATTTTGAATCAAATCGTGACCCCAAGAATCGATATTGAATCGAATCGTGGGACACCCAAAGATTCACAGCCCTACTACTTTGTATTAAAAATAGAAACGGTGGAGGATGCATGTGCATGTACGAGCCAGTCTACCCCACAACAAGAGGATCAAGAAAAAGAATGAACTTATAACAATGTTGGACTTGCGCGTTGCTCTTCAGGTAAAACTTTACAATGTCACAAGTTGGGCGAATTCCAAACAACTTGTTTGGAGGAAGTATGAAAGAAGGCAATATTGTTAAATAAATACCTCCGCCATGTCTGCATGGTTTGATTTCAAATTTTTGGGACTAAAGCACATCCCAAAAACACAAAAACTGGTACCAATAGGTAAGAAAAGTTGGTTTTGAATAATAGGTCTCCTTTAAAATGCACCTCATTTGTGAATCTCAAATCAAGTAAATGTCTTATTGCCGAGAGCTCAAACCACTCGTAAACGTTTGTGTGTGTCTGTATGCGGAGTAAAACTATGGAACAAACTGGACTTACAACACAAACAATGCCAAACTATTAATCGATTTAAACTATTATACAAACATGGGGTCTGATTCAAATATAGAGATGAGGGTCTTTAATTTGACCTGCTGCTGTACTCTGTTTCAAAGTGTTAACATGTGCTCAATGTTTCCTTCCTTTCCTTACCATTGTTGGTATATTCATTATTCCTACATTGTTGATACAAATTATTGTTACAGTGTAATAATTATTGTTCCCCGTGGTAATGCCACTATGATACAACATCTGTATTATAATCCTTGAACAAAATAAGAGTGAAACTCATGTGAATAATCACTGAAGGGAGAACTGGGGGTGGGATTAAATAAATTATATTCTTCCCACTCCCTTTCAGGCAAAACTGGACAATCATGCATTACATACTACACATTACCTTTTGCACTATATTAATTTATATTATGTGTTGTCAACTTTGTACTTTTTTATGTCATTGCCTGAAATAAATAAATAAATGCAAAAAAATTAAATGAATGAAAATAAATACGACTAACTCCAGTTCTCTTGTGCTGTAACATTCATAAAAGATAGCTTAGTTGTTAACGTGATGTATGTTATTTCTCTAAGCAATGAAAGCAGCTGGGTGAGGTTATAGTGCAGACATCAGACTGCACGTTGTATTACTTTAGTACGTCTATAGAATTACAATCACTGACACTTTTTCATGTTGTGCTTTTGTTTTCTTAAGATCGTTACCAGATCATGATGTCTAGTCTCGTTAAGATTTCATCACGCTGCCATTTCATCTCTTTGACAGGTACTGCAATGAACACCTGCCCTGCCCTCCACATATCTACTGGTCGGCTTGGTCGGCATGGGAACGCTGCAACGTGCCTTGCGGCGGCGGCATTCAGTCGCGCCGGAGAATCTGTGAGAACGGCAACGACTGTCCCGGGTGTGGCCAGGTACGTCACGCGCGTATTTCTCTTTGTCTAGATTCTCAGCTTGCATCATTTTAATGAAGATAACTTAATGCTGTCTGATAGTATTACTGGGCGTATAGAATAAGAATAATCCTCGGAACAGGTTTAGAGGATGACGCAGAGGAAGTGCTGCTTTTCAGCTTATCCTGCTTTGATCCATCTTGTAAATGAAGGCGAGATACGTGAATGACCTTCCTTGTCTTTCAGTTTGTTTGCTTTTTCAAATAGCTTCATTGTACGTTTGCCTTGTGGTAACAGTTTGAAAGGCCCTTCTCCGACGTTGCACAAGGATGCAACTCCTTATTGTCTCCACTTCCATGGCCATTAACTTTTATCGCCAAACTATTAAAATGTATTTTTCACAAAGCGCCATAAATACATACTGTACTAGTGCTCTCAAGTGTTTACCATTTCTAATCACAGGGTTGCTGTGGATGAATTTTAATTAATCACAGTTAAACATTATTCATATTTAATAGAAAAGTCTCAATCCCGATCATAGGACCGTATATGAGCCTATATTAGCGTTTTTTAACAGATCTTTACCGCAGATGTGCCCTAGCCTTTAATCAGATTCCTTCAAAAGGGATCAAGCTCAGGGAGCCACAATGACATGTTCAGTTTCCTTGTTACACATGCATTGGTTGCATGAATATTCTAGGAGGGTGCATGTCTTGCCAGAACACTGGCTCGAATTTGAGAGCAAGCTGCAACCAACACAGTGCGAAGCTGCTCTTAAGATACTAATCCTCACCACCATCGCGAAAAATAAACCAAGTTTCTTCCATTTCATTACCACTGGAGGACGAAAGGATAATGCATAGCTAAGCATGCTACACACGACAACACAAGAAGTTAACCTCTAAAGTGTCAATGTAAAGTAGGGGTGATCGATCCAGTTGTTGATACTATCCATACTTGTAGTATCAGTATATAAACGATACTAAAGAGAGTAAATCGATAATCATCTTTTTCTTGTTCTTATTATTTCAAAATAATTTTTGGGGTTATTTTTTTTATTGTTCACAAACTCAGGGAGTTACTCTCTGGATACAGGAAGGCTTTTAGGGCAAAATTGAAATGGGAGTCAATAGTAGTTTTTGCTTTTGTTTAGTTATTGTGCACTAGCCACTTTATTTTTGTTTTAAAATAAATTTATGTAGCATTCAATACCACATAATTAAAGGCCTACTGAAATGAATTGTTTTTATTTAAACGGGGATAGCAGATCTATTCTATGTGTCATACTTGATCATTTCGCGATATTGCCATATTTTTGCTGAAAGGATTTAGTATAGAACGACGATAAAGATCGCAACTTTTGGTATCTGATAAAAAAAAAAGGCTTGCCCCTACCGGAAGCGTGACGTAGTCGGGTGAACATATCCGCAAAGTTCCCTATTGTTTACAATGATGGCCGCCAGAAATGAGAGAGATTCGGACCAAGAAAGCGACGATTTCCCCATTAATTTGAGCGAGGATGAAAGATTTGTGGATGAGGAAAGTGCAAGTGAAGGACTAGTGGGGAGTGGAAGCGATTCAGATAGGGAAGATGCTGTGAGAGCCGGGGGTGACCTGATATTCAGCTGGGAATGTCTACAACAGTAAATAAACACAAGACATATATATACTCTATTAGCCACAACACAACCAGGCTTATATGCCACAAATTAATCCCGCATAAAAACACCTAGGTGTTTGTTATGCAAGCTCCTAGCTACTAGCTCGAGCTAGTTATAGCTCGAGCGGGTTATATGGACGGGATCCCGTCCATAAAACCCGCCAATACAATTCAAACACCTGCACAACACACACACTCACTCAGCCCAGAGGACCGTTCACCTAACCCAGGGGTCGGCAACCCGCGGCTCCGGAGCCGCATGCGGCTCTCTGACCACTCTGATGCGGCTCGGCTGCATACTTGCCGACCCCCCCGGTTTTGCCAGGAGATTTATGGATCTCAGTGCCTCTCCTAGAAAACTCCCAGGGCAAATATAATCCTATTTTCACTCTAATTACTAAATTAAGGGCGTGCCCTAATTGCACTGCAGTAATTGTTCTCTATAGCATTTACAATCAGTATGGTAGCCCAGCCACATGTTGTGTGTAGCTTTTACTTGCACACGTAGAAGACAGCAAAGCATACTTACTCATCAGCCACACAGCTTACACTGACGGTAGCCGTAGCCGTATAAAACAACTTTAACACTGTTATGTTACAAATATGCGCCACACTGTGAACCCACATCAAAAAAGAATGAAAAACACATTTCTGGAGAACATCCCACCGTAACACAACATAAACACAACACAACCAATACCCAGAATCCCATGCAGCCCTAACTCTTCCGGTCTACATTATACACCCCCTCTACCACCAAACCCCCCCACACATCAACCCCCCCTCCGTGTGTCGGTTGAGCGGAAGAGTTAGGGCTGCATGGGATTCTGGGTATTTCTTGTGTTGTGTTTATGTTGTGTTACAGTGCAGATGTTCTTTAGAAATGTGTTTGTCATTCTTTTTTGGTGTGGGTTCAAAGTGTGGCGCTTATTTGTAACGTAACAGTGTTAAAGTTGTTTTTGTACGGTTACCGTCAGTGTAAGCTGTGTGGCTGTTGAACTAGTACGCCTTGCTGTCACTTACGTGAGCAAGTTGAAGCTGCATTCTACATGTGGTCGAGCAGGTACACTGTTTGGGCAGGCTGTAGAGGGCGCCAAAAGCAGTGCCATCACGCCCTGATATTCGGTAGTCTCCCGGAAATAATGAGAGGGTTGGCAAGTATGACGCTATCAAGCGACATTCATTCAAATCTCGCGGGCCGCACTAACATCAAATTTCCATATTAAAGTGCGTGCCGGTGCGTGTGTCTGAGACCCCTGGTTAACATAGCACAAAGCAATTTAAGCTTTGTATGCGGTGTTTTTCATTTTAAATTTAAAAATTTTTTTGTGGCTCCCATTATTTTCTTTAATTTGTGAAACTTGCCAAAATGGCTCTTTGCGTGGTAAAGGTTGCCGACCCCTGACCTAACCCAAGGTTCATAAAGCTTATATATTTAAGCAAAGTTACGTATGAGACACGCAGGTACGGGCAAGCGATCAAATGTTTGGAAGCGCGTGGGTGGGACCTGATATTCAGCTGGGAATGACTACAACAGTAAATAAACACAAGACATATATATACTCTATTAGCCACAACACAACCAGGCTTATATTTAATATGCCACAAATTAATCCCGCATAACAAACACCTAGGTGTTTGTTATGCTAGCTCCTAGCTACTAGCTCGAGCTAGTTATAGCTCGAACGGGTTATATGGACGGGATCCCGTCCATAAAACCCGCCAATACAATTCAAACACCTGCACAACACACACACTCACTCAGCCCAAAGGACCGTTCACCTAACCCAAGGTTCATAAAGCTTATATATTTAACCAAAGTTGCGTACGTGACACGCACGTATGGGCAAGCGATCAAATGTTTGGAAGCGCGCGGGTGGGACCTGATATTCAGCTGGGAATGACTACAACAATAAATAAACACAAGACATATATATACTTTATTAGCCACAACACAACCAGGCTTATATTTAATATGCCACAAATTAATCCCGCATAACAAACACCTAGGTGTTTGTTATGCTAGCTCCTAGCTACTAGCTCGAGCTAGTTATAGCAAGCGATCAAATGTTTGGAAGCGTACTCACGGTATTGCGTCTGCGTCTGTGTATCCAAATCAAAGTCCTCATGGTAAGAGTCTCTGTTCTCCGAGTTCTTCGATCTTGACTGCATCTTTCGGGAATGTAAACAATGAAACACCGACTGTGTTGTGTTGCTGACTTCCCTCGCAAAATACTCCGCTTCACACCGACAACTTTCTTCTTTGCTGCTCAGCTTCTTTCTCCAAAATGCAATGAACAAATTGCAACAGATTCACCAACAGAGATGTCCAGAATACTGTGGAATAATGAGATGAAAACAGAGCTATTTCGTATTGGCTTCAATGGGGAAGCCATACCTCTGTTAAACTGGCTAAGTCACGCGCATACGTCATCCTCCAAAGGAATTTTCAACCGGAAGTTTAGCGGGAAATTTAAAATTGCACTTTATAAGTTATCCCGGCCGTATTGTCTCGATAGATCTAGTAAGCAAAATGGCGCCACCAGGTATGGTGGGTGTCGTCGCTGCTCTGTTCATTTATGCAATACTGACAAGTACAATGAATAACAAAGGCAACAGTCAAACCTTTTTGCCTAAAGATATATGTTGTTTCGACAATATCAGCAAAACAATAAATGCGCACAAGGTTGAAGCCGAACAACACTTTGGGTTCGGGAAACATGCGCTGCTCGTCACATTTATCCACCCGCTTCTCTACAACCAAGCAACAAAACGAACAAAGACAGGACTTAAACAACAGCAAAATATGGTCTTTATTGTGGCAATCTCCTTATTGCTGTCTGGAGATATCCACCAGTGTCCCGGTCCAAACAACATACCGGCAACAGGGGAAATCAACGTAAACACAGCTAACAGCAGCAGCGCTACAGCTACCAACAGGAACACCACCGCTAACCTACAGGTACAGCTATACACATTGTACTACACACCTGAGCAAGAAACTTACCCGTGCGGCTCCGTACCCCCTGGGGGTGCTTCCCCGGCGCCGGTGTCCGGCTCGGGCCTGGCGGCCGCGGGATCTCTTGGGGCATGGAGTGGAGCGACGACCCGGGACACCGCTGTGGGCGTGCCGGCTCTGCATCCCGCTTCGCCGCGGGGGCGCCCCAGTTTGGAGACGGGTGTTGCGGTGACTGTTGCCGCGGCCCGCGGGCGAGATCACTTGGAACGTGGAGTGGAGAGACAACCCGGGGCCCCGCTGCGGGCGTGCCGGCTCTGCATCCTGCTTCGCCGCGGGGGCGCCCCAGTTTGGAGACGGGCGTTGCGGTGACTGTTGCCGCGGATGCCTCGCGGGGTTTGCGTCGTGGCCCGGGCGGGGGTCGCGCTTCGACTACAGGTGGAGCACGTGGAAGACGCTCGCAACAACAAATCGATGACATCTGTGCTCATCTACCAGACCTGGGATGCAAGCCTAGACATTTGGTCGATACCAGCACAGGCGTGAGTAAGACTGAATCAAGTAATGCTGGTAATACTGGGCCCCGTAAACAGTATAGAGCTAAAATTCCAAATAACACAGCTGCTTCCAAACAACGAACTACAAAGATGTTTCAAACTGTAAACCATGCACAAATATTATGGGACCAAAATTCAAAGCCCAAAGGAATATTTGGGGGTCACCTTAATATTAGAAGTGTTGTCCAAAAGACTGAACAAATCCAGCAGTTACTGTCAGACTCTAATCTGGATTACATTTGTCTATCGGAGACATGGTTAAAACCTACAACACCTTCTGCTCTAATTAATGTCCCGGGGTACAAGATTTACAGAAAAGACAGATCAAGTGGGAGAGGGGGAGGAGTTATGATTTATGTAAGGGAAAACATTAAAAGTGAACAAATAACCCTCCCACTAAAACAAAACCCAGAAAGAAAAGTGCTAAAATAAAAATACCTTGGATTAATGAAACAATTTGGATTCTTATGAAAAATCGGGACTCAGCTCTCAAAAGAGCAATTAAAACAGGTCTAAATACGGATCGTATGATTTTTAAAAGTTTGAGGAACAAAGTTACAATGCTTATGCGGAAGTCTAGGGCTGACTTTCACTTAGAATTAATCAAAGCTGCAAAAGGGAACATTAGACAGTTATGGAAAACCATTGACACACCCACTGGAAGAGAGCAAACAAGAAACAACACTATAACATTAAATATCAATGGCACTACTATCACAGAAAGTCTGGACATAAGTAATCATTTCAATGAACATTTCATCCAGTCTGTACAAACCCTGAATAAAAAATTCCCTCAAAATCAGTGCAAAGAATTGCCATTCATTCAGGATGGACTAAGTTTAGAATTAACAAATGAAACAAAGGTAAACAAAATCCTCTCTGCATTAACAAGCTCACGATCTAGAGATATATACGGTCTGGACACATTCTTCCTAAAAACGTATAAAGATAGTCTTACTGCTCCTATAACAACATTGATAAATAAATCAATAACAGAAAACACTTTCCCTACCACGTTGAAAACTGCCACTATCATCCCAATCCATAAAGCAGGAAATAAACAAGACATCAACAATTACAGACCAATTAGCCTTCTCCCCGTTATATCCAAAGCAATAGAAAAAGTGATCGTTGAGCAACTCACAGAACATTTGGACTATGAAGACCTCCTACATCCCATGCAGTTTGGGTTTCGGGCAAATCACTCGACCGAAACTGCATGTTGCCTTCTACTAGAAACAATCAAACAAAACCTTGATAATGGAGGTGTAGTTGGAGCAATATTCTTAGACCTCCGCAAGGCATTCGATACAGTCAGTCACCCCACGTTACTTACAAAATTAACATCTTTTAAACTGTCGACAGATACTCTGGCCTGGATTATGTCATATCTATCTGGTCGGACCCAATGTGTCCGTATTGATAACACAACATCCAGTCTCACTGCTACTGATATTGGCCTGCCACAAGGCTCTAATATCGGCCCTCTTCTTTTCTCCATGTATATAAATGACCTGCCATCTGTATGTGAGGATGTAAATATCCAGATGTATGCAGATGACACGGTTATTTATACTTGGGGAAAGGACGCTGAAACGGTTGCCAGAAAACTTACAGCAGCCATGGAGAAGGTGGCAAGATGGCTACATGACTCTTGTCTTACATTAAACATTAAGAAAACTGCAACAATGTATTTTGTAAACAAATATAAAATGTCATCCTTTCCAAATATAACGATTAATAAGGAAATAATACAAAATGTTAGTGAATATCGTTACCTGGGTGTCATTTTGGAGCCAACACTTGGCTTTAAAAAACATATCAAACAGATGTGCCAGAGTCTTAAATACAACATAAAAACGTTCAAATGTATCAGGAATTCATTAACACTGGAGGCAGCTCAAACTTAGTTTAATGCAATGATTATGTCTCGTTTTTATTATTGTATAACATGTTGGTCGCAGGCAAGCAAAATGACACTGAGGCCATTGGAAACTTTGCACAAACAATCCCTCAAAATCCTTGACCGAAAACCACAACACCACCATCATTGTTTAGTTCTCCAAAAATATAGATTGTTAAATTTAGCTAACATTCAAAGATTAGCATCAATACGAATGGCCCATCGAATCTTAAATAACACTGCACCAGCGCCACTTAAGCACTTTGTCCAGTTTACATCTGCTGTGACAACTAGAAACACACGAGCCTCCACCAGGGGGCAGTGTAGAATACCCAGATGTAAAACCTCTTTTGCACAATCAGCCTTTTCATATAAAGCCATAAAGGAATGGAACGACCTCACAACAAACTTGAAAAGTCTAACAGATTACTTTTCATTCACAATTGAAGTTAAAAAGTGGCTTTGGAGCAATCAAAGCTGCTCACACGGTCACTAAGATGGGCATTATGTTTGACACATCAACCTAATGTGCATTATATTTATCCATGAGAGCATTTTTATTGTAAATTGTGAGGTGTGTGTGTTAAAACCAAGGTTGTTTTTACAAATGATGACAGATGTGAACAAAAGCATGTATTGTCTGTGTGATGATGTAAATGAGGTGTGGTTGTATTGTATATTAAGTATGTGTCCATGAAAGGGCATTTTATGACTTTTTTCTTAATACTTGTGTATGATTTTATTGTCATAATTTTATTGCATGATTTTTGTATCCCTTTAATTTAGGTAGCCAGGGACTGCAGATGGAAATTAGCTATTTAGCTATAATCTGGTACAGAACATATCTGTCTTTGAGCTTAATGTTTCTGTACATTGTCCCTTCAAATAAAGACTAAACTAAACTATGTGTTGCAATGTTAAGATTTCATCATTGATATATAAACTATCAGACTGCGTGGTCGGTAGTAGTGGGTTTCAGTAGGCCTTTAATACGTCATCTGATTCACAATACGAGCAGATTCTAAATTTAATAAGATAAGCTTTATAAAAAGTTTTACTGTGTTTACTTAAGTTACTTGCTTTAAACATTTTTTAAGATCTATATTCTATTGTCATCGGATTGGGACTCGAAATCGGATCGAGATCAAACGCCAAAAATGTTAATCGGAACATCCCTAATATTTCATCCATTAGTTATGTTTCATTTGGTATGAGCAAAGTGTTGACACATCAAACTGGGCAAATTAAACAAGTTCACAAAATTGTACATACTGCACTGTATTTATTACTCATTTTGATGAAAACTGATAATTAAATGGTTTTACGCTTCACCACCTCACATCCAACACAAACGTGTAGTAAATGTTCACAACTAAGGCAACTGTTGCACAATGCTACCATGCGTCTTGGTAAACTCAACATAATTTAGCCTCTCAGCAGTGGCCTCTCTGTGCCTTTCTGTACCCTACTGAATACACTCCATTTAAAAACAATCGATGAAGCCCCCAATCTCACATCTAGCTGAAAAGGCCAACCCTAAGCATTGTGTAATGGTGCAGAAGTTCGTATTAAGACACCTCCCACACACAATATTGCTGCCTCAGCATGATAAACGAATAATTGAGCATGACATGTTAGTCACTGCACAAAATCACACAAATGGAAAAAGGGACCTCTCCATTTAGTGGCAATTTAGCAATCACACAACATCGCCCTTCTCTTCAGCGCACATGTCATAATAGTAGCAGGCAGCCTTTATTCTTGACAATGCATTACAGCCATAATGCACTGATGTATTCTGGGAACACAACTGTAACAGAGATGGAAAGAAAATGGAGCGTCAAACTTCCATTGATGCTTTTTCCACAAGTAAGCTGTGTGTAAGGCACTTGATCTATTCATTATTATATGGACAACAAATGTTTTACACAGATTGGAAGCATTGAATTAAATGAAGAAAATATGAAGAAATGTAAAATTAATGGTAAAAATGTGGGGTCCAGCTAGGTTGGGAAATGATTGATGAAATATGGAAATCAAACATGTTTTATTTTTATACATAATGAGCATTTGTGCAGTAGCGTTCCTATGAGGGTTTATTTGTTTTCAAATGCCTAATACAGCAGGTTGCCCATCCCTTGAAAGACTAGTTCATTTGATTCAATTGTGTGTTCACCACTTTTCAGTTTTTTATGCTGCACTCTTGGACGAGCACGCTGATGCTGAGGGGCCTTTTGCATTAATTTGTCAATGTAAAAGGCCTCATTGCACTTGTGCACCAAGCGCTGGCTATTCTCTCCATGCAGTGATGCACCATGTACCATGAGTACAACTCTTAATAAGCCCATCATCACTTGTGTAATGACTCAAAGGATCAATTACCTTGGCTGAATCGGCAGCAAACATTTATCCAAACTATTTTTTATCACAGCTAGGTAGTCTGGAAAAGAAAAAAAATATGTTCTGTATAGCAGTCACTTCTCTATTTCACCAAAATGTTTCAAGCAGGGATCGGCAACTCAAAATGTTGAAAGAGCCATATTGGACCACAAACACAAAAAAGTAATCAGTCTGGAGCAGCAAAAAATTAAAGGACTTATATAACTGTTATAATGATGGCAACACAGGATAGGATGTAAGTGGCTAATTAGCTATATTAGCCTACTATCAAAATGACTGTGTCGCAGGCTGACGCTAATCTTCGTTGACAGAAATGTTGAAATGTAATATTTAATCTACACATGTTTACAACATTAGAAAACATTAGTAAAACTTCTCAGAGGGTGAGATAACTCCTGAGAATGACTGTCTTAGAATGGCCAAAGGTATAGATGTGTATCCAAGTTAAAGGAAAGGGCAGGCCGTCTTCTTCTAATGGATTTATTACAATCTTTGCAAGATGGGTAATGTTTGCTGTGGTCTGGAACAACATGGCGCACAAAACCACTATCAAAAATGTAGCCAATATTGCATACAGATAATGTGTCATGAAACAAATATAAATGAAATACAGAGAGGCCATAAGTAAAGGAAATTAAAGGAGCTCAAATATACCTACAAACGAGGCATAATGATGCAATATGTACATACAGCTAGCCTAAATAGCATGTTAGCATGGATTAGCTTGCAGTCATGCAGTGAGCAAATATTCCTGATTAGCACTACACACAAGTCAATAACATCAACAAAGCTCACCTTTTTGCATTCACGCACAATATAAAATGTTTGTTGAACAAAATAAGACAAAGAAGGAGTGGCATAAA
Organism: Entelurus aequoreus; assembly: GCF_033978785.1. NCBI lineage: Eukaryota > Metazoa > Chordata > Actinopteri > Syngnathiformes > Syngnathidae > Entelurus > Entelurus aequoreus. The sequence goes on from NC_084745.1 coordinate 25,203,998, forward strand.
ACACGTCGTTCTGTGGCAGCGTCTGAGAAAGTTATACACGTAAACAAACTGTTGAGTCACAGTCCACACAACGGTGAGTTCAAGGGCCACTGAAATTAGTAGGACAAAATAGCGCTCACCAAATACTCTCATCAGTGAAGCACAAACATTTTAAACAGTGGGCTTTCTATCAATAAGGAAGGTTTGTGTCGTGTTTGTTCTCCTACAAAAACCAAATTAAAACAAAAAACATTTTTTACACCATTTTTTTTTCCATTTCCATACATTTTTGAAAAGTTGCTGACCCCCATTTTAAGGCATGCATGGTTGATATAAAGTGTAATTGTGTAACTTTAGCAGAGTATAAACTAATCTTTAAGCACTACTAAAATCGACCAAACAAGCTAAGTCACACCGCTCTGTGGCCTTGTGGTTAGAGTGTCCGCCCTGAGACTGGGAGGTTGTGAGTTCAAACCCCGGCTGAGTCATACCAAAGACTACAAAAAATGGGACCCATTACCTCCCTGCTTGGCACTCAGCGTCAAGGGTTGGAATTTGGGGTTAAATCACAAAATGATTCCCGAGCGCGGCACAGGCTGCTGCTCACTGCTCCCCTCTCCCAGGGGGTGAACATGGGGGTGGGTCAAATGCAGAGGACAAATTTCACCACACGCAGTGTGTGTGTGACTATCGTTGGGACTTTAAAGACCTACTGAAACCCACTACTACCGACCACGCAGTCTGATAGTTTATATATCAATGATGAAATCTTAACATTGCAACACATGCCAATACGGCCGGGTTAACTTATAAAGTGCAATTTTAAATCTCCCGCTACACTTCCGGTTGGAAATGTCTATGTATGATGACGTATGCGCGTGACGTCACGACGGCAACGGAAGTATTCGTACCCAATGTGTCACCATACAAACTGCTCTGTTTTCATCGAACAATTCCACAGTATTCTGGACATCTGTGTTGGTGAATCTTTTGCAATTTGTTTAATGGACAATGGAGACTGCAAATAAGAAAGTTGTAGGTGCAATCGGTGTATTAGCGGTGGACTACAGCAACACAATCAGGAGGTTGTGTTGTGTTTGAGGTGGATAGCAGACGCACTACCGTGATTACAGCTTTGGCTTCCAAACATTTGATCGCTTGCCTGTACGTGCGTGTCGCTATGTGCATGTCACGTACGTAACTTTGGGGAAATATATGTTTCTGGCCAACTCTGATGGCGGCCGGGGTGTCGTCGAAAGCTACAACGCCCGCCGCCGCCACCACTCCGTAGTTAGCTGCAATTGTTAAGCTTCGCCAAGCTGGAAATTATTAACCGTGTATTTACATGTTCATAGTTTAATAGTATTGTTGATCTTCTGTCTATCCTTCCAGTCAGGGTTTTTTAAAATGTTGTTTCTATCTGCATTTGAGCCCGATGCTATCACTTTAGCTCCGTAGCTAAAGTGTGTCAACGATGTATTGTCGTGGAGATAAAAGTCACTGTGAATGTCCATTTCGCGTTCTCGACTCTCATTTTCAAGAGGATATAGTATCCGAGGTGGTTTAAAATACAAATCTGTGATCCACAATAGAAAAAGGAGAGTGTGTGGAATCCAATGAGACCTTGTACCTAAGTTACGGTCAGAGCGAAAAAAGATACACCCTGCACTGCCTCTCTAGTCCTTCACTCTAACGTCCCTCATCCACAAATCTTTCATCCTCGCTCAAATTAATGGGGTAATCGTCGCTTTCTCGGTCCGAATCTCTCTCGCTCCATTGTAAACAACGGGGAATTGTGAGGAATCCTTCGTCCTGTGACGTCACGCTACTTCCGGTATAGGCAAGGCTTTTTTTATCAGCGACCAAAAGTTGCGAACTTTATCGTCGTTGTTCTATACTAAATCCTTTCAGCAAAAATATGGCAATATCGCGAAATGATCAAGTATGACACATAGAATGGATCTGGTATCCCCGTTTAAATAAAAAACATTCATTTCAGTAGGCCTTTAACTTTAACTTTAAGTGCTTTCCGTACAGTGAAAGGAAATGTCCAAAATATTCATGCAAGTTTGATAGTGGCTCACCTTCAAACTGTTGTTTGTTTGTAACAATCAAGTTCTTTAACGGCACCTACAAGGATAAAATCAACATTTTTCAAGGAATTAAAATGGAGTCAACAAGAATAGGAGTACGCAAGCTAATATGCTCAACTAGTGCAGTGGTGTCAGAAGTGGGATTTGATCATGGTGTCAGATCCAACTTCTGACTTATTTAGTATAAGATCACATAATGTCTGCAGTGGAATCTGACAATATTATCAATGTAAACAAGAAAAAGAGCAGCTCGGTCAGGATAATGTTAGGAACTGTGTCATAAATGTCTTCAAAACATGACCCCCCCTTGAGCCTGGTAAAGAAGAAAAAAATACATAAAGCCATTTCAGGTGAGTGTGGATGTTGCTCCAGCAAGGCAATGTTCTTCTGGGCCAGGAGTTGTCGGATGCTCAAGGCATTAAGAGTATGCTTTTTGTTATAATGCAGCAGCCAAGGGATGCTGGCCAGAACTCCTAGTAGACGACGCCTCATATTCTGAGCAAAAGTCGTGGAACTTTTCGGACACAGTCTGTCTGAACCTTTGTTTGTCATACCCCAAACATTTAAGGGTTCCAAAAAGCATTGATGCACATGTGATGTCCTGGCATTGCTGGAAGATAACACTTACAAGAGCTCCTATGGGATTGCTGTAAAATCATCTTCATATTGCCAGTAGGGGTGTACTGTCTTTGTTTATAACTAAGATGACTATTGTTTGCTCTGATTTATAAACCAGTGGTATACCCCTCAATTCGTTTCTTTTTTTGCATTCCTATTTCCTGTCTGGATTGTCTGGATTTGTAATAGCAATTACATATTGTCCTGAAAAAAGTATGTGCTACGCCAGACCGAGGAATGATAATGAAGGCGTCTCTATGCGTCTGTTCAAAGTTCAGCTTTGCTGCCGAGCTATGAAATGAAAACTGAGTTGAATTATGTTCATGTGGCCACACTATTCAGCTTATGTATTTTTATAATATTCAATCTACACACCAAGGGCCTGATTTACTAAGATCCAAATACCAAGCGCTAAACAGTGTGTGCAAACTATAAAATTGTGTATACTATAAGTGGGCGTGTGATCTACTAAAACTGCACATACAATTAACAAGTGCAAACATTGCGCAGAACGGCATATTTGAATGAGGTTTTTGCTCTACAACCGGCATTATTTGCCCACGGAAACACTTATTTCTCTCCACCTTCATGTTATTATGCTCCTACCTGTAGGTTTTTACAATGTTGAACAGGCAGCACACATCTATAATCTGTAAAACCTTTTCGCAATATGGAATCGTAATCCATACAACAGAAACTACATTCAGCATAACTGCTCGCTCTGCAGGAAGGCGGTGGGCAATCACAACACCGCAGCGGATGTATGCATCTGAATTGATCCTCACACAAGAAAATGTATATTACAATACTTTTTTTTCATATAGGGTAAATAGATACTGTATATTATAACAATATTTATTATAAATACAATATGTTTTGTTAATCAAAAAACTAACGCCATTAAAAACACATTAATTGAATTTGTTTTAATCAACCCCTGAAGTCATGCAGCCATGCAGCAGCTATACAATTATAAAATTATATTGCTGAATAGACTATATGTCAACTATTTTTATTAATGGCAGTCCATATACTGTATGTTGACGAGCATTAAGTAGAACGGAGCTGCAGTGCGATCGACTCCTTTTCTCACATTTCTGCACAACTGCCAGTTTGCACGTCCTTTCGAGACAAACTCAATTTAAACACAAAAAAGCAGCCGTCGAACAGTTTTAACCTTGATAAATCACACTGTGTATGCTGAATAATAAGATATTCATCTTCTCTCAATATTGTGGGTGTTCTGAAGATGATCATGTATTCTGCATATGTAATGGATTGCGCTCCTTATTTTGCTCACTCTAGTAGACGCAAACTTTTAGTAGATCAGGCCCAACATGTTACTTCAGACGTGCTTGTGTGTAGCCAGGAGACCAGCTCCCGGCTTTTGGTATGAAGACAGACACAGGGGGACGTCTGGGTCTGCACTGCAAAAAGTCAGTGTTCAAAAACAAGAAAAAAATATATATAAAAATTAGGGGTATTTTATTTGAACTAAGCAAAATTATCTGCCAATTGAACAAGAACATTTGGCTTGTCAAGACTTTCCAAAACAAGTAAAATTAGCCAACCTCAATCAACCCAAAAATACCTTAAAATAAGTATCTCACTAATAACAACTGTACTACTATATGAGTACATATTTTCTATTGTTTAATTGAAAATAAAACAGCAGAGTCCATTTAGCATTTGTTTTAATATGAGACACAATTGTGTCAAAGTCATGATTTTTTTTTTCCATGCTTGAAATAAGAAATTATTACTTTAAAAAAGTAGTTTTATACTTGTGAGTGTTGATGACACAGCTTTGCAACAGTTGATATTCTAGTTTCAAGCATGTTTTACTCAATATAGGTCATAAAATCTCAGCAACAAGCTGTAATATCTTACTGAGATCATTTAGGACCAAAACCCTTAAAACAAGTAAAACACTCTAACATAACATCTGCTTAGTGAGAAGAATTATCTTATCAAACAGAAAATGAGCAAATATCACCCTTATTTGAGATATTTAATCTTACTTAAATTTCAGTTTTTGCAGTGTGACAAAGTGCGCTGTGGCCAACGCTGCTAATTAAAACGATGTGTCATGTGAGAAACGCTCTGTTGCCATGGACTCTATTAGAGTTGGATAAAGCCTCCAAAGGGGAATAGCCAAACTGATATCTCACATCTGGACAGGTCTTTTAAATGTCAGGCAGCTAGTGTGTGTATGTTAATATGCACAACAACACACAGGCAGGCCAATAAGAAACATAATGACAGTAATGATGGTGGGAGGTTTGAGAGTTACGACTATTAATCCCATTCTGCAACAGTGCTCTTTGCGCCTCAAAACACCCACAAACACACACACTCATTTATATACATATATGTATATATATTATTATGGTAAAACTTTAGTATGGGGAACATATTCACTATTAATTAATTGCTTATTAACATAGGGTTAGTGTTAGAGTTGGGGTTAGGTTTAGGGTTGGGGTTGGGGTTAGGGTTAGGGAAGAATAAGGCATTAATAAGTACTTAATAATGACTGAGAACCAATATGTTACCAGTTTGCATGATAATAAGCAACTAATTAATGGTGAATAGGTGTACCTTAAAAAAAAAGTGTTACCATTATTATATATTATTTACATCTGCCTAAAACAGCCAATAAATAAATACTGGTGTCAGAAGTAGCATTGTCTTGCTTCAATGTAGAACTGCATGGTGTCAGAAGTAGCATAAAGTATGAAGTATAAACCTCACTTTTGAGACAATTATTTGCAATTCACAGTTGTGTAGAAGTGCTTGGTGTAAGAAGTGAAGTTAATTATATTTATATAGCGCTTTTTTTCTCGTGACTCAAGACGCTTTACATAGTGAAACCCATTATCTAAGTTACAATTAAACCAGTGTGGGTGGCACTGGGAGCAGGTGGGTAAAGTGTCTTGCCCAAGGACACAACGACAGTGACTAGGATGGCGGAAGAGGGGATCGAACCTGCAACCCTCAAGTTGCTGGCACAGCTGTTCTACCAACCGAGTTATACCGCCCGTAAGAAGTTGGATCTAACGACAATACCAAATTTTGCTTGTGATATCATTCTTTGCCATTAGTAGTTGTGTACATGGTGTCAGAAGTGGGATGTTGTTCATTTCTTATAAGAGACTGTTTTACATGACAGCAAATTGTAAAAAAAAAAAAGAAATTCACAAGCTGAATTTGGTAATGGCGTCAGATCCTACTTCTAACAACATGCTTTTCAACGTGACAACAAAATGTAAACAATGATTGGATAATGCCGTCATCTCCCACTTTTGACATGCTGTTTTGCATGACCGAAAATTGTAAATAAGGATTTCATAGGGAGGATTTGGTAATGGCGTTAGATCCCACTTCTGACAACATGCTGTTTTACATGACAGAAAATTGTAGATAATGATTTCCCAGGCAGAATTTGGTGGTGGTGTCAGACCCCACTTCTGACAACACGCTGTTTTACATGACAGAAAATTGTAAATAATGGTGTCAGAAGTAGGCATGGGGACGCCGTGGCTCCGATGGTAGAGCGGTTGTCCAGAAACGTGAGTGTTCCTGGTACGAACCCAGCTTCCACCCTCCTAGTCATTGCTGTTGTGTCCTTTGTGACACTTCACCCACCTTGCTCCCAGTGTCGCCCTCACTGGTGTATGAGTCTGTGTGGCAGCACTCCCTTGGAAAAGAGATTCCATCCATCCATCCATTTTCTACCGCTTGTCCCTCTCGGGGTCACAGGGATGGCTGGAGTCTAGCCAAGCTGCATTCGGGCGGAAGGCGGGATACACCCTGGACAAGTCGCCACCTCATCACAGGGCCAACACAGATAGACAGACAACATTCACACTCACATTCACACACTAGGGACCATTTAGTGATGCCAATCAGCCTATCCCCAGGTGCATGTCTTTGGCGGTGGGAGGAAGCCGGAGTACCCGGAGGAAACCCACGCAGATTATTAATCTTAATGGGATTTTCCTGGGTAAATAAAGATTTTTTTTTAAAGATAATGCTGTCTATTTTTACTTTTGACACCTAAGTGCTAGTTGTGCCATTATTTTCAGTGGCACGGCAACTGCTCTGCCTCTTGATAAGAGCTGTTCTTTTTTGCTAAATAAGGTTGAATTTGTTGAGTTGTGTTTGTGTTTATTTCGAACATGCATGCATACAACATGATACATCACAATTTCCAGTTTCTCTATTCAACATGTTCGAAAAGGAGTAGGAAGAAGCAGAGTTGATTTAATCCTACACCTTTTCCTTTACATAGCAGGTGCTAAAACTTTTGTTCACTTCCTGTTTTCAATTTATTCACAATATACTCCATAAGTAATAACAATAAAATAAATAAAAATAATTAGTGAAGTATATTATATTCAATATGGTGAGATAAGTAAGATTATCTAGAAAATGAATGGATGGATGAAATACATTCAGAATGTTTAACATGGTTCTTTTACTTTGTACTTTGTAAACACTAAGTTTGAAGAGTTTCTTGAAGTGGATCATATTTTTTTCCTTAATCCATTCCATAATTGAATTCCACATACTGATATACTGAAGGTCTTAAGTTTTAAATTATTTTTTTCTCTAAGATTATATTTCTCCTCTTTTGTTGAGAACAATTGTTGTATATTCTTGGGTAGCAGATTGTAGTGTGCTTTGTGTATAATTTTAGCTGTTTGAAGGGAACCATTTATAATGAGCTAAAATCTCTCTCGCCTTTACTCATTAAAATCCATCAAATTATGAGAAAAAGTGGCAGTATACCCTTATTCACGTTTCAAGTCAGGCTATTGGATATCTTAATAATACTTAATTTTACTGTATGACCAGCAGTAGTATTGGGCACTGTCAGTCATTTTATATTATATTTGTTAGGTTGATTGGCAACACTAAATTGGCCCTAGTGTGTGAATGTGAGTGTGAATGTTGTCTGTCTATCTGTGTTGGCCCTGCGATGAGGTGGCGACTTGTCCAGGGTGTACCCCGCCTTCCGCCGGATTGTAGCTGAGATGGGCTCAAGCGCCCCCCGCTACCCCGAAGGGAATAAGCGGTAGAAAATGGATGGATGGATGGATGGATTTTTTATTACAAGCCCCCTGCGAGTTATGCCAATCGAAGATTCAAGCCCTATCTCGGCATGTCTGCACACAATGACCTATGAGGTCCCACATGTCTGCCTTCTGTCATCAATTTATGAGGATGACACTGAATTTAAACATTTTAGGTGACATTTACGCATGTAGCTCTATTAAATTAGGTAATTTTTTCCCTTCATAACTTTTTTAATTCATCTTTCATTCTGAAATGTGGTGGCGCCTCCATAGGAAGCATTATAAAAAAAAGGTGCAAATTAAGGTAACGTGTAGCCATTCCAAGGCATTCCTCCTCTCGACAAGCTACATAGCTTTTAATGTGAGTTCAGTCTGTGGGACATCTTTATTACAAATACGCTGACCCTGTCGCTATAAACTATATACAAGCAGTACTTAAGACACAGTCTCTTGAGTCAGTGAATGAGCTTTAGCTTTAAAGCCAGTAATTATCTCTTTAGGCTTCTGAATTGACACAAATCTTTAGTAGAAAAAAAAAGCTTACTGGACAGGTTTCATTAAATATTTACGGTGTTTGGCCACCATTAACAACTCACAATACCCACAGATGGCTTACCTTTAGCTACCTTTGGTCCCCATTTAGTTTTTATCAGCATCAGATGAATGTGTGTTTTATCTGATGATCACAGACCGTTGGTGTGTAATGATGTTAAATATTAATGTCTGGAGATGATTATGGCGCTAGATGGACGGGACACGCTCGTTCATCACGGATGCAAACAGAATCACAATCCCACTAGTGTTTTTAACCTTGGCTCATGTGGGGGAGCGAGACAGAAAAAGATGAAACAAACAAAAATGGGGAAAAAGAAGTGGGAGACGAATTATAAACTGTGAAAGAAACCAAACATGCTGTAAAGACGGATGAAATTAGACCAAGAAAGACCACTTTTTGGGTCCACCTGTACAATTAAACAACATCCCAAATAAGAGGTGTATCAGATAAAATAACTTTCAAAACCAAGGCCAAACAATCATAAATTAGAACAGCAGTAATCCATGCATTATTCACAGCAAAATTAGGTAAAAAAATGTTGCCATGTTAAAAACTCCTGAAAAATATTGTGCATCTGCTTTCATTAAGTTTTGTGCATGTCCCTGCTGCTTAAAGTCCATTTTACCGTTGTAAACAGTCATGCTGAGAGGTGTTTCTAATATTTTGGTTGACTTAAAGGGGAATTGCACTAATTTTGCCTATCGTTCACAATCATTATGAAAGACATGACGACGGATGGATTATTTTTTAATTTTTTTTTAAAGCATTCTACCTTGTAAATAAAAGTAACTAAAAGTCCACTTACAGCAGAGCCAATGGGAGCTCCTCTATTTTGTCCATAAAATCGGATAAATAACCATTAAAAAAACGGCAATAATACTCCATTTACATTTCGTGATTTGAAAATTAACCAAGTATTAGTGATATTGTTATTATAAGCGCTAACGCAGAATTATTATTTATAGCGTCGCCGTGATCACTTATGTGTGTGCCTATGTTTACATCGTCGAGTGGGCTGCTGCTTTCTCGCTTCCTTGCTCCCTGTAACTTTATTGTCGATCATAAATCAAGCATCTCACCTGGACATGAGACGTCTGAGTAGGTATTCCGACAAGTTGGTACACTTTGACAGCCAATTTAGACCCGGAAATGGCGAGGACAACATGAAAAGACTCTTGTTACCCCCCTACCTTCTTCGTTAGGATTATGAGACATTTTTCACTTAAATGGGAATATATGAACATCCCAGCAGTCTGCATCCTAATGACAGCAAACCTTGTACAGAAAGTGATGTTTTAATATGTTTGTTGGTAGTCTGTTTGTTGGTAGTCTGCAGTAAGTTATAATCAGTGATGAAGAAAAAAAAAAAGCAAATGTCGAAAATTATATATATGCTTACCATGATCAAAATACGTAATTAATAAATGTTATTATAAATGTGCCTGTTACTACATTACATATACACTACCGTTCAAAAGTTTGGGGTCACATTGAAATGTCCTTATTTTTGAAGGAAAAGCACTGTACTTTTCAATGAAGATAACTTTAAACTAGTCTTAACTTTAAAGAAATACACTCTATACATTGCTAATGTGGTAAATGACTATTCTAGCTGCAAATGTCTGGTTTTTGGTGCAATATCTACATAGGTGTATAGAGGCCCATTTCCAGCAACTATCACTCCAGTGTTCTAATGGTACAATGTGTTTGCTCATTGGCTCAGAAGGCTAATTGATGATTAGAAAACCCTTGTGCAATCATGTTCACACATCTGAAAACAGTTTAGCTCGTTACAGAAGCTACAAAACTAACCTTCCTTTGAGCAGATTGAGTTTCTGGAGCATCACATTTGTGGGGTCAATTAAACACTAAAAATGGCCAGAAAAAGAGAACTTTCATCTGAAACTCGACAGTCTATTCTTGTTCTTAGAAATGAAGGCTCAAACACAAAATTGTTTGGTGACCCCAAACTTTTGAACGGTAGTGTATACCTACATCATGTAAAGAAAACCTCAATGGGAATGTTTGGATGTTTTGTAGGTGGAATTGTGTGGCTCTCATTGGCTCCATTGTAAGCAAACTTTTGAGCGCATTTATTTATATGTAGAATATTATATTTAGAATGCCCCAAAAAACAACAATAACATCCATCATCATGTATTTCATAATCATTGTGAACGTTGGGCAAAATTCCGAAATAAAAAAGTGCAGTTCCCCTTTAAAACTAGGGGTGTCCCGATGCATCTTTTTTACGTCTGATACTATACCGAAAGAGCCTTATTATAAGTGTTGGCCGAAACTGATATTAATCTATATGATATGACAGCACAAATCATAGTACATGGTTTTATTATTATATAGTGTGGAACGTTAGAAATTGGTTGATCAAGTGACATTAGTCAAATAGAGAAAATCAGCCACTACTGTCCCAAAGTGCTATACAATATAAAAACAGAAAGGTCAAAGTTAAAAAAAAAAATACAATAAAAATCCCAAAGTAGTACAGTACAAAACATTGTATACATAAAACACATCTAAACAAACCACTCAATAAAATGGTAAAAACTAAATTAGCACGACACATATACAACACAATAAAGATTTTAGATTAAATAAAATGGGTACTATTAAAATAATTAGGAATATCCGTTAAAATTGTAAAAAAAAAAAAAAAAAGAAAGAAAGAAAAAAAAAGAATAAAATAGTCTAAAGTATATAAAAGTATAAGTCTAAATAAAATACAAGGAAAGATAAAAACGTGTGTGCTTATTGGAGGACATTTAGATGTTAACCGGCTGTCCAACTTTGAACACACGCTGCAGGGCTTGTATTGGAGCTTATCATCGGAGATTTTAGATCAGGCTGATATCATCCGATACGTGTTTTTTTTTTGCTGAAATCAGACCGATATCTGACATCAATATCGGATCCGGATACCCTTACTTAAAAACTATACTAGGTGGGGTAAGAGTTTTCTTTTCAGTTCTTGTATCGTCTCTCAATAGATTGTGCAGGTTTACCCGATATTGGTTACCTGTTGTTTCCATGCTCTAAATTAGTCTGATTTCTCAAATAGTTTGGTTCTTTGTATTTGTTTTAATAGTCCCAATGTCCATGCCCTCTCTCTTGTTATGTGACAATTGGTCATATGTCGTGTGCCTCCCCCACACTGGGGGGGGGGGGGCCTATTTCCTTTTAGCATGGCTAAATGTATTGCTGTTCCGGTTGACCTATGACGTCGCACCAAAACAAGGCATCTGGCTCCTGACAAGTCAACAGTCCAGTTCTTGTTGTACCTGATGACCACTGTAATAGAACCTTTATTTAACCAGATAAGAAAACCCATTGAGATCAAGATCTCTTTCACAAGGGTGACCTGGCCAAGAGGTCAACAGCACATGTCACAGAGCAGTTTCAAAAATAATACATTAAGACATACATTTTAAAATACATAAGAGAACTGTAAAACAACAGAGATTTACATCTTTAAAAACACAGGCACTGTGCAAACGTCTCTCGCTGTTTGTCCCTCAGGACAGAACGGAAGGCTCCAAATGGAAGTAGTTCTGTAAGTTTCAGTTTCGTCTGCAATGCATTCCATGCCATAGGGGCAGCAATGCCAAAAGCTCTTTTGCCAAATTCAGTCCGTACATGAGGAACAGTTAAAACATACAAATTGTTAGAACGTAATGCGTAAGAGCTGCTTTTTCTTTGTAACAGAGTACACAAGAATGGAGGTATTAAAACTAAAAGAGCCTTATAAATGATAGTCAGCCAATGTGTGTATCTGCGTGCACTCAATGAAGATAAGTCTGACTTCATATACAGTTGACAATGGTGGGTGAGACTACGACAGCCAGTAACAAATCTTAGTGCTGAATGAAAAACAGTATCCAAGGACTGGAGGCATTTAGATAAAGCACTAAAATAAAGCACGTCTCCATAATCAATTACAGGCAAGATAGTTGCTGTCACCAATTTCTTTCTGACTTTAAGAGAGAAGCAGTTTTTATTTCTAAAAAAGAAACCAAGCTTTACCCTAAGCTTAGAGACCAAGTTGTTAATATGGGCTTTAAATGAAAGCTCCTGATCAAGAGTAAAACCCAAGTACTTGTAATTTAAGACCTGCTCTATAGGGTTTCCATTTGATGTTACAATATTTGGAATATTTTCCAGTAGCACCCTTGAATGAGAGAAAACCATTACCTTGCTTTTATCTGTATTTAAAACCAATTTAAGATCAAATTAGCGAGCCTGGATGACATCAAAAGCAGCTTGTAAAAACTCAAAAGCCTGAGTGATGGAGGTTGAACAGCAATAAATAATGGTGTCGTCTGCATAAAAATGGTACATTGCATTTGACAAATTATTACAAAGATTATTTATGTAGATAGAAAATAAAATGGGCCCCAGCACTGAGCCTTGTGGAACGCCTTTGGTAATGTCCAGTAATGAAGAGGTGGTCCCAGCCACCTGTACACGTTGTGTTCTGCTGGAGAGATAGTCTGTGAACCAAGCAGCTGCATTTTTAGATAATCCAACGTGATGAAGGGCTTGAATTAACAGACTGTGGTCTACTGTGTCAAATGCTTTTGACAAATCAATAAATAGGGCAACACAATATTTCTTGCCGTCTACAGCCTCGATTAAATCATTGAGGACCTTAAGAGCAGCTGTAATAGTGCTATGCTGTTTTCTAAAACCAGATTGAAATGGAGATAAAATATTGTTTGATTCTAAAAAATCCTCTAGCTGGTTACTGATGATCTTCTCAAACAATTTTGCTAAAATGCATAATTTAGAAATAAATCTGTAATTATTTATATTTGTGGGTTCACCCCCTTTTAGCAGGGGAAGAACAAAGGCCGATTTCTAGATTTTTGGAATGCTTTTACTTGTTAGACTTAGGTTAAAAATATGCGAGAGAGGCTCAGCAACAAAATCAGCACCCAATTTTAAGAAAAAGGGTTCAATTTGGTCAGGTCCTGCTGCTTTAGTTGTGTCCAGGCTCTTCAGTGCACTGTTTACCTCGGATATTGATACAGGTGTGAACTCAAAAGTGCAGGTGCTGCGTCTATTTACAGCCTGTGGTGTATTTGGTATATTAACATTAGTTAAACCAACATTTGACAATTGAGGATTCAACGACTCAAACAAGGATCCGGCAGAAACAAAATACTCATTAAAACAATTTGATATAGTTGTCTTATCAGACAAAGTACCAGATTGAGTAATTAAAGGACTTGGAAAGTCATTTGTTGTCACATGATTTAAAGAAGCTTTTATGGTTTGCCAAAACTTTTTGGGATCATTTATATGTTTTTTGCATTCATGCAGGTAAAAATCAGACTTGGCCCTCTTAACAAGCGAAGTACATTTATTTCTAAGCTGGCGAAAGCTAAGCCAGTCAGCCACTGTCTTTGTTTTTCGAGCCCTGGCCCAAGCAACGTCTCTCTCTTTGAGAAGGTTTCCAATTGCAGAGGAAAACCAGGGATTATTTCGACCTTTAACTCTAAGTTTTCGAAAGGGAGCATGTATATTGACTATACGTTGAAATTCATTATAAAAGTATTTCAACGTTATCTCAATATCATCAATTAAAGCAACTGTGTTCCACTGAAAGGCAGCTAAATCGTATATAGAAGCTGGGAGGCAAAAGTTTTTAATATTTATTTTGCATGTAATAGTGGGTTTGGATTTTGGTAGCTTGCAGTTTCTTACAGCTGCAATTGTACAATGGTCACTCAAGTCATTGGCAAACACCCCAGTGCCAGTGTACTTATGGGGAGCGTTGGTTAGAATTAGATCAAGTAAAGATGATTTTGAGGAGTTTTTAGTATTGGGTCGAGTTGGGGAAGTGATTAATTGAGTTAAGTTTAGTGAGTTGCATACAGCTTTAAGGTTATCAGAAGAGGAAGTCAACCAGTCAAAATTTAAATCACCAACCAAGAGAAGTTCACTAGCTTTTAACCCACTCATAAAGGATTCAAGCGAGGCAAGGGCTTCAGTGGAGGCAGAGGGAGGTCTATAACAGCCTACAATTGCGAGAGGTTGGCCATGTGAGAATTCAAGCTGCAGGGCAAGGAGTTCAAATTGTTTAGTGATTGACAGTGATGATAATAAGGTAACATTAAATTTGTTTTTTATATACACAGCCACTCCTCCACCTTTTCGAGGACGATCGCATCGGAAGACATTATATCCATTTATAGCAATGTCCTTGTCAGAGATTGCTTTGGTTAGCCAGGTTTCTGATAAGATAAATATGTCTGCATTGGTTGTTTGAATCCAGATTTTGACTAAGTCTAATTTTGGCAGTAGACTTCTAATATTTGAATGAATTAAACCAAGACCTGACCTAGCTCTAAATTCATCAGGAGTACTGATGTTGTACAAAGCTGGGCCTGGATTTGGTTGCACATTGCCTGATAGAAGAAGTAAGACCAATATAAAAATGTTTCGTTTCATATGGCAAGGTAAACCGATGACAACATTACTTGGCTTCACAATGTCAAAATGAGTAATTTCAGAAGGAGAAAAACATCTATTTAACACAGAAATACACCATAAATGAAGCTGGTTAGAATTATTTAGCACTGACCCACATGTAGATATCAATAAGCTTTGTGTAAATGCTGTAGTTTCGTAGGACCAGGTGATTGTTATTGCGTTCGGTAGAGTTAAAGGTTGGTGGAGCACCTGGTCAGGTACCCCACTACAATTGCAGAAAACAAGTCCAGGAAAAAGCATTAATATTAAATACAGAGCTTTTGTCAAAGTCATTGTTAAATTGTTTTACTACCTACCCAGGTCCAATATTCAAAGTTCAGATGTCCAGGCTACAGCAGTTTGAAGGCCAAGCTAAGGCTAGCAGAGGCCCAGCCTTAGTCAGTCTGAGGCTAAGATAGATCCAGGCTGTGGCAGATGGAAGGCCAAGATGAGCTAGCAGACCCAGTCTGTAGGCAGTGAGAGGCCAAGCTGGGGCTAGGTTAGAGCCAGGCTGTGGCAGATGGAAGGCCAAGATGAAGCTAGCAGACCCAGTCTGCAGGCAGTGAGAGGCCAAGCTGGGGCTAGGTTATAGCCAGGCTGTGGCAGATGGAGGGCCAAGATGAAGCTAGGAGACCCAGACTGTAGGTAGTGGAAGGCCAAGCTGAGACTAGGATAGATCCAGGCTGTGGCAGATGGAAGGCCAAGATGAAGCTAGCAGATCCAGGCTGTGGCAGATGGAAGGCCAGGATGAAGCTAGCAGATCCGGTCTGCAGCTAGCAGATCCTGTCTGTAGGCAGTGGAAGGCCAAAATGAAGTTAGCAGACCCAGTCTGCAGGCAATGGAAGGCCAAGCTGGGGCCAGGATAGATCTGGGCTGTGGCAGGTGGAAGGCCAAAATTTCAGCTAGCAAAACATCTCCTGGCTTCAGCAGGTCAAAGGCCTCCAGATTTCCAAATCCAACAAAAGCAGTCAGAAATGCCACTTTTTGGAAGTAAGCCTTCATTCATCAATTGTTACACTTAAACCTAGTACAATTTACTTAAATTGGCTAAAAAATAAATTAAAACAGATAGAAATTCAGACCACTTTGACAAGCAGACAAACAAAAGACAGTGATGTCGGCCATCTTGGAATATTGGCACAGATTACAAATATTACATCTCTAATAGCTATGCTTATGTTAAATAGTAGACAGCATCAAGAAATTATCGTAGATTGCGCGATGAACATGACACTACTACCAAGAATGTCTCGGAATTGCTGGATTGAATACAGGTTCGAAGCAAAGAATGACTGGCGGAAGAGAGTCGTTTCAAAGGAATCTTCGGACGGAGAATCATGGAAACAAAACTTTCGAATGTCTCTGAGTTTATTCAAAAGATTAATGGAAGGAGTTATATATCCAAAGGAAAAGACACTTCCCGTTGATAAAGATTGATGTTGTTCTGGACAAGCTTGCCAGTTGTGTGGAATACAGAGTTGTTGTTAAAGAGTTTGGAGTGCACAAATGCAGTGTGAAGAGGTTTGTGTACGCTTTTATTATTTGTCTTGTAAGATACAGTACCTGCTTCATTCTTTTTTACCTCATTTGTATTATGTTCAGGAGTCAGAATTAAGCCGGCATTCTCATTTTCCTTAGCTACCTTCTTAAAATCGATACACTTCAAAATGTTTTCCTTTAACTTGTGAAGCAAATAAACATGTTCCTCTTCATTGCAAATGTTGCCTATGTTTTGATTGAATGGTATCTGCTTCCGGGTTATATCTCGCGCGTTGAGACTGGCTCAGGCGCGACACGAAGGGTCCCCTCCGGCAACCCACACCCACTCGGGAGATCTGGAGGAGTGACGGAAGCTATCTATGTCAAAGTTGAACAGAGAAGGTGGTCTGCGACGCCACCTATTCCCCATATACAACACTGTCCTTTCAACCATTTCTAATAGACTCTGCAAGTCCACTTCAACGACTGTCATCGGCAATGACAGCAAGATTGCCGACGAAGATTGTTTTTCTCACTACAATAGCGCAAAACTATCCTTGCCCAGGCACACCCTCCTGGTGTCAGAGTATAACTACTTGTGGTGTTGGCACTAGCCACTAGACTCGGTCGGACCAATCTAAGTCTATGAGCATGAACTGATGAAGCTTACTTGGATGAGAGGCGAAACGTCTTCTAAGACAAACCAAACCAGTTGCCATCGATGAATGCCCTGAAAATCCTGTCAGGCTTGTCACTGACAGTTTGGTGATGTTTGTCAGCGCTCTTATTTTGGTTCCAGTTCCTGCACGTCTCCCCGAGCGCTTGTTTCCCTCACCTGTCCCTGATTGGCAGCCTGGCACACCTGGTGGCAATTGCCAATCAGGCTACTATTTATACCTGCCTTACAATCCTCCAGCACTGACTGGAGGATTGTATGCTGTAGACTGTTTGCTGTTTGCCCTCTCCAGTTTTCCTTGAATCCTGTATCCTGTTGCCTGTTGCCTGTTTCCTGGTATCCTGTTTCCTGTCTCCTGGCTCCTGGTTTGTGTTTTCCCTGCATTTTTGGCATTAAAGTCATGTTTTCCTGCATCAAGCCTGCCATCTCTGTATCCTGGGGTTCATCACCAGCAGTTCCTGACAAATACAATGACCTGGATGAATGAGAACACCCATAGACTGGTTTCCAATCGCATAATCGGGGTGTTTTTCAGTTTTTCAAAAGCCAAACGTGATGAGATTAAGGTGTTTCCATGGGTTGTCGGATGCTTCTTGAGATCCAAATTTTGAGAAATCCGATTAATTTAATGCATGAAAACGTAGACCTATAGATTGACTTAAACCTTATCGTTATGTAATAATACTATTAGAAATATGTAAGTTGCAATGACATTATTGTTAAATATTGTTTAGTTCTTGATGCAGCTCTTTTATTGGATCTTATTTGATTTTGCAGTTGTACCTTATGTTGTAACCTATAACTCTTTTAGTTTTTTAAAACTAAATGTGGTTTTTATTGCGAATGAATATACATTTATATGACGCAGTGCAGTGCAGCTCTACACCAATGTACGTTTTTCCACATTATTAAATAAACGCTTCCCTCAAATCGAGGATGTCTCTTGGTCGTGCAGGTGTGCCTGATGTGGTGGCGTGTCACTCTGCTCTATCTGGCAGGCCCTTATCGTCTCCAAGGTCTGGCAGTCACTCAAGGCCGAAATTTAGCATGAATAAACACAACCTCCTCAGGCATATGGAACTGCCAAGATTATCTCCAAGCTATCAACACATTTAGCGCCTCAAAGGATATTTTCTGTCCTAATAGAATCTGTCGGCGAGAATTTGCAGCAGTATATTCTGACTGTGCTCCTGAAGATGTGAGCTGTCTTCTTGATGCAGATGGGATAATGTGCCTTATTTGCACCTCCATGCATCACATCCCGTCCGTTTCCAGCTGCCTTGAAACTCCCATCAGTGACCGTTTCTGCCTGGTTAGTTCAAGCAAAGGTGTCTAAGGGCATGTATCCTCAGCTATCCTTAGTATTTTGGCGAGCCGTTACAACATAAACCGACGAGAACCACAATCAGGTGGCGCCGAAGGCTGAACTGTGATTAATTCCACATCAAATAAGCTGTTTCCATCACATTAGTCACTCTGTTGGGATTTTTTAGAAGCAATTGTCTGGTGTTTTATTAAGCTTGAGAGCTCTGCTAATAATTTACGTCTGAGCTTTTCACACCTCAATGAGTAATGATTAGCCACAAAAGAATAATAAATGCCACGTTTCTCATCTGCAGGAGTACCAGCCTTGCAACAGCCAGCCTTGTCCCGACCTGAAGAAGACGACCCCCTGGACCCCGTGGACGCCGGTCAATATATCCGACAACGGCGGGCACTACGAGCAGCGATTCCGTTACACCTGCAAGGCTCGTGTCCCAGACCCCGGATTGCTGGAGGTGGGCCGGCAGAGGATTGAGATGCGCTACTGCTCTAGCGACGGCTCTACCGGCTGCTCCACTGACGGTGAGGAGCGATGGTTGGCTTTTCACTCTGCGTCCTCTTTATCTTCGCTCAGTGCCATTTATCAGCATTTCATTTATCAGCAGACTGAAGCAACTGACATGTTAATTATCAGCCAATCTATATGTTACAACTAAATGAGTCACTGCGTGGGCAACAGTATGGAGACACACTTCTTGATTAATTCATCAATTACATTTTAGGGCAGGCGTGGGCAAACTTTTGGGTTCAAGAGCCACAGAAAAGGGTGCTTGAATAAATTGTAAACTATACCGTACTATTACTGTACATGCTTTAAAAGTGCAGCCTAAGCTTTTTAGACTAATCAAATTGTACACACGTGTGTAAATCGCCCGAAAATGTGTAAAAAAATGTTGTGGGGATTCAGCAAAACACCCCAAAGTTACAGTGGAGGTGCATTGAGTTGTGTGAGAAATTTCAATTCAATGGAGTCAAACTTGGAGATTTAGCACATTTGCCCAAAAAATTTTAGCACAGGAAATAAATAAGGTGTTTGTGTTTTGCCAAAATCTACCCTTATATGGGCAGCGGTCAGAAGTGGAAGTGCTGCAAAGACATTGTCGACAATTCCATGCATCCAAATATGGCCTCTTCACCACATTTGAGTATCAACTTGCTTGAGACACAAGAGGAGGTACTACTAGCTACTTTGAGGTACTATTTGAAGATCAGCAGCCTACTGAAATGAAATTTTCTTATTTAAACGGGGATAGCAGATCCATTCTATGGATCAAATCTAATCCATTATTATTATTATTATACTGGATCATTTCGCGATATTGCCATATTTTTGCTGAAAGGATTTAGTAGAGAACATCGACGATAAATTTCGCAACTTTTGGTCGCTGATAAAAAAAGCCTTGCCTGTACCGGAAGTAGCGTGACGTCACAGGTTGAAAGGCTCCTCACATTTCCCCATTGTTTACACCAGCAGCGAGAGCGATTCGGACCGAGAAAGCGACGATTACCCCATTAATTTGAGCCAGGATGAAAGATTTGTGGATGAGGAACGTGAGAGTGAAGGACTAGAGTGCAGTGCAGGACTTTCTTTTTTCGCTCTGACCGTAACTTAGGTACAGGTCTCATTGGATTCCACACTTTCTCCTTTTTATATTGTGGATCACGGATTTGTATTTTAAACCACCTCGGATACTATATCCTCTTGAAAATGAGAGTTGAGAACGCGAAATGGACATTCACAGTGACTTTTATCTCCATGACAATACATTGGTGAAGCACTTTAGCTATGGAGCTAACGTGATAGCATCGGGCTTAACTGCAGATAGAAACAAAAGAAATAAGCCCCTGACTGGAAGGATAGACAGAAGATCAACAATACTATTAAACCATGGACCTGTAACTACACGGTTAATGCTTTCCAGCCTGGCGAAGCTTAACAATGCTGTTGCTAACGACGCCATTGAAGCTAACTTAGCTACGGGACCTCACAGAGCTATGATAAAAACATTAGCACTCCACCTACGCCAACCCTCATCTGCTCATCAACACCCGTGCTCACCTGCGTTCCAGCGATCGACGGCGCGACGAAGGACTTCACCCGATCATCGATGCGGTCAGCGGCTAGCGTCGGATAGCGCGTCTGCTATCCAACTCAAAGTCCTCCTGGTTGTGTTGCTGCAGCCAGCCGCTAATACACCGATCCCACCTACAGCTTTCTTCTTTGCAGTCTCCCATTGTTCATTAAACAAATTGCAAAAGATTCACCAACACAGATGTCCAGAATACTGTGGAATAATGAGATAAAAACAGAGCTGTTTGTATTGGGATACAATGGTGTCCCAATACTTCCGCTTCAACCATTGACGTCACGCGCAAACGTCATCATATCTAGACGTTTTCAACCGGAAGTTTCACGGGAAATTTAAAATTGCACTTTATAAGTTAACCTGGCCGTATTGGCATGTGTTGCAATGTTAAGATTTCATCATTGATATATAAACTATCAGACTGCGTGGTCGGTAGTAGTGGGTTTCAGTAGGCCTTTAAGTTGCTGCTGTGTCCTCCCACCGCCAAAGCCATGCACCTGGGGATAGGTTGATTGGCAACACTAAATTGGCCCTAGTGTGTGAATGTGAGTGTGAATGTTGTCTGTCTATCTGTGTTGGCCCTGTGATGAGGTGGCGACTTGTCCAAAGTGTACTCCGCCTTCCGCCCGAATGCAGTTATGATTGGCTCCAACACCCCCCGCGACTCCAAAAGGGACAAGCGGTAGTGAATGGATGGATGGATGCTGTGGCCCCTTCAGTCTTACATTCCATAGTCCCTAGTTTCCTGCTGCCCTCTGTCTCGTCTTGAATACAATTGCAGGGCTTGAATTTAACCACGGCAACTGCTGCAAAAGCCGCGACCGCCCTCGTCATTTGCGGTAATGCCCTAAAAAATTTACCAACATTTGCGGCAAGAACATGCCGTGACTGCCCTTGACTCTTTACTTGTTAATGGACGAGATATGTAACAGTGAACGGTATAATGATAATTTGTGATAAAATTCCTGACGGTTAGGAACACCGTCTAATTTTTTAATTACAGAAAAACCGTCATTTATTAATGCATTTTAGGCAACACGAAGTCAGGCGCATGCACATTAGCGTCGTTTGGCTTGATAATCATGACAGACTAAAGACACAGACTGGTTTAACATCATTTTCCCTCGCTTCCCATGTGTGTTTAAGAGTGCACTGCTGTGTTTAGATGGAGACAGGTGTGGACAATATTGGAGACGGACGCACTTGTTCCCACACTAAAAGTATACAGCGAAGGAGAAAACTATTTTATGTTTTGCAACAGGCGATGTGTCGTGACGTTGCCACAACTTGTTTATAAAGTCTCTAGTTTGTTGACTGGGATGTTCACTCGTCCTTTATTTAACTGCAAACTGTATCAGTGTTCAATTAACATCAATACTAGCTCAAATGTTTTGTCATCTCATTGAAATGAACGAAGGCTGTGAAGATTGTGTATTTGACGTGAGCGGTGTCACTCTTTGTTTTTGTTGGCCAAACTGAACCAAGAGAAAAACTAAGCTTGTTTATTAGATTTCATCTTCATTAGCCAAACTGCTTTGTGTCTTATTTTAATATAAAAAGGTAAACAAAAGGTTTTTATACATTGCTTGTGTTTTTTCATGTCACAAAGGTATCATTTCAAAAAACATTCATGTGACAGACCATTTTGTTATTGTGTTATTGTGTACAATTAATTCCTCTACGACATATTTCTGCTCAAACTCTTAATGGATCTGTCCCTACACATCATCTACATGTACATATACAGTAAATGTACATAACTTAAAAAAACTAATAATTTAAAAAAATACCTCCCTCTATCACAATGTACAAATAGAGATAAAGGCATCATGTAATGACAAAAAGCTGACAAGTTTATATGAAGTGTGTGAATTGTGAATTATATTTATATAGCGCTTTTCTCTAGTGACTCAAAGCGCTTTACATAGTGAAACCCAATATGTAAGTTACATTTAAACCAGTGTGGGTGGCACTGGGAGCAGGTGGGTAAAGTGTCTTGCCCAAGGACACAACGACAGTGACTAGAATGGTGGAAGCGGGGATCAAACCTGGAACCCTCATGTTGCTGGCACGGCCGCTCTACCAACCGAGCTATACCGCCTCAATATATTAATAATGAATTTTAAAAAACAGTTATATATATATATATATATATATATATATATATATATATATATATATATATATATATATATATATATATATATATATATATATATATATATATATATACCGTAATTTCCGGACTATAAGCCGCACCTGACTATAAGCCGCACCAGCTAAATTTAGGGGAAAATACAGATTGCTCCATATATAAGCCGCACCCGACTATAAGCCGCACCCGACTATAAGCCGCAGGGTTTTGATGTGTAATTACCGTAGTATATAGGGGTTCCTGCTACCACGGAGGGGATTGTTGGGACAGTGATGACTGTTTGGGAACGCAAAGCGTCCCATTTATTAACAATAAATCTTTCAATCATTTAATCAAACTTTCACATCTTTGACATGGCGAACAGCATTCATGCAGAGTACAAATAATACAACGGTGCAAAGTAATACAAAGTGCTCGCCTGTACGTTATCAAAATAACCAGCCTACCGGTATATGAAAAGTCAGTCTTTAATCATTGTGTCATCGTCTACCTCCTGTGTACTAAAACCACCGAAATCCTCTTCGTCGGTGTCGGAGAAGAACAGGCCGTATATAAGCCGCACCGTTGTATAAGCCGCAGGGACCAGAACGAGGGGAAAAAGTAGCGGCTTATAGTCCGGAAATTACGGTATATATATATATATATATATATATATATATATATATATATATATATATATATATATATATATATATATATATATATATATTATATATATGTGTGTATATATATATATATATATATATATATATATATATATATATATATATATATATATATATATATATATATTATATATATGTGTGTATATATATATATATATATATATATATATATATATATATATATATATATATATATACACATATATGTATGTATGTATATGTATATATATATGTATGTATGTATATATATATGTGTATATATATACACATATATATATATGTATATATATGTACATATATATATATATATATATATATATGTATATATATATATATATGTATATATATATGTATATGTGTATATATATATGTATATATATATATATGTATATGTATATATATATATATATATATATATATATATATATATATATATATATATATATATATATATATATACATATATATATATATATATATATATATATATATATATATATATATATATATATATATATATACGTATATATATATATATATATATATATATATATACGTATATATATATATATATATATATATATATATATATATATATATATATATATATATATATATATATATATATATATATATATATATATATATATATATATATATATATA
Source organism: Entelurus aequoreus (assembly GCF_033978785.1). NCBI lineage: Eukaryota > Metazoa > Chordata > Actinopteri > Syngnathiformes > Syngnathidae > Entelurus > Entelurus aequoreus. The sequence goes on from NC_084745.1 coordinate 25,227,864, forward strand.
TGCATGCATGCTTTGGAGCCCCTGCCTCGAAAGAAAATTATGTTTGCCTTGGTGCCCTTTTAACTTTCTTTGGTGCCCTAAAATATGAGCCCTCCTTTAAGGCAACACTTGCCTTGACCTTAAAAAGTTAAAATTTGAGGCCTGCAATTGGTTACTCCTTGCATTATCCCCTTTTATTTTCCTCTGTTAGTGTGTCTGTTTATGGCATTAGGAGAGAAATTGGGCATTGATTAATCTTAATAAGCATTAAGTGCCTTAGCATTAGTGCTTGGCCCACCTCTTTAGTCCATCACTGCCACATGCAGTCACCTGGGCTGTCACAGGTAGGGGTTGTTCTCATCACACATGGAGATTTTGAAAGGAGCACCAAGGTGGTGTTTGTTCTGGAAAATGCTATATGTGTGACAGTTTCTGTTTAGCAAGTGTGTGTGAGTGTGTTTCATTAGAGGTTGAAGCTTGATGTCACATCATGCGCAGTAATCGGTCTGTGACAAATGTGGAGATAGGCAGGAGCACCATTCACTAGTGCAGCGTGATGATTTTAACACAATTAAAATTGACTTCACAAATGACTAAATCATGTTTGTAAGATGTTATTTATTTGAATGTTCTCCTTAGATGTCATTTTTGCAGGGGCTGGTAGGGGGAAAACGCGCAGCAACGTCCAAACGCTACAAAAAAAGAAAAACACACAAAAAAAATGTGGCAATACCAAAAACACAAACAAAGAAACAAACGTTTGCTGAACTTCCAGAGCAGCCTGTTATGTACAGATAAGGGAAGGAGGCGACAACCAGGGCACAACTGCGGTTCACAAGGTTTATTCAAACCTTTGATGATTACGTGGCGTGTGTATGCTACTCTAAGTGAATGAGTGTAGACTATGTGCAATATTAATAGTGTAAATGTTACCAGGGGTTGTTGTCTGTGAGTGTTGGTTGTATCTTTTCGTAAGTGGATTCACTCCTCAGTATCGAACTTGAATGTAAAATTAACAAGACCATAGACAATTGTTTATGTTATGAAAAAATATACAAATAAAAGTTGTTTGTGTTTGAGAAAGCAGCCATGTCTGAATAATTGCGACCCTCGTGGTGTTTATTGATGCTAGCAATCTTCCACATGATGAGCTAAGATAGAAATAAAGGTTTACATCAGGAATTTACGATCAGGTGATGTAGTACAGCGTGGCACCTGAAAAGGAATCAGCTCTTTTCTTCCCATCTCGCAAATCAGGCCGTGAAAATGAAATATACGAGCGTGTATGCAAAAAAAATAAAAAGGATGTTTATGAGCGAGTTGCATTTGCGGTCAGTAGTGTCTGATGTTTATGTCCTCCTCTTGTCTTATTTGAAGTCTACACATACATCACAATCCTTCTTGTCTGGCACTAATCTGTCATCATGCCGTATCGCTGCTTCCTCGTGCTTCATGGGAATAGTTAGTGTTTTTTACAAGAGGGTCACACGTTATTAGCACAGCACATGATGCGTATGTGCTTGCGTTATGGTAGATAAATGAAAAACATGTGTTTTATACACACTTTTGTACAACAGAACGCACCATTTTGTTTCAGTGATCACAGCTTAATGATAGCAATTAAGTTAATTACTTCTAACCTGTAATGACTTGTTGTTCAGGTATAGCCCAGAGCTTTTTAAGCTGTTCTTTTTTTTTTACAAATATATGTAGAAATATTCCAGCAACAAGAGTTGTCTGATTCTCTGCAGGCGGGTGCTTTGAAACCATGCTGGGAATTGTAATTAAATGTGTCACAGTAGCAGATAACCTACAATTGGACACCTGCTTGTTGAAATTAATGAATTAGAACAATTATGATATGAAATTAAAATATTTACTGTATATAAATGTATAGTTTTTTTTAAGTTATACTAATTAAAATAGTTTTCACTTTTAAAAAACAGATTTATCAATTAATCAGTCAAAGTTTATTTATATGGCCCTAAAACACAAGTGTCTCAAAGGGTTGCACAAGCCACAATGACATCCTTGGCTCAGATCCCACATCAGGGCAAGACAAAACTCAACCCAATGGGATACAATGAGAAACCTTGGAGGGGACCGCAGATATAGGGGACTCCCCCACCCCCCTGGTCGACCGGTGCAAAGGACGTCAAGTAGATCTAGATAATATTGTGGGAGTCCAGTCTATAGTGGATCTAACATAATAGTGTGAGAGTCCAGTCCATAGTGGGGCCAGCAGGAGATCATCTTGAGTGGAGACAGGTCAGCAGCGCAGAGACGTCCCCAATTGATGCACAGATGAGTGGTCCACCCCTGGTCCCGACTTTGAACAGCTAGCGCGTCATCTGTGGTCACCTAATAACCTCTCCACGCAGGAGAGGGGGGCAGAGCAGAAAAGAGACGGCAGATCAACTGGTCTAAAAGGGGGGTCTGTTTAAAGGCTAGAGTATACAAATGAGTTTTGAGATGGGACTTAAATGCTTCTACTGAGATAGCATCTCTAACTGTTACCAGGAGGGCATTCCAGAGTACTGGAGCCCAAATAGAAAACTTGAGGGGCCATGATCTAAAAAAAAGAAAAATATGTATAATAATAATAAAAAATAATATTAAATCGTCCACATTAGTAATAAAAAAATATATATAATTATTATTCTTTTTTTTAATTTGAATTTATTACATTAATTTTTATCTGTCAATTTGATTAATTAGAAATAATAGAATTCTAAGTATAGAAATACGGAGCCCCTAAAGGGACATGGGAATTATTTTTTTTTAGACATGTATCTCGTGGCCACGAGAAAGTTTCTCGTGGCCACGAGATACATGTTTTTTATAAAAAAAAAATATATATATATATATATTTTTTTTTTTTTTTTTTTTTTTATAAAAAGTTTCTCGTGGCCACGAGAAAGCATTGGATGCGTGCTGATGGTTTGGTGTGTGTTAAAATGGCAGTTTAGGAGTTAATATGGCTGTATTTCCAATTAGGACTTTCCCCCATGTGTGTTGTGGCAAAATGTGAATGCTTGATTAGTAGGTGTGAGACAAACACTTTATCTTCCTGGTTATTGTAACGCTACGTGTTTGACATTATTTAAGACTTTATCATGCCCGGGAAAGGACAGTTTTCCTCTTCTGTGGCTGATATTTACACATCGCATATTTACACACGCGCATCTGACTAGAATACCCTTATGTGCATTACATATATCAACATCAACTACCTACTGTACTGTTTACTTGTTGAAATACCCTTTTTAGAACAAATATCTACCCACATAATTTATATGTGTATATATAATATATATATATATATATGTGTATGTATGTATGTGTATATATATCTATATATATATATATATATATATATATATATATATATATATATATATATATATATATATATATATATAGATATATATATATGTGTGTGTGTGTATATATATATATATATATATATATATATATATATATATATATATATATATATATATATATATATATATATATATATATATATAGATATATATGTGTGTGTGTGTATATATATATATATATATATATATATATATATATATATAGATATATATATATATGTGTGTGTGTGTATATATATATATATATATATATATATATATATATATAGATATATATATATGTGTGTGTGTGTATCTATATATATATATATATATATATATATATATATATATATATATATATATATATATATATATATATATATTATGTATAAGCATGTATATATATACTCTACCGTTCAAAAGTTTGGGGTCACATTGAAATGTCCTTATTTTTGAAGGAAAAGCACTGTACTTTTCAATGAAGATAACTTTCAACTAGTCTTAACTTTAAAGAAATACACTCTATACATTGCTAATGTGGGAAATGACTATTCTAGCTGCAAATGTCTGGTTTTTGGTGCAATATCTACATAGGTGTATAGAGGCCCATTTCCAGCAACTATCACTCCAGTGTTCTAATGGTACAATGTGTTTGCTCATTGGCTCAGAAGGCTAATTGATGATTAGAAAACCCTTGTGCAATCATGTTCACACATCTGAAAACAGTTTAGCTCGTTACAGAAGCTACAAAACTGACCTTCCTTTGAGCAGATTGAGTTTCTGGAGCATCACATTTGTGGGGTCAATTAAACGCTCAAAATGGCCAGAAAAAGAGAACTTTCATCTGAAACTCGACAGTCTATTCTTGTTCTTAGAAATGAAGGCTATTCTACAAAATTGTTTGGGTGACCCCAAACTTTTGAACGGTAGTGTATATATATATTATATATTACTGTAACTTGTTCTTAAAAATAGTAGTTATTTTGTTTGTCAAATTTAGTGTTTGTGTGTATATATGTATACTGTATATATGTATGTGTGTTTCTTCCTATACAGTATACATGTATATGTGTGTGTGTGTACGTGTATATACTGTGTATATATATATATATATATATATATATATATATATATATATATATATATATATATATATATATATATATATTTATATATTATATATATACACATATAAATTATATGGGTAGATATTTGCTCTAAAAAGGGTATTTCAACAAGTAAACAGTACAGTAGGTAGTTGATGTTGATATATGTAATGCACATAAGGGTATTCTAGTCAGATGCGCGTGTGTAAATATGCGATGTGTAAATATCAAAATATTACGTACGTCGAATCACTTTTTGTCAGGCAATATTACATTTAATGACAATTTTACATAAATAAATACATCCAAACAAGTTGTACATATTTATTATTTGCAGGAAGAAATAACAGTTACAATTGTGTGTGTATTTTCCAAGCAAGAAAGAAGTTTGATCACATCAACATCGGACTAACTGACACACTGCGCTTCGCTGCAGGTCGTCGTCGTAACCCATAATATGGGTTTTAGGGCTGCTCAAAAAATTGATTCAGATCCAAATCGTGATTTTTTTTTAGATCATTATTACTATTTATAGTGTTGCTTTTATTAATTTTTGTTTTTGCTTTTTTTAGTATTATATTTGTATGTCTTCTAAATTGCTTTGATTATTGTAAAAATGGGTTTGGGTTGGATTTGGGTTTGCTCTATTTTCTTTGAGATTGCTTAACATTGTTTGAGTTTTGTAAATAAAATTTTATAAATCAATTTTTTATGACATGTTTTTTAGGCCAACCCTCAACCCATCAGCCAAGAGGAGCTTGTGTAACCTGTTTTGAAAGGGTTTAATAATAATTTATATACCAAATCAAATATTATGAGAAGCGCGTTGTATCGACAATCGATTCCGAATTTAATTGTGTCACCCCAAGAATCGGAGTCAAATCGAATCTTGAGATGCCCAAACATTCCCACCTTTTTGTCCAATTCCTCGCACAAATATGCAAATTGCAACCATAATCTTGTAATTTTCTGACTTGATTCTCTGCGTTATGTCTCTCTCGTCTATGTTCGCTTGGATAAAATTCCAAGACTAACTGAAAATGTTAAAAAAACGCAAGTAATTGAGCCGCATATTAAAATGTCTTTCATTAATGCAAAGGTCAATCCCCCGGCCCCGCCCTCCGCTGCTGGGGATCCACTCTATACTATATGTGTCATTGTGGTCCTTTTACTCCTTATTTTGATGTCCATTATAACGCTAGGATTTTTGATACAACCTCCCGTGTTGAATGCTATAATTTGCACAGGTGTACCTACACCCTACTTTTATTGTGCTTCCTGTGATGAAAGCAACAATATATCAGCCCCCTGTGGGCCTTGAAGGAATAAAACGTTTCTCTATAACCATTGGCCAGCCCACAATAGAAATGATGACTGCAAAAAAAATCAATAAGCATTTCTGATGTAATCAACAGAAAAAACATTATCGGGTCTCAGCAACTGTGACTCTGGACTATTGTGCCGGAATTAAACATTATTTGTGTTTGTTTCCAAATTGCATCCCAAAAAAGCGACTCTATGGAAGAAAGCTTTATGTGAGTTTAGTCTATTACATTATTCTTTATTTAGTGAGCGATGGCTGTGTTATTTCCCCTGAAGAAAGTGTGGGATGTCAGCAGCCTTGATATGTTTCACTTGAGCTGATGTGCTATCAGGGCCAGGCCCTCTCGTGGGCAACAGATTAGTTCTCGACACAGTACAGGCTTGGTGGACGCAGGCCAAGGCTGACGGATGATAACCGCTATAAGCCATCCTTATTGTCTTTGCTTTCTTCTCTCACTGTGCTCAGCCGACATGCTCCTTTCACACCACTGCCTGGCTTTTTTATCAGGAAAAACAACAGAGCGTCAGTTTACTTCAAATCAAATCAAATCAAACGTTTATTCATATAGCACTTTTCATACACAGGCAAGTGGCAAACACAAAGTGCTTTACACAAAAGAAATAAAAGAAGAGAATAAAACAGATATATACAAACGCACAAACAGCACTATTGACAATAACAAAACACGGCATGGCACTGAGGATTGAGGAAAGATGCTACTTTTAAGGCGTCCACTCTGGAAAATAGCTAAGATTAAAAAAAAAAAACAATATGAAACATACTGTAAAAATACAATAATCAAAACCCAAAACCAGTGAAGTTGTCACGTTGTGTAAATCGTAAATAAAAACAGAATACAATGATTTGCAAATCCTGTTCAACTTATATTCAATTGAATAGACTGCAAAGACAAGATATTAAATGTTGGAACTGAGAAACTTATTTTTTTTTGCAAATAATCATTAACTTAGAATTTAATGACAGCAACACATTGCAAAAAAGTTGGCACAGGGGCATTTTTACCACTGTGTTACATGGCCTTTCCTTTTAACAACACTCAGTAAACGTTTGGAAACTGAGGAGACAAATTTTTTAAGCTTCTCAGGTGGAATTATTTCCCATTCTTGCTTGATGTACAGCTTAAGTTGTTCAACAGTCTGGGGTCTCCGTTGTGGTATTTTAGGCTTCATAATGTGCCACACATTTTCAATGGGAGACAGGTCTGGACTACAGGCAGGCCAGTCTAGTACCCGCACTCTTTTACTACGAATCCACGCTGTTGTAACACTTGGCATTGTCTTGCTGAAATAAGCAGGGGCGTCCATGAAAAATACGTTGCTTGGATGGCAACATATGTTGCTCCAAAACCTGTATGTACCTTTCAGCATTAATGGTGCCTTCACAGATGTGTAAGTTACCCATGTCTTGGGCACTAATACACCCCCATACCATCACAGATGATGGCTTTTGAACTTTGCGCCTATAACAATCCGGATGGTTCTTTTCCTCTTTGTTCTGGAGGACACGATGTCCACAGTTTCCAAAAACAATTTGAAATGTGGACTCGTCAGACCACAGAGCACTTTTACACTTTGCATCAATCCATCTTAGATGAGCCCAGCGAAGCCGGCGGCGTTTCTGGGTGTTGTTGATAAATGGCTTTCGCTTTGCATAGTAGAGTTTTAACTTGCACTTACAGATGTAGCGACGAACTGTAGCTACTGACAGTGGTTTTCTGAAGTGTTGCTGAGCCCATGTGGTGATATCCTTTACACACTGATGTCACTTTTTGATGCAGTACCGCCTGAGGGATCGACGGTCACAGGCATTCAATGCTACGTGCAGTGATTTCCCCAGATTCTCTGAACCTTTTAATGATATTACAAACCTTAGATGGTGAAATCCCTAAATTCCTTGCAATAGCTGGTTGAGAAATGTTGTTCTTAAACTGTTGGACAATTTGCTCACACATTTGTTCACAAAGTGGTGACCCTCGCCCCATCCTTGTTTGTGAATGACTGAGCATTTCATAGAAGCTGCTTTTTATACCCAATCATGGCACCCACCTATGGAAGTAGAATTGTCTCACATCAACTTATATATATATATCAATATGGTATTAATACATATGCATATATTAATAACTATACAATTACAAATACAAACGTGATATACAAATAAATAAATAATCTGTATTTGTAAATATATTTTTGAGATATGAAAATATATACAAATAAAATGTATAAATATAAAAATGTGACATACAAATAAATCAAGAATTTGTATAAATAAACGTGTATTTGTAAATATATTTTTGAGATTTGAATATGAATGTGCTTGATTTTGTATTTGTATTTGTATTGGATTTGCATATGTGGATCGCTTTTTTGCTTTTGTGTCGATGAGACATTCCTCCCACAAACCAGATGCACAAATAAATGTGACCTACACGCTCCCCCGAACAACCAGCAGAGGGCACTGCAGCCAGAGCGGTCTTTATTTATACTTGGATGACAATTGAGAATATTAATTAGAAAATTCCCTTTATGGTAAATAATATTTTTGCAGTTGGATCTTCTTGGAAGTTATTTTTTGACCTCCTAATGATTGCCACTCTTTTATTATAGAGGAACCACAGCTCCCTTGGGGCGACGTGGTTCAGTTGGTAGAGCGGCCGTACCAGCAACTTAAGGGTTCCTGGTTCGATCCCCGCCTCCACCATCCTAGTCACTGCCGTTGTGTCCTTGGGCAAGATACTTTACCCACCTGCTCCCAGTGCCTTCCACACTGGTTTAAATGTAACTTAGATAATGGGTTTAACTATGTAAAGCGCTGTGAGTCACTAGAGAAAAGCGCTATATATATGTAATTCACTTCACTTCACTCCCTTGACACAGAGTGATATTCAAACAACAGCAAAAGCAAGGTTCCTGACACACAATCTCCCGCTGCTTGCAATGAAAGGAAGGCTTTGAGCTGTTCGAACAAGCCTGTCAGGAGCCTGGGTTGGTGCCGTCTAATCAGGTTTAAGTGAGGAAAAATGTGTGGTTGCACACCTTATAACTTTAGTAATTAACTTGTGCTTGCTTGTCCTCTCAAGACAGATCCTTGCGGTGCCATTGGTGCCAAAAAGGTTTTTTTTTCTTTTTCGTGCTCCTTTAAAAGCACATCTGCGCACACATTCTACAACGTCGACGCCATACAGCGCCTTTTTATACACTAAAAGTAGTAAATTGCAGCACATCGGCACGATTCACAGCAAGTGTATATCAGTCATTTTCAAAAGCATACCTTTGCTTTGCGGCTCTAATTTATTCCCTCAGGCATATGTTTTCACGTGAGTTCAACCTGCCTTATGTTCTTGTCAACGGTGAGTTACTGTTTGAAGTTTTGTGCGGCCCAAA
>NC_084745.1:25607044-25629544 GCF_033978785.1 Entelurus aequoreus
CAGTTAGTGAAATTTTTTAGTGGATGAATATGATCTACATCTTCCAAGATGCTTTTTATTTTGTTTCATTTCATATTAGACAGTTAAATTCAGAGCACACAGATGGCAGGTCATTGATTTAGAGACTAAATAAAAAAGTGGTCCCAGAATTGAAGCCTGTGGCACACTGACGTCATTAGCAAGATGACAGGACAATTCATTTTTAGCCCTGACAGCTTGTCTATCATCTAAATAAGATTTTTTTTTAATTGTTAGTCAGTCCAACAAAACAATACACAACAAAATAATAATACAATTGAAATTCCAAAACCAATTCAGAATAACAATCAACAGAGCAATTGAGGGTACACACAAACATTACACGAAACAATCCAACAGTAGTCAAACAAAAATCAATAATATCAACAACAGTATCAATATTAATAAGAATTCTAACATAGCAGTGATTAGAAATCCCTCATTTACATTATCATCACAGCATTTATAAAAAATAAAATAAAAACATTAAAAAAAATTAACAATAGTGTCACAGTGGCTTACACTTGCATCGCATCTCATAATCTTGACAACACGTTGTGTCCAATATTTTCCACAAAGACAAAATAAGTAATATTTTAGGTTAATTTCATAGTTAAAACAAATTTAAATAATTGATCCCATATTCCAATATATAATAATGATGGATTAGATTTATATAGCGCTTTTCTAGACACTCAAAGCGCTTCACAGAGAAGTGAGAACCCATCATTCATTCACACCTGGTGGTGGTAAGCTACTTTTGTAGCCACAGCTGCCCTAGGGTAGACTGACGGAAGAGTGGCTGCCAGTTTGCGCCTACGGCTCCTCCGACCACCACCTATCATTCATCATTCATTCACTCACAAGTGTGAGCGGCACAGGAGGCAAGGGTGAAGTGTTGGTGGCAGCGATTTGGATGGTAAGAGGCGGGTAGCGGACCTGCAACCCTCAGGTTTCTAGCACGGCTGCTCTACCCACTACACCATGTATGACTATTTATTATCTAAACTAAATGCTACTAACTAAATAGGACTTCGTCCAATCTATAGCATCAGGAGAGAAATTGAATCCTGACAATTTTGAGATGAGAGCGTCATGACTAATGGTATCAAATGCCCTCTTTAGGTTTTGTCTTGGAAGTCTTTAGGTTGTGCATGTGTACCTAATGAATGGTGTATGAACATGATAGTAAGAACAATTCATAATTTTAAAAAAAATGTTGAGTAGGAATAATAAAATACAGTTGGTTGTGTTCACTCTGAAACAGACAACAAATAGTGAAAGTCAAGATAACCGTTAACTACAACTATCCAGCAGTTCTCTAAGATCTCCTTAATCCATGTGTGATTAAAGACGATCGTTTGCGTGATGTCATCTCTTCTCGCGGCGGCAACGTCAAGGAGGCCGCGCTGCGTTTATGTGACAATGTCGTTAGTAGACCCGCAGGTAACAGATACGCAACATTCATACATGTGTGCACAAGGCAGGAACTATTACAAGAAGTGCAATCTCAGGGCAGTTTATTGTTGCTTTATGATTAACAAGCCACATCCTATTCTTTCAGCTCACTGAATGACAGGAAGCTGAGCCAAAGTTCTTTTATTTCTGCAATATCATGGTGTTTCTCAAATCGAAAGCAACACAATATTGGTCAGTGCTCCCAAAAGATGAACCTCTCCGGTACATGTTGTTTCGAACATGTTGAAAAGAGAAACTGGAAATTGTGATGTATCATGTTGTATGCTTGCATGTTCGAAATAAACTCAAACTCAACTCAACTCAACATGCATACATGGCTTAATGACTAATGTTTACATAAAGTCCTTTTAGAGCGAGACATTCGCAAAGTATGACCTCTTCCTGAGTATTTTCCAGGACCTTCCCGTGACACTCTCTCTGAATTGTTCTCAAGCAAGTCTGTGATGTCTTATGAGTCGGGCCTTTACGTCACAAAACACAGTGTGTTGCTCTGTGTGTGTGTGTGTGTGTGTGTGTGTGTGTGTGTGTTCTGGCAATGCTTACTTAATGGGGACATCGCTCTGTTTACACAGTCACCTTTAGGGGACCTCTGACGGTATGGGGACAAAAAAACAGGTCCCCTAAAGGGAAACCTTTTTAAATGATAGTCAGATCCATTCTGAAGATGCCTAAGTGATTTTTAAGCTTTGGCCCATAAAACATGTTTACTTATTTGTTTACGTGTTTCAAATATTGGTAAAAGAGAACATTTATTTTCTTGAAAAGTGAAACATTTGTTATCCTGGCATTAATAGTACTGTGATTCTGTATGGTATCCATCCTTAGTTCAAACTAATATATTTTTCCACAAACAAAATCTGGTTTAGTGTTCCTTAGGATTAAATTTTCATACAGCATGATTATAAAACATTTTTACCTTAAAGTATGATTCACATTCAGAATTTTCCATCCTTCTATATATGAGTTGCAGACAACTTCATTACTGCTAAATAACAGTTTCCAGTAATGTCACAGAAGATGCAAGATTTGCTTTAACATTTAAGTGGTGAAACTTCCTATAAGAGGACAGCTGTAGTGCTGTATTCTGAGGATCATGTCATATTTAATTAGAATTTTTTTTTTTTTTTTAAATGGTCCTCAGTAGTCACGTACAAATTTGTGTGAATTATGCAAAATTATTTAAATTTGGTCCCCATGAACCATATTAACTCTTTTTCCCCAGTAAGAATGATCAGCACATTACTTCATCAATCCAGAGATTTAAAGACGTGTATGGGCTAACTGGGCAGTGGCCATTTTACCTCATTTTTTTATGCCTCCACAATCTGTAGAAAGGGTGGTCCCCACAAGTGATGATCAAAAACTTGGTCCCCATTCCAAATGATAACCAGTGTGTGTGTGTGTGTGTGTGTGTGTGTGTGTGTGTGTGTGTGTGTGTGTGTGTGTGTGTGTGTGTGTGTGTGTGTGTGTGTGTGTGTGTGTGAGTGTGAGTGTGTGTGTGAGTGTGTGTGTGTGTGTGTGGCAGCGTCTGTAGTGTGACCTATTGTCTGGTTTTGATTTAGCAAATAATTGATAGCGAGTTCAAGATAAAACACATAGGAGCGTGGAAACTAGATGTCGTCATTCCTACAGACGATGAACTGTAAGAACCTTCTTATTGATTTAGTATTTTCAACTTATGTTAAATCTGAGTTTTCAACAAGATGCTAAAAGCAATCTAATGTACTGTAGGTCAATATATGCTAAACTATCTGAGCAAAACATTTGCATTCTAGATTTGTGTTATAGGCGACAAAGCAAATTGCCGTATTTTTGGGATTATAAGGTGCACTTAAAATCCTTTTATTTTCTCAAAAATCGACTGTGCGTCTTTTAACCCGGTATATATTCATTCTGGTTGTGATTACTGACATTGAAGCAATTTTACGTGGTACATGGTTTAATGATAAGTGTGACCAGTAGATGGCAGTCACACAGAAGAGATACGTGTGGACTGCAGGTTGACGCCTGTTCAATAAGTGACACGAGCAAGTACCCGTAAGCAAGCAAGACCAAAACTTTGTTTCATTGATAATATAGACCTTTACACACTGTGCTCAAAAAGCTGTCAAAATATTTCAGTACGTTTTTGGTAAGCTACAAAGCAGCACCGCTTGATGGAACGCAAACCATTACTGCTACCGTATTCAGACTTACTGTGCTTCAACATACGGACGGGTATTATTATTTTGTGTGTGTATAAGGACACAAAAATGGCAGACGCCAGATAATGAGGAATAATATCTGGCATTTTGTTTTGCAATATTATGCAAAACCAATTTTTTTTTAAACTTATTGGTAGCTGCTGACGTGTACTTGGGATCTGCATAAGTCCACAAAAATAGCGCGCATCTGCCATTGTAGTCCGCGCTGTAGTCAATAGGCACCTTCTTTTTCTCTATCCTGTTGTTGTGGGAAATCCATCCTCCCCTGTTGCCATTTCTAATATAAAGTAGCGTACAGTTGTAGTTTCTATCTGTCAGTAGACTCGCTATGGAAGCGCTAAAAACTACCGGTACAACAAAGATGATGGTTAGAAAAGACAGTGTTGAAGTAGAGCCACGGAAATCAGAGTTGTGTATGAAGAGAGTATGGTCGACTTGGTTTCAGGCGATCTCCTCAATGATTGGTCAAAAGGCACTCAAGTGACTACAGGGCGCCATGACTGCTGCCAACTTTGAGCTGATGCTATGAGTTTGCTGAGCTTTCTCGTTATTTTTTCAACGTGTAAAAATGCTCTGTTGTGCAGCATGGAGCGACTCCATCTGCGAAAATTGTGGAAAGCTTTTACATTGCTTTCCCAACAACCTATAAAGAAGACAAGTATGGGAAGAAAAGGTTTGTGAACAACAATGGAGACCCACCAAATACAATGTCTTGTGCAAGGTAAACATCTGCGTTTTGTTCAGGAGAAAACACACAAAAGCTAATTAAAATAATAGAATAAACTAATACATTTAGGAGATGGTTTGAGAAAAACAGACAATCTTTGAATCTCATTAAAACTAAAATAATGTCATTCGATAGCAGCAGAAAAGAAAGTCAAACACAAACACAAATATACGGACATTGAATGAGTAAAACAAACCAAATTTGGGGTGTTATAATAGAAGAGAAAATGAACTGAAACTCTCATAAGAAATATACAACATAAAGTGGCAAGAAATACGTCAATAATAAATAAAGCAAAATATGTTCTGGACCAAAAAACACTCCATATTCTCGACTGCTCGCAGTGTTACCATATTTGAGTTATTGTGCAGAAATATGTGGAAACAACTACAAAAGTACACTCATTCACTTACCATGTAATAAAAAAGAAAGATCAGTTATAATACTACATAATGAGTAATACATATAGTAATTACAAACACTTTGGAGGCAGCCACCACACTTGGTATACTTCACACAAAAGTCACAATTTCTCAGTGATTCTTGGTCCAAAGCTAATGAAGATATTGGCAAAATGGAGGAAATAAGTAATTTTTTTGGTCATTCTGTGTATTTTTTTTTAACGTTTATCGGTTTCGCGTTAGAGTGCCTGCTGGTCACCAAACACTGCAGGAATGTAGCAACAGAGTGCGTCAAATACGGCTGCAAAATTATACTTTCACTGTCACAAAATAAAAGCATGTTTTATTGTAAGTTTATGAGCTGGAGTCTGTTTAGAACTATATATAGTTGTATTATTTTGGTTTATTTTGTCAGAAAAACTAACGTCACAACAACAGCAATAGCATGCATCCGCGCCCAGCACATACTCTCTTTATACACGACTCTGACATAAATAAGACCGCCAACAAAATGGTGACACTGGATCTTGTGACTATGTCAACAAGACGCACAGGGTTGTCTGGAGCATAGTCAGCATGTCTGCGATCGATCTTGGACGTACTTTAATGTATCCGAGATATACCCGCGGACAGCAATCTACAAAATGTTCAAATATTAATATGAAGGTGGCGGCTTTTAAGGAGAGAAAATCCAACTGGAACAGCAGTGCTACATTAAGGGACAGAAATAGTCTCTAAACACAAGTACATTCTATAATAAAATATGCTAGATTTGTTGCTAGTTGTTTTGAATAAAGAGGGTGGCGTGGCTTGGTCAGTAGAGCGGCTGTGCCAGCAACTTGAGGGTTCCGCGTTCGATACCCGCTTCGGCCATCCTAGTCACTGCCGTTCTGTCCTTGGGCAAGACGCTTACCCACCCGCTCCCAGTGCCACCCACTGGTTTAAATGTAACTTAGATAATGAGTTTCTCTATGTAAAGCGCTTTGAGTCACTTGAGAAAAGCGCTATATAAATATAATTCACTTCACTTCACACTTCAAAAAGTCACTAAAAGTCTCGAGGCACTCGAAAAATTCTCAACAAAGTACATTGTACAATAAACAGCTACAATTGAAAACAAAGCAGAATTATATAATATAAAACATATATAAATAATATATTTAATATTAATAAATAGTAACACAGATTTGTTTTTTTAACCTTTTTAAAGAAAATCATATCATAGCAAATTATATGACGACGTCATGGTGGCCATGCCCCCATCATGCCCCTAACCATGCCCATACTTCACAGGTAACTTGCAATCTTGAAGGAAATCCTGAATATCTTTTATTATATTACATATATACGGTTGCTGACGGGGCAAACGCGCATCCATCCATCCATTTCCTACCACTTTTTCCACATCGGGGTCGCGGGGGTTGCTGGAGCCTTTCTCAGCTGCATTCGGGCGGAAGGCGGTGTACACCCTGGACAAGTCGCCACCTCATCGCAGGGCCAACACAGACAGACAACATTCACACTCACATTCACTCACTAGGGCCAATTTAGTGTTGCCAATCAACCTGGAGCCTATCTTAGCTTACATGTATAAACTTTGTATACAATTGTATTTATTTAAACACAGGTTTTGCTACCTAGCACTTTGTGTAGCTTGCTCACCACCGATTAAGAATGAATGGATTACTGCATTGATCCAACAGGTTTTTTTCCATAAACAAAAGTCTTCTTATAGTCGGCGCTAGAATTTATACACGCGTACCAACAGGGGGCGCCAAACCAGTGACGTGTGATGGATTTCATGATGTACTTTGCCCCATTTATTATATATATGATAATAAAAATATTAAATGCATAAATAAAATATAATAATAGAATTCATAAAAATGTTCTTAATTTTTTTCATATCATATCTGCCTTACTTAAGATGTTTCTCTGCAGCTTATTTTCCGATCAGCAAGAATAAAAATGTCTCACGTGTCTACTAAAGACATTTCACAGGCTGGTGTGTAGTAAATATTTCTGCAAATATAATATTGGTGACATGCTAAGAAACGGGAAGGTTGTCAGGGATTGCACATTCAGAAGTGAGATGATTTGATTGGGAAATGCGCAAATGTATTAATTAAAGAAAACAACTGGAATCATACAGAAAATACATTTATAACAGATCAGTGGATGAATATTAAACTTTATTTTAAATTTTTCCTGCCTCAGTCAGAGGTTTTCTACCTGCCACTCACGCATACCAATGCCCTGGAGAGACTCGGACACACTGTATTTTTATCAGAAGTGCCTCACAGAATAACTTTAGTTACTTAACTTCCAGGTAGAGAGAATGCCTGTGAGAAAACCTCGTACATGTTCCTACGCAAGGAGCTGCCCGTGCGTCTGGCCAACACCATGCGGGAAGTCAACCTGCTGCCAGATAAACTGCTCAGCCAGACATCCATCCGCCTGGTTCAGAAATGGTAATCCACCTTTTTATTATACACAATAAATATAACAGCCGCTGGATAGGGTTTTTGATACAAAGTTGCCCTTTTGCCCGTTTTATTAGGTACATGCAGAGCTTTGTGGAGCTGCTGGACTATGAGAACAGAAAGCCTGAGGATCCTCACGCTCTGAATGAGTGAGTCAAGTCATGAAGGGTGCAACTTTATGGCTTCATGAGCACGCCATCTTTATCAGCACTCATACATTACGGAATAAAGTATTGGGTCAAGTAGTAAAAATATGGAATTGGTCTTCCCTTTTTGGATGATTTGTTTTGGGGGAATTTTGGCCCAAACTTGATTATATATGTGAGGTCAGAGGTCATTGGCCCATAATCTTTGTTTTATTTAATCTGAAAGTCTGGGGACTTTGCTTGGAATTCTTAAAGTAGAAGCATACCATTTTCCAAAATGTATGCCATTAGGTAAGACTGAACCAAAACTACCTACATTTCCATGGGTAAACCTGTTTTGGTGATTCTGATAAGGGTGTGGATCCGGAATTTCTTTGTCAATTTTCCTAATATTAAAGCATTTTTCAATATTATTTAACCATTTATTTTTCCTCTTTTTAAAAAAAACAAAAAACTTTATTTTTTAATTCACAAATGTATTCTTTATTTATATTATTAATTTATGAATAAAACAACATTTATTATTGAGAGCATTTTAGAATTATTTTTTTTAAGTTTAGTGGTGTAGTGTAGAGGAGGTGGGGATTTTAAAAATGTATATTTTAAAATATGTTCATTAACAGTTTTTAATTAATGAATAAAAGAAAATTACCTAATAGTAGGTGGGTATTTTTTAATTAATAAAAAGATATGTATTAATTAAAAGAAATGTACTTTGGAGAAGGTGGGTATTTTTAAATTAGGAAAGGTTTTTATGAATAAAAAAAGCATAGAAGTGGTGGGTATTTTTTAACCATTTGTTGTTGTTTTTTTTAGGTAATATGAAAGCGGTCAGTCCCTTTTTGAAATTGTATTAATTATTGAATAAAAATTATTTAAAATATTTTTTCAATAATTAAAATATACATTAATTTAAATAAACATCTTTAATTTAGTTTTATTTATAAATTATAAATGTTTTTTCTGAATAAAAAGTATATATGTAAGAGGTAGGTATGTTTATTTTTATTACTTAATTAATTATTAAAAAATACAAGTAATATGGAAAATGTGGGTATTTTTTAAATTAATAACTTATTATTAAAATAAAAGTAATATTAAGACTGTGGGTATTTTTTTAATGTTTTTTGTAAATGGTGCAATAGAGAAGGTGGATATTTTTAAGATATATTTAAGGTGTTTATTTGTATTTATATGTATTAGTTAATTTATTAAAAAAGGTACTATAGAGATCGTGTTTTTTTTAATTGAAGTTTTTTCTTATTACTAAAAAAGTAATATAGAGTCTGTTGGTATTTTTTAAAATTATTTGTAAATTATTTTAAAGCGTTACAGAGGAGGTGGGTATTTTAAAAAAAAAATCTTTATAAGATGTATTTTGTATTTATTTATATTAATTCATGAATAAAACTATAAGTGCTATAAAGGAAGTGGGCATTTTTTAAATAATTGAAATAATAATAAAACAATTATTTTGATATAAATAAAAAAATATGTATCAAAATAAATATTACAATTCCAAACAAAATCTGTTTTTTAAATAAATAAATAAATAAAAGTAAATACAATTATGCAGGTGATGGACTTTTAAAGTAATTCTGGATTTTTTATTTTGAGTACTAAGTAGAAAATTTGTATTTTTTCAAGTAATTATTTTATTTTATAGTTATTTCTAACGCCTAAATTCATAAAGATGTGTCCCAAGCCTTTTTGTCCATGTAGTGTAGATAGAGTATGCAGGTAACGTGTATTTACACACATGACTAATAATAGCGTCCAGGAATTTGGATAAGGGAGTCTTTTTAGTATTGAGACATGACAACT
This sequence comes from Entelurus aequoreus, assembly GCF_033978785.1. Classification (NCBI taxonomy): domain Eukaryota; kingdom Metazoa; phylum Chordata; class Actinopteri; order Syngnathiformes; family Syngnathidae; genus Entelurus; species Entelurus aequoreus. The sequence goes on from NC_084745.1 coordinate 25,616,327, forward strand.
TTATTCCCTCTCAGCTTTCTGGAGTTGTTGATCGAGATCCGTAACCGCCACAACGACGTGGTTCCCACTATGGCGCAGGGCGTAATCGAGTACAAGGCTAAGTTTGGCTTTGACCCCTTCATCAGCAGCAACATCCAGTATTTCCTGGACCGCTTCTACACAAACCGCATCTCCTTTCGCATGCTCATCAATCAGCACAGTGAGTAATGAAACTGGATTAGTACGGATGATGTGTGTGTGTGTGTGTGTGTGTGTGTGTGTGCGTGTGTGTGTGTGTGTGTGTGTGTGTGTGTGAAACTCACTCCCTTTGTGTCCTCACTGCTGTGCAGCTCTCCTGTTTGGTAACGACACCAACCCGGCTCTTCCCAAACACATCGGCAGCATCGATCCTAACTGCTGTGTGGCTGAGGTTGTCAGTGGTGAGTTGACAGATGTCATATTTTAATAAGTCTGTCATAATTTACTCACTCTGTGCTTCATCCATCAGATGCTTATGACATGGCCAAAATGCTCTGTGAGAAGTACTACTTGGCAGCTCCCGAGCTCCGCATTGAAGAATTTGACAGTAAGACTGCTGTGCAATAATGCTAGTAATTATGGTTGGGCGATATGGCTTTTTTTTAATATCTTGATATTTTTAGGCCATATCGCGATACACGATATATATCGCAATATTTTGCTTAGCCTTGAATGAACACTTGATGCATATAATCACAGCAGTATGATGATTCTATGTGTCTACATTAAAACATTCTTGTTCATACTGCATTAATATATGCTCCTTTTAAACTTTCATGCAGAGAGGGAAATCCCAACTAAGTCAATTGACCAAAACTGTATTCATTAAACAGTTATTAAGCAGTGGCACAAACATTCATGTAATTTCAAAACAGAAAGTGCAAGATTGTCAGAGACATTTTAAATGCACTTTTGTGCATGATGTCACTAAGATGACATATCAAAACAACACTAAATTAAAGTGCCCTTTTTGTACAGAACGCCACTACAATAGTTTAAAACAAATAAAGTGCACTTTTGTGCGTGATGTCACACAAGATATTGAAATAACTGTCAAATAAAAATGAGCTGCATAATAGGAAATCAAATTGTGTCCGTCCTTCGCTATGTCTTAGGTTCCTGCGGACGTTATCTCCTTATGTCGTGGCCTATTTTTTTCATACGGTGTTGATATGGAAATGGTTGCCTCTGCATTTTGTTGGTGTGGCACCGAACAGAGCTGTTGACATGCGGAGTTTCAAGCACTCTTCATTCTCTAGTGGGTGACTTTTCAAATGATGCTACATATTAGCAGTAATGCTACTCTTTGTAGCATTACGCAGCTACGCTTTTGCCCCCCACTTGACAAATTACGGTTGTCTGTTCGACATATTCCCACTTGAAGCCAAACCACCACCAGACGATGGACCACATGCTGTTTTTCTTGGGAATTAATTATTCTTTCATTTGTTACCAGATTCGCACCTTCTTTCTCTCGTATTACCATTCGCACCGCACCGTCACAGCTAATGTTACCCATGATGCTACTTCTCTGCTCAGCGAGGGCGTATGACGCGACAGTATGTGACGTATGTAAGAAGGTGCGCTTGTTTAAGTCTCTGTGGGAAGGAGAGACTAGAAAGAGTGAGAAGAGCCTGTAGTGTAATGCCAGCAGCTAAAAGCAACTGCGTGAGAACGTATACTCGAATATCACGAAATAGTCATTTTCTATATCGCACAGAGACAAACCCGCGATATATCGAGTATATCGATATATCGCCCAGCCCTACTAGTAATACAATATGACTATGATGAAGTCCCAAATTATTGAGAAAAAGTTGAGTCAAAGTAAAGCCTTCTGCACCTCAAGTTATCACAAGCATGGTGGAACCCAATAACGATACAAATTAATTAGTTTGTCGAACAATAGGGATGGGTACCTTTCACATTTGAATCAATACGGCACCAATTCCAGATACCTGGGAATCGATAACGGTACTCAACAACAGTAAAAAATAATTTTGTGCTTGTACAAATGTGTGAAGAAACGTTAATTATTTACAAATATATATGAATTAACCTTTAGCACTGACCTACTGTATTCTGTCCAGTCATCCTGTTTTTTTTACACTTCTGTGTCTCATTTGCAAGTATTATATGGTAGACTTTGAAAGGAGTTCTATTTCCAAGACGTTAGATGGCAACAGTGTGTTGCCTTTGCCAATAAGTAGTCTTTGCCCATAAGTTCAATGTGCCAGTCTTTTCTTTTTAGTTTTTTGTTGCACCCCACAAAGTGTTTGTACCTATTGTATGTAGTTTGATTGTAATGGGCATCTTAGTTAAAGTTTTGATTACCAAATATGGTGGTGTTGAAATTGCAAATTCTCATAGGTTGCACGTCTATGGCTAATCATCTTGGAGCTAGCGCATTTTGAAAAATGAAGCCTTACTATACTTTTCAGTAACATTACTGAGAGGCGGTCCGACTCCGTGGCTGCTTGTTTCCCGGCCAAATCCATGAGCCGGACGTCACGTAAACATTTAGGTACCGAAATATGGATCCGTTTGATTTAATTTAAATCAGTACCAGGTAGGACCAAAGGACTTCGGATCATAACTATAAAAGCACCAAATTCAGTACCCATCCTTATCGAACGATACCATATTGACCAGAATATAAAACAATTTTCTTTTCCTTCTTAAAAAGTCAAATGAGAGATGTAGCAGTGACCAATAAGCCAATAAATGTTGTAATATAAAAGTGAATCAGAAAGTAAGGTAAATATATTTCTTTCAGTAATCAGGAGAGTTATTGCTGATATTGGCCAAATATATTATTATTCCATCCATCCAGCCATCCATTTTCTACAGCTTGTTCCTCTCAGGGTCACTGGGGGTACTGGAGTCTATCCCAGTTGCATTCTGGCGGAATATTATTATTATTAAATGTATTGTTATATATTGTGACATATCGTGTGTCAAACATGGAACTACATACATTGGAACATAAGCATCATTTGATAGGCTGATTGAGAGTCACAACTGTAATCATAATTCATAGGACACTGGTATACAATAAAGTGTTAAAGTTCATATTATGAAATATTTCTCTAATCAATTTTGTATGTTTGTGGCAGTGAGTGTTTTACAACAGCACCTTTGGGAACTAAACCTTGAAATGTACATGTTCATATTGTAGTCTGTGTTTCGAATGTGTTTGTCTTAATTTTAACATCAATCTGCCAAAGGGGCTGGTATGGATAATCGCCATTGGCTATAATCTCACATATTTACATGATAAATGTTCAATAATATGTATTGTCCCTTTTAAATAAACTACATCTACATAAATCTACATAGAGCGATTTGACCTCAGCTATTTGATTTTAAAAAGAGTTGTCACTCGGGTTATTTCTTATGAGTCCAAAAGTTTTGTTAGTCATTCCTTCCAAAATGTCAGACGAAGATCAAATGGTACGAAAATTTAAGCGATTTTTGTAGCTAATCGTTAGCTAGCTTAAATGATAACATGAATACAAGACACATTAACGTCTTACTGTATTACCGTATTCAAATGTTAATGCTGTAAAACTGATTGGTACCTCACTTTAAAAGTCTCATGTGATACTGCTCATTTCATAGAAAAGCAGCTTGCGCGCTTGACTGATTGATTGATTGATTGAAACTTTTATTCGTAGATTGCAAAGGAAGAGAATACATTATATGAAACTGTACAGTTTACACAGTACATTACATATTCCGTACAATTGACCACTAAATGGTAACACCCGCATACGTTTTTCAACTTGTTTAAATGTCCACGTTAATCAATTCATGGTAAATAATCGCTAGATAGCTTAAATGCCAACATGAGTACAAGACACGTTAACGTCTCACTGTATTCAAATTTTAATGGTCGTGAAACTATGATTTGTACCTCACTTTGAAAAACTCACACTGATACTGCTCGTTTCCTTGTGAAACAGCTAGCACACTAAATAACGTCTTTCCCTGTTAAAAAAAGCACCCGGTTTGCCTTTAATGTTAAGCCCAATAAAACCTTCACAAATTAAAACAAGAAGATAAAAAAATATACAAACTCAAATAATAGAACAATATTTAGCGTTTTTTGTGCAAATGTATTTATTTACATAATTTGAAGTAAAATTTTTAAATATTTATCAGTATTTTTGCGAGCATTACCGTAACTATACCGTGATAATAACAATAATTACGGTGATGTTTTTGGTCAAAATAACCGTGATAAGAAATGTGAACATCTCTACCCGATGGTGACTTATGTTGCGGTCATCCACGATAGAAAAAGCCTAAAGACTGAGTTACCAACACTTGGAATTCTTTGTTTAGGCATTTGATCGCGGACAGACGTACTACCTTGTTTATCGCTGTTATTTGCTTCCGGACATGACTGCAGTAAATTAATTTCCGAGAAGGAGGAATCATTAACAACCAAATCAAATATTTTCATAGCTAGGGCATGAATAAATTGTTAATGGCCTTCTAAGTACGTTTTTCAAAATCTGGCACCCTTTAGTCACCTTTACACGTTTTTAATCCAATACAGTAATACTGCCTGAGGTGAGCCAATCAGTTGCTACGATACTGAGCAGCGCGCTCTCTGTGGTCAACACTACTGTAATATTGATATTTTTAGTTTAGATAGCCATTTTTATTTTAGAAAATATTGAATTTAGGACCAAAACATAGTAAGATATGCTTTTGAAAAAAAAATCTGCAATGTGCTGAAGCTGCAATATTTAAAGGCCTACTGAAATGAATTTTTTTTATTTAAACGGGGATAGCAGATCTATTCTATGTGTCATACTTGATCATTTCGCGATATTGCCATATTTTTGCTGAAAGGATTTAGTATAGAACAACGACGATAAAGATTGCAACTTTTGGTATCTGATAAAAAAAAGGCTTGCACCTACCGGAAGTAGCGTGACGTAGTCAGTTGAACATATACGCAAAGTTCCCTATTGTTTACAATGATGGCCGCATGAAGTGAGAGAGATTCGGACCGAGAAAGCGACAATTTCCCCATTAATTTGAGCGAGGATGAAAGATTTGTGGATGAGTAAAGTGCAAGTGAAGGACTAGTGGGGAGTTGAAGCTATTCAGATAGGGAAGATGCTGTGAGAGCCGGGGGTGACCTGATATTCAGCTGGGAATGACTACAACAGTAAATAAACACAAGACATATATATACTCTATTAGCCACAACACAACCAGGCTTATATTTAATATGCCACAAATTAATCCTGCATAAAAACACCTGCGTGTTTGTTATGCTAGCTCCTAGCTCCTCTGCTAGCTCCTAGCTCCATAGAACACGCCAATACAATTCAAACACCTGATCAACACACACAATCACTCAGCCCAAAAGACCGTTCACCTAACCCAAGGTTCATAAAGCTTATATATTTTTAAAAAGTTACGTACGTGACGCGCACATACGGTCAAGTTATCGAATGTTTAGCAGCCAAGGCTGCATACTCACGGTACCTGATATTCAGCTGGGAATGACTACAACAGTAAATAAACACAAGACATATATATACTCTATTAGCCACAACACAACCAGGCTTATATTTAATATGCCACAAATTAATCCTGCATAATAACACCTGCGTGTTTGTTATGCTAGCTCCTAGCTCCTCTGCTAGCTCCTAGCTCCATAGAACACGCCAATACAATTCAAACACCTGATCAACACACACAATCACTCAGCCCAAAAGACCGTTCACCTAACCCAAGGTTCATAAAGCTTATATATTTTTAAAAAGTTACGTACGTGACGCGCACTTACGGTACGGTACGTGTTATGCTAGCTCCTAGCTCCTCTGCTAGCTCCTAGCTCCATAGAACACGCCAATACAATTCAAACACATGATCAACACACACAATCACTCAGCCCAAAAGACCGTTCACCTAACCCAAGGTTCATAAAGCTTATATATTTTAAAAAAGTTACGTACATACGCAAAAAAAAGCCAAAGCTGCATACTCACAGTAGCACGTCTGCGTCTTTGTCATCCAAATCAAAGTAATCCTGGTAAGAGTCTGTGTTGTCCCAGTTCTCTACAGGCGTCTGTGTATCCAAATCAAAAGTCCTCCTGGTTAGAGTCTCTGTTATCCGAGTTCTTCCATCTTGACTGCATCTTTCGGGAATGTAAACAAAGAAGCGCCGGCTGTGTACTGTTGTGGCTGACTACGTTCGAAAAATACGTCCATTTCGCACCGACAACTTTCTTCTTTGCTTGCTTGGCTTCCTTCTCCATAATGCAATGAACATGATTGAAACAGATTCACGAACACAGATGTCCAGAATACTGTGGAATTATGAAATGAAAACAGAGCGTTTTCGTATCGGCTTCAATGTGGAAGGCATACCCGTGTTCGTCGGGCTACGTCACGCGCATACGTCATCCTCAGAGGCGTTTCGAACCGGAAGTTTAGCGGCAAATTTAAAATGTCACTTTATAAGTTAACCCGGCCGTATTGGCATGTGTTATAATGTTAAGATTTCATCATTGATATATAAACTATCAGACTGCGTGGTCGGTAGTAGTGGGTTTCAGTAGGCCTTTAACATTGTGATGTGGCGAGGGACGAGTGTAGTTTGTTAGGCGCCATGTTTTGCCGTACGAAACAGTGAAAAGTAGGGCGTACAAAAACTGAGGTCCTACTGTGCTACATTTTTTTAAAATTGGGACAGTAAGGTTGCTCTGATTTGAGCTGAGCTCCAACCAGCAGTTTTTATTAGACAACATTCGAAACTTCCAACGCCCTCCCATGTTACTTTCTAGTGAAGGCCCCTAAAAAGTCCATCCAGGCCGTGTACGTGCCCTCACATCTCTTCCACATGCTGTTTGAGCTTTTTAAGGTCAGTAATAATTATGCTGCATTTGACCCTACTTCTTTTAATTAATTCATTTTTTTTGTAGAACTCAATGAGAGCCACAGTGGAGCTTCATGAGAACAGCGCGGAAGGATTACCGCCTGTGAAAGCAAAAGTCACTCTGGGTAACGAAGATCTGTCCATAAAGGTCAGTTAGACATGGATATAATCATATCAGATCAGATGTAATAATAATAATCAGTTCTTTGTGTTCATATTTCCTTTTGGGTCTTCTCCAGATTAGCGACAGAGGAGGAGGAGTTCCTCTGAGGAAGATCGACCGCCTTTTTAACTACATGTACTCCACCGCCCCGACGCCCAGCCTGGAGCCTGGCGCTGTCCCGCTGGTAATCTCACAGGCTTAAACAATCATATGAACTTAACTTTACTTCTACCAACTCTATCACACGTTACTAATAACATGGCCTCCTCTCATCCTGCATTCAGGCCGGTTTTGGCTACGGTTTGCCAATTTCTAGGCTCTATGCCAGATACTTCCAGGGGGACCTGAAGCTCTACTCTATGGAGGGTGTGGGCACGGATGCTGTGATCTACTTGAAGGTAATCAAAAGCTGTGGCTATTAGTTTACCACAAAGACTGGAATTAGCAAGTTTGTCCTGTCCAGAAGTAAAAAAATATACAAAAGACATGACAGTAATAAAATGTATTTGTGCGATTGGAACTTGGAGTCACATGAAGCGGTTTTGGAGCCATTTCTTTTTTTTTTTACCTCACCCAAGGAGGAGTTTTCAACACATTTATCTTTTATTTATGTACAGTACCGGTATGTGTAGGGCAGGGGTCCACAAACTTTTTGTGCCAAGTTGCAACACCAAGTGCTTTACAACAGTGAAAAAAAGACAAAAACAATTAAGTTAAAGGTTGTTGTTGGTTTTTTTTTCCAATTATTTAAATTTTTTTTATATTTTTGTCTATATTTTTTGATTGGGAAAAAACATAATCCTATGCAAAAGTGGGGTATTTTAAAATATATTTTTTGATTTTAATGTAACAAATAAAGAAAAGTACTTTACAGGAGGTGTACATTTAAAAAGTTAAAGTTAAAGTACCAATGATTGTCACACACACACTAGGTGTGGTGAAATTTGTCCTCATTTGACCCATCCCCTTGGGGAGCAGTGGGCAGCAGCGGCGCCGCGCCCGGGAATCATTTTGGTGATTTAACCCCCAATTCCAACCCTTGATGCTGAGTGCCAAGCAGGGAGGTAATGGGTCCCATTTTTATAGTCTTTGGTATGACTCGGCTGGGATTTGAACTCCAACCTACTTATTTTTAATCATTATGTATTTTTTAGTATTATTTAATGTTCACTTTAAGACAAATTGTTCTTTTTATTCATCCAACAAAATGAATTTATTTGTCGGTCACTTTTTTTACAAAAACATTTTCAATTTTAAAAATGAACACTGTTCTGGAGGTATGTTTTGTTGTGTGGCAATCAATAAAATTTAAATCAAATTAAAAAGATAAATTAATATTTATGTGTGGGGGAATAATTTAACAAGCTGTCTTTTCATTAATTTAATAGTGGAATAACATCTTATAAATATTAATTATTTATATTATTTTTACATTAATTTATTTTGAGTTCCTTTACCTTAACCTGAAGGGCGATGTGGTTTGTTACAAGGTATATACCGCTGCTGCCCACTGCTCCCCTCACCTCCCAGGGGATGAACAAGGGGATGGGTCAAATGCAGAGGACACATTTCACCACACCTAGTGTGTATATATATATATATATATATATATATATATATATATATATATATATATATATATATATATATATATATATATATATATATTCAGAATCGATTCTTGGGGTCACGATTCGATTCAAAATCGATTTTTTTTTTCAATTCAACACGATTCTCGATTCAAAAACGATTTTTTTATTTTTTATTTTTTTTAAATGAAAACAATACACAACAATACCATAATAATGCAATACAATTTCAAAACCAAACCCAATTTTGGAGTTCTGAACTTGTGATTTCTTGCAGTGGTAATATTTCACATTTGTCCCAATTGACTTTATACCCTGATAAACACCCATATTCAGTGATGACATTATTGATATAGTGTAGAGAGGAGTTAACATGTGACAGGTAGAGAATTATGTCGTCACAATACATCGATAGCTTATTATACTGAGAGCCAATTTTTATAACATGAATATTATTTTCACTTCTTATTTTTGCAGCTAAGGGTTCAATAACCAAATTAAATAATAATCCAGATGCCGGACATCCCTGTTTTACTCCTCTTTTTAACAAAAAAGGTTCTGAAATATGATTATTGGTTTTGACTGATGCCATGGGCCTTGTATAAAGCATCTTAATCCATTGTATAAAATTATCTCCAAATCCAAATTTACGTAATGTGCAAAACATAAATGACCAGTTTATGCGGTCGAATGCCTTCTCCGCATCAACAGTACATACTGCTGTGGGATAAGGGAGACTTCTAGCATAGTAAATAACATTAAACAATTTCCTTGTACTGTCTGAAGATTGTCGACCTTCCATGAAGCCAGTTTGGTCAGTATGAATTAATTTTCCTATTACATTTGATAATCGTGTGGCTAAGATTTTTGCCAAGATTCAAAAGGATTCTCTATTCATTCAATACATAGAATTTCAGCAGGATCTACCCCAGTCTGCTGACGTGCAAGCAGAGTAGTAGATTTTTGTAAAAAGCTTTTATAATTGTAAAGGACAATGTTTTATCAACTGATTGCAATAATGTAAATTTGTTTTAACTATTAAATGAACCAAAAATATGACTTATCTTATCTTTGTGAAGATATTGGACACAGTGTGTTGTCAAGCTTATGAGATGCGATGCAAGTGTAAGCCACTGTGGCACTATTGTTCTTTTATATAATTTTTTTATAAATGTCTAATGATAATGTCAATGAGGGATTTTTAATCACTGCTATGTTGAAATTGTAACTAATATTGATACTGTTGTTGACAATATTCATTTTTGTTTCACTACTTTTGGTTTGTTCTGTGTCGTGTTTGTGTCTCCTCTCAATTGCTCTGTTTATTGCAGTTCTGAGTGTTGCTGGGTCGGGTTTGGTTTTGGAATTGGATTGCATTGTTATGGTATTGCTGTGTATTGTTTTGTTGGATTGATTAATTAAATTTTTTTTTTTTTAAATTAAAAAAAATAAAAATAAAAAATCGATTTTTTAAAAATGAGAATCGATTCTGAATCGCACAATGTGAGAATCGCGATTCGAATTTGAATCGATTTTTTCCCACACCCCTTATATATATATATACACACACACACATGAGCCTGAGTGGGGGGAGGATGAGCACCCCAGTCGAACGGACTTAACGTTAACAGACCTAGGCAACGGACAAACGACTATGAGCGCGCAGTGTACATGCGGTAAAGTCTGCAAGAACATCCATGGCTTAAAGATCCACCAAACGAGGAAGAAGTGCCTGATGGGAGCAGAAGCAACACAACGCACAGGTGTTACACCTGGTGAGACGCAGGAGGTGCCAGGCCCGGAGTCACCCCATAGTGCCCAGAACCTCCATGTGTTGCAAACTAATCCCTCGAGCATCAAGTCTGAACAGAGGCGGATCAAGTGGCCTGCAGCTAGCATGACCTCACTCTGGAAGCAACTCGATGACGATGTTGACCAAATTCTGTAGGCAACAGCGAAGGGAGAAGCCGACGGCAAGCTACAAGCTATGACAACAATCATTGTCAGCATTGTATCTGAACGGTTCGGCGAGGAGAAGAGAAGCTCCGGCACCACGTACTCAAAGAACCACAGAGCTGTAAGGATCCACAACATTAGGCAGGAGATGAAAGCGCTGAAGTTCCAGTACAAGGCGGCAGGACATGAGGAACGCACTGGCCTAGCCCAGCTGATGTGCATCCTTCGGAAAAAGATCAGAATTCTCCGTCGGGCAGAGTGGCATCGGAGGCGGCGACGCGAGAGGGCACGTAAACGTGCTGCTTTCATCGCTAACCCCTTCAAGTTCACGAAGGTTTTGCTGGGACAGAAGCACAGTGGCAAACTGGCCTCCTCGCAGGAAGACATAGATCAACATCTGAAGCAGACGTACAGTGACCCCGCAAGAGAGCAGGAGTTGGGAGAGTGTAACAACCTGATAGACCCCCCTGAACAAGAAATGCAGTTTGATATGTCGGAGCTGCAGCTAAAGGAAGTCAGGGAGGTTGTCCGCAGAGCCAGGGCAAGCTCTGCACCGGGGCCGAGTGGCACTTCATACAAAGTGTATAAGAACTGTCCCAAACTCCTGCAGCGTCTGTGGAAAATCCTGCGAGTCTCCTGGAGAAAGGATCCCTGAGCAATGGCGAGTGGCGGAAGGGGTATAGATCCCAAAGGAGGAAAACTCCACTCAGCTAGACCAGTTCCACATCATCTCCCTGCTGTGTGTTGAGGCAAAGGTTTTCTTCAGCGCCGTTTCCAAACAACTGTGTACCTACCTGGCAAAGAACACCTACATCGATACATCTGTCCAGAAAGGCGGCATTTCAGGAATGTCAGATTGTATAGAGCATACCGGTGTAGTGACGCAGCTCGTTCGGGAGGCTCGAGAGAACAACGACAACCTATCAGTACTGTGGCTTGACCTGGCAAACGCATTCGGCTCCATTCCGCACAAGCTCGTTCACCTCACTCTGATGAAACATCATGTACCCAACAGGTGTAGAGACCTCATTGCTGATTACTACAGCAATTTCAGGATGAGGGTCTCTTACGGACCAACAACATCCAGTTGGCACAAAGTGGAGATTGGTATTATCACAGGGTGTACTATCTCTGTGACACTGTTCTCACTAGCCATGAACATGCTCACCAAGTCTGCTGAGCCAGAGTGCAGAGGGCCCCGCACAAATTCCGGACAAAGGCAACCACCCATCAGGGCATTCATGGATGACCTCACAGTCATGACAGAATCAGTCCCAGGCTGCCGTTGGATTCTGAAGGGACTTGAAAAGTTGGTGGAGTGGGCCCGGATGCGTTTCAAACCCGCCAAATCCAGATCAATGGTGCTGAAGAAGGGGAAGGTGGAGGACAAGTTCTGGTTTAACATCACAGGCACGGCCATTCCAACTATCTCAGAGAAGCCATCCAGTCGACATGCGCTGAGTTGGATGGCTGGCTGAAATCCGTGGACAAGTCAGGCTTACCTGGGAAGTTTAAAGCCTGGATTTACCAGCGTGGCATTCTTCCCAGGATCCTGTGGCCCCTCCTCATCTACTCGTTCCCCATCTCGACAGTTGAGATCCTAGAGCGGAGGGTCAGCAACCACCTCCGGAGATGGCTGGGACTACCTAAGAGCCTGAGTAGCATTGCACTCTACGGGAACAGCAACAAACTGCAGTTGCCTTTCAAATCCTTGGAGGAGGAATTTAAGATATCTAGAGCCAGAGAAGTGGTACAGTACAGGGACTCAAGTGATCCGAAGGTGGCCAAAGCAGGGATCCAAGTGAGGACTGGCAGGAAATGGAGGGCAGAGGAAGCAGTTCAAGAGGCAGATGCAAGGCTGTGACACAGGAGCCTGGTTGGAGCAGTCACACGGGGTCGAGCTGGGCTAGGATCCTTTCAAACTCCCCAACTGAACACTAGGGGGAAGGAAGGCCGACGTCTTGTTCAGGGCGAGGTGAGAGCGGCAGTGGAGGAGACAAGAACCTGCAAGGCTGTTGGAATGAAGCAACAGGGAGCTTGGACAAGATGGGAGAATGCGGTTGAGAGGAGAGTGACCTGGGCTGAGCTTTGGAAAGCCAAACCGCAACGCATCAAATTTCTCATCCAGGCAGTGTATGATGTGCTCCCAAGACCTTCAAATCTGCACACATGGGGCATAGCAGAGACACCAGCATGCCCACTGTGCTCCAAGTGAGGAACCCTGGAACACATCCTCAGTTGCTGTACAAAGGCACTTGGAGATGGAAGGTACAGGTGGAGGCATGACCAAGTCCTGAAGACGATCGTTGAAGCCATTAGCACAGGACTGGCATGGGCAAAACAGTTCCACCCCTCCAAGAAAACCATCGCCTTTGTCAGAGCTGGGGACACGCCAACTCCTGCTAGAAGAACATCAGCAGGCATCCTGACATCTGCAAAAGACTGGCAGTTGTTGGTGGACCTTGAAAACCAGCTGAAGTTCCCCAGCCATATCGCAGTCACCACCCTGAGACCCGACATTGTCCTTGTGTCTGAGTCCACCAAACAAGCTGTGCTGCTGGAGCTGACAGTCCAGTGGGAAGATCGCC
>NC_084745.1:25632044-25859544 GCF_033978785.1 Entelurus aequoreus
TGTTTCATCTGACATCACATGGACAAAGATAAGACCTTCTGGAGGAAAGTACTGTGGTCAGATGAAACAAAAATTTAGCTGTTTGGCCACAATACCCAGCAATATGTTTGGAGGAGAAAAGGTGAGGCCTTTAATCCCAGGTGGCGGGCAGGTCACTTTAAATGATGTGGTGGACCACAATGAATGACGTGGTAGACCACTTTAAAGTATGTGGCAGACCACGTTGAACGATGTGGCGGGCCAGATAGAATGACGTGGTAGACCACTTTAAACGCACTAGCGCCGTTTGACTCGAGAGAAAAAATGGCGGCAGCTAAGCAGGCTTTGCTCGAGAAATTTGCTCTGGAGATTTTCCCTCACAGTAAACGCAGCCGATTGCTTCGTTTCACTTACTTTTACGTACGTGATATCTCTGCGTGCGTTGAGAGCGCACTGCTGTTATTAGATGATGACAGATGTGGACAGGAATTGGACACAGACACATTTTTCCCACACTAAAAGTATATATTGGAGGAGAAAAATATACCATTAGTATTTTTATTTATTTCATGGCTTATTGGTATAGATCACATGTGTCAAACTCAAGGCCTGCCACATCATTTTAGGTGGCTCGCCACATCATTCAATGTGATCCGCCACGTCATTCGTCATTCAATGAGGTCTACCACGTCATTTCATGTTGCCCGCCACGTCATTGGTCATTCCATGTGGTCTGCCACTATTAAATTGGTCTGCCACATCATTTATAATAATAATAATAATACCTGGGATTTATATAGCGCTTTTCTAAGTACGCAAAGTCGCTTTACATGTAGAACCCATCATTCATTCACACCTGGTGGTGGTAAGCTACTTTCATAGCCACAGCTGCCCTGGGGTAGACTGACGGAAGCGTGGCTGCAATTTGCGCCAACGGCCCCTCCGACCACCACCTATCATTCATCATTCAATTCACCGGTGTGAGTGGCACCGGGGGCAAGGGTGAAGTGTCCCGCCCAAGGACACAACGGCAGCGATTTTTGGATGGTAAGAGGCGGGGAGCGAACCTGCAACCCTCAGGTTTCTGGCACGGTTGCTCTACCCACTACTCCATGCCGCCCCTATTTACCATTTAAAGTGGTCTACCACGTCATTCAATGTGGTCTGCCACATCATTTAAAGTGGTCTACCACGTCATTCAATGTGGTTTACCACATTGAATGACATGACATGTCCTGTCATGTTATTCAACGTGGTCTACCACATCATTCAATGTGGTTTGCCACATCATTTAAAGTGGTCTACCATGTCATTCCATGTGGTCTGCCACATCATTTAAAGTCATCTACTACGTCATTCCATGTGGTCTGCCACATCATTTAAAGTGGTCTACCATGTCATTCCATGTGGTCTGCCACGTCATTTAAAGTGGTCTACCACATCATTCAACGTGGTCTACCACATCATTCAATGTGGTCTACCACATCATTTAAAGTGGTCTACCACGTCATTCAATGTGGTCTACCACGTCATGCAATGTGGTCTGCCACATCATTTAAAGTGGTCTACCACGTCATTCAATGTGGTCTGCCACATCATTTAAAGTGGTCTACTGCGTCATTCAACGTGGTCTACCACGTCATTCAATGTGGTCTGCCACATCATTTAAAGTGGTCTACCACGTCATTCAATGTGGTCTGCCACATCATTTAAAGTGGTCTACTGCGTCATTCAACGTGGTCTACCACATCATTCAACGTGGTCTACCACATCATTTAAAGTGGTCTACCACGTCATTCAATGTGGTCTACCACGTCATTCAATGTGGTCTGCCACATCATTTAAAGTGGTCTACCACGTCATTCAATGTGGTCTGCCACATCATTTAAAGTGGTCTACTGCGTCATTCAACGTGGTCTACCACGTCATTCAATGTGGTCTGCCACATCATTTAAAGTGGTCTACCACGTCATTCAATGTGGTCTGCCACATCATTTAAAGTGATCTACTACGTCATTCCATGTGGTCTGCCACGTCATTTAAAGTGGTCTACTGCGTCATTCAACGTGGTCTACCACATCATTCAATGTGGTCTACCACATCATTTAAAGTGGTCTACCACGTCATTCAATGTGGTCTACCACGTCATTCAATGTGGTCTGCCACATCATTTAAAGTGGTCTACCACGTCATTCAATGTGGTCTGCCACATCATTTAAAGTGGTCTACCGCGTCATTCAACGTGGTCTACCACATCATTCAACGTGGTCTACCACATCATTTAAAGTGGTCTACTACGTCATTCAACGGGGTCTGCCACATCATTTAAAGTGGTCTACTACGTCATTCAATGTGGTCTGCCACATCATTTAAAGTGACCTACTACGTCATTCAATGTGGTCTGCCACATCATTTAAAGTGGTCTACCACATCATTCAATGTGGTCCACCACGTCATTTAAAGTGACCCGCCTGCCACATCATTTTATATGGCTTGTCATGTTATTTAACATGGACCGTCACGTTATTAAATGTGGTCCGCCACATCATTTTAAGTGTCCTGTCATGTTATTCAACGTGGTCTGTCACATTATTAAATGTGGCCTGCCTTGTTATTTAACGTGGTCTGTCACATTATTAAATGTGGCCTGCCTTGTTATTTAATGTGGTCTTCCACATTTTTTTTAAAAATGGTTCACCTGGTCATTTAAAGTGGCTCGCCACTTCTTTCCATGTGGCCCTCTGAGGGCAGCCATAATTGCAATGTGGCCCTTAAAGTTTAAAAAAAAAAGAAAGAGTTTGACACTTCTAGTATCAATGGTAGCATGAACAAAATAAATATGTTATAAAGTCATCCTCCAGAGAGGAAGTGGACACAAACCTACTTCAGGTATGCCTGGTACTCTCTGCATTTGAGTCCATAAACACCCACTGCTTGTGTTTTCCTCCTCTGTTTAAATAAAGGCCCTGTCGAGCGAGTCGTTTGAGCGTCTGCCAGTCTTCAACAAGTCGGCGTGGCGCCACTACACCACCAGCCCCGAGGCAGATGACTGGAGCAACCCCAGCAAAGAACCGCGTGATGCCAGCAAGTCCAAATACAAAGCCAACAGATAAAAACTCATCAAGCTTTCTTCATGGTATAAAGGTAGATGACCACTGGCCAGTGGCGTGTTTCATTACTGTAACTCCATTTTTGAACTGATGAGTCCTGATAACATGTTCCACTGTGTCTCGTGTGCCTGATTGAGTCACAAGTATCTCGCCTTTGTCAAAAGGGTGTGTTTGCTTCTCCCTTTACACCTAGGATTCATGTTTCAGTGGGACTTGAGTGTGGACGCACAAGCAGGCCAGTGTAGTCACTTTTGTCGTTTTGCCAGCACTGCATTACAGCCTTGAATCAACAAACCATACACTGAGATAAAAAGCCTTATTATTGAATATTGGGATGGATGTTTTAGGATTTGTAGTTCTTTTATAAAGCAGTGTGATCGCCATGCACCCATCTTGCTCTTTAACTCACAAAGAGCAAAAAATAGATGAATAACAATAATGTGCTTTCAATCATAACAATGCATCTCACATGAGTATTGCTAATCTTACTTATTTTATTTAGTTAAAATGCTACAAACAGCTAGCCGACATGTTTTATCTGTTGTATCGAAGAATACACATACTTTTTAAATGTAATTATTGGGATTTACCTAATTATCAGACAATATTTTTCATCTTATAGTCGGGGTGTCGCGATTTAAACATGCAAACCAACAACAGGTAGCGACAACAACTTTTCCTATAGCGGGTCAGAGTTTTTCTTCCTGTCACTCACACATGATGCAGAGATACACTTGGGGGGAAAATGTATTTAAAGTTTGGTCAGTTTTAGGATAATAGTATCTGGGCTGTCTTATGTTCGGGTCAATATGAGACAGAATCATTACTTATATAAATGTGGCATCTACTGAAGTAAACCTTGCACTTAACTGTACCCTGAAATTATGATTATTACTAACTTTTACAGATTCTCGCTGTTATTGAGATTCGGCAGATGTTGCGTTTTCATTATGAAATATACAGTAAGTGTCTTCAACTACCTATAGAACTATGAATAATGTATTTGTTGTCTATGTATGGTGTAGAAGCGCTCATTCCAGCTTGAAAAAGATGTATATATGTATGAGGCGTGACAGTGGCCCCATGTGGAGACGTGCAATCAGCAACCAAAAAGAAATCAATCGAGCAAAGAAGTGATTCAGCATGAGATGAACAAACCTGTTGTCAACCCTGGCATTAAAAAAACTATATATTCAGAGTGTGTCGTGTGTGTTTATTTAAAAAACACAACTACTAATTTGAGTTGTCTTTACATGCCAATTAATTGAGTTTTATTTCCAAACCAAGTTATTTGGACTTTTTAATAAAAAAATAACATTGCTATTATAATATATTGTAGGGGTTTCAAGTGAACATAGTGTAATACTCCCTGAAACAATTCATGAACGCTGCAGCAATGTATTGACTCTGTTAAGTCATCTTTTAGAGCAGTGGTCCCCAACCTTTTTGTAACTGCGGACCGGTCAACGCTTGAAAATTTGGCCCACGGAATGAGTGTAAATGGGGAGGGAGGTTTTTTGGGTTGGTGCACTAATTGTAAGTGTATCTTGTGTTTATGTTGATTTAATTAAACAAAATTAAATTTAAAAAAAATATTTGTTTTTTTATTTTATTATTATTATTTTTTAATTTCTTGTGCGGCCCGGTACCAATCGATCCACGGACCGCGGCCCGGTGGTTGAAGACCACTGTTTTAGACGACATAATCTGACATATTATTCCTAGATTTTAAACCTAAAATAGCCACAAGTGAGACGTGTATTATGTGTCTCGTGATGCGTAACAGCTAAGCTGTTTAATTTCTTTATATTATTTTTGTAAAAGTCACCAATGTAATAGTGCCAAAAAAAATTTATTTGCAGTCTGCTTCATTCAAACATACATAACATCAAGTTTGCCCATCTAAAATTAATGAACGCCAACATCCGGGTTACGATGACGTAACTTTGCTATCTAATTGACGCCAACTCCCGGTCACGTGATCACGTACCTCGGAGCCTGCTTCAGCGAGTTAAGTACTGTACATAAATGTTATGTATTCTGTCAACTTTAGTCGAAGGTAATACAGTATTATGAAAGACAAAACATTTATATTGATGAGCGAGTTGTATTATGAATTAGTTTTACGGTTTTAAAAGAACCTTTTCTAGTGTGAAGCACCGATCCTGCACACACTTGACAGGTGAGCTCTTATTACGTTCATTAACATACCGCACTTTTTAATGTGTCATATTAACGTTATACAGCTATTGGTGAAAACCCACTGTTTAATTTGCCCTATTAACATTATACAGCTGTTTCACCAACACATTATTGCTTAAATTGTTGTTTATGGTCAAAGTAAAACAGTAGTCAAAGTTAGCGTGAAAGTTTAGCTAAGCATCCGGGTACTATATGCAGTGTACCCGAGCACGCCTTACCAATTAACTACACAAACAATGTTTCGTCATTGTTGTCATTAAAAGACAAGAAATGTATACATTGGTCACATAGAACCATTACAATTGAGGAAAACGGACCAAAATCAGAAAATTGGATTTACCTTCATTTCACAGCACCACCCCTTTTTGCCCTGCATTTCCGGTTTGTCATCTTCCGCTTTCAATTTAAAAGCCTTAGTGTGGTTTAGTTGTCAACTGAATAATGTACAGTACTGAAAGTGTTTTAATAGCGCTGTTTATATTATGACTCCTACTTAAAAAAAGATGGCCCCCCCAAAGAGACAGTGCTCTCCTAAAAAAAAGACAAAACAGTATGTGGCTTGACAAGGCTGCGGGAATGTTTCTTTCAGCAATCTACTGTGACTAGTGCACATTTTTCTGTTATACAGTGAACCTTCATCATCCACCTTATTCTGCGTGGGTCACACCGACAACCCAGCTGCACAGAATTCCCACGGCTTCTGTATTTTCCTTGAGGTAAAGTGTTTTGGTATCCATCCAGTGTGTGGGAAGTGTGTGTGCGTGTGTGCGCGCGCAAGCTGTCAGGCAGTGTTCTGTGAGTAACGTGAGCTTGTGGGAGTGTCCACGTCATCCTCGTCGCCTTCACTCATGCTGCTGATGGAGGCCAACGCTCCTTTGGGGGAGGTTGGCGGCGAGGGCCGTGCATTGTGCCAGCAGTCGGGAGGAGACGGGGGCGAAGGTGAGCGCTGGGGAGACAGTTCACGCGGCGGGGTGCTGCAGGGGGATTCTCTGGGAGACATAGCGTAGGACAGCATTCGGCCGCTGCGCTCCTGAAACACCTGCTTCTGCGCAAGCGCACACAAAAGGAGTGAAAGCTCAAATTAAATGCCATTAGAAGTCCCCAAAATGTGCGTTTGTGACGCTTACCCATGTCCCATCAGGTCCAAATAGCTCCAGGAAGTTACCGATAAACTCGCGGGATTTCTCTTCCCACTTCTGAATGAGGTCGTGACTCTTCTCTTCCACGCGGTAAACAAAATGTTTGCTCTTTTCCTCAACGTTACGAACCTTCTCCTTCATCCGGTCCACTTGGTTCTGCAGCCGGTACTTCTTTTCCTGTTGATATATTTGTTGTTACGTTACAAATAAAGTGCATCCGGTAAGTATTCACAGCACTTCACTTTTTCCCACATTTTGTTGTCACAGTCTTATTCCAAAATGGAATCAATTAATTTATTCCAATACCCCACAATGACAATGTGAAAAGTTTTTTTTTTGGAAAAATTTATGAAAAACTTTTTTTTTTAATCACATCAATTTAAGTATTCACAGCAGCAATTACAGCCTCAAGTCTTTTTGAATACGATGCCACAAGCTTGGCACACCTATTTTCGGGCAGTTTTGCCTATTCCTCTTTGCAGCACCTCTTTATCTTCATGAGATTGGATGGGAAGAGTCGGTCTTCATCCAGGGTGTTTATGTACATTGCTGCATTCATTTTAGTTTAGTCAGGGAGGTGACCAAGGACCCGATAATCCCTCTGTCAGAGCTACAACATTCCTTTTTAGGGAAGAGAACCTTCCAGAACAGATTTGGGCATTCTGCGGCCCGTGGGCCGCATCCGGCCCTTTGTACGTACCTGTCTGGCCCGCGTGAGGCCAATCATAAATTACAAAATACATTTTAAAAAGTATCTATTTCGAGTGTGCAATACAACGGTCCTGCTTTTGTTTTGAAAAGCGTTATTTGTATTACTTCCGTGTGGACGTATGCTCGTGCGCGCAGCGGCAATCACAAATTACAAAATAAATGTAAAAAAACATCTATGTTGTGCGTGCAATACAACTGTGCTGCTTTTATTTTGAAAAGTTTTATTTATGGGCGTATGTCCTGTGAGTGAGGTGCACAGCAACAAGTGATGCCAGGTTATCCCCGAGACGCTAAAAAAAGAAAAGTTGATGACGAATGTCGTGTTTTCAACAAGACATGGACTGCACAGGTTGCTGTGTTTAAAGAATATAGTGTAACGACCTGCTGAAGTTGATGTTGTGTTTTTGAGTTGCGTAAATGAGGAGTGAGGATGGACGTGCGTGTGGAAGGAACGAGATAAGTTGAGCTGTGTTAGTTTAGGTTGCTCAATAAAAGTTTAAAAAGAGCGTCAGACTTGCTGTGCACTTCTTCTGGACGCTACATTTGGTATCATAAGTAAAACTTTGTGCATACTGCCGCTGCTTAATTGTGTGTGCATACTGCGCTGCTTGTGTGCTCAGCCTGCTACGTCATCGGGAGGTACGTGCCACGATGTTTCCTGGCGACTTTGTCAAGATGGAACGGGAGGGAAGGGACATTGAGTGGGGACTTATGGTGCCGGCAGCACTGCAGATGTCTGTGTGTATCCCGGACGTGAGAAGCTCGTCGCAAAGAGAGAGAGGAAGGAGAGAGGCAGCGTCTACAGATGCAGCGCACGCTGCTTGGCATGGGGGAATTCCGCCCTCAATGAAGACTCCCAGGTTTGATGGCAAGGCGAACTGGGAGGCATTTCATCCCACTTCTGACACCAATTGTAGCGTCCAGAAGAAGTGCACACAAAGTCTGATGCTCTTTTTAAACTTTTATTGAGCAACCTATACTCAAGCTCAACTTATCTCGTTCTTTCCACACGCACGTCTATCCTCACTCCTCATTTCCGCAACAGCAACGCTTCCTCCTTCGCCAATCACCTTACAGGCGTGCTACGTTCACAACAAAGAGGATGCAGGATAAAGTGACAGAAATGGAAATTTTTGCATTGTATTATACATCAGGAAGTGTTGTGTAAGAAAGTGTTAAAAATAAAACCATCAAAAGCCATCGGCTTTTGTATAAAGATAAGTTAGGTTAAATGAAAATATTATAATTATTATTATTTATCTTACGGTATATCAAAAATAATTTGAGCAAAATTTAATTCAAATATTGTCGGTGTGACCCTCCAGCAGTGCTCGGGTTGCTCACGCGGCACCCGGTAAAAATTAATTGCCCACCCCTGTTCCAGAAGGACAACCATCTCTGCAGCAATCCACCAATCAGGTTTGTAGGGTAGAGTGGCCAGACAAAAGCAATTTCTTATTAAGAAGTTTGCCAAAATGCACCTGAAAGACTCAAGAACATGAGAAACAAAAGTTCTCTAATCTGATGAGACACCGATTGAACTCTTTGGCGTGAATGCCAGGCATCATGTTTGGAGGAAACCAGGCACCGCTCATGGCCAGGCCAATACCATGCCTACAAAGGCAGTTTTTCATTGGTAGGAACTGGGGGACTAGTCAGAGTAAATGGGAAGATAAATGCAGCAATCTACAGACACCCTGGATGAAAACCAACACTTCTAATCCAACCTGATGAAGCTTAATAAGTGCCACAAAAAAAAATTTGCAAAACTGCCCAAAGATAGGTGTGCCAAGCTTGTGGGATCGTATCAAAAAATATTTGGGCTGTAATTGCTGCCGAAACTGCATCAACCAAACATTGAGCAAAGGGTCTGAATACTTAGTACATGTGCTTTTTTTAAAAAGAAATTAGCAAAAAAAAATGTAATAAAACCTTTTCACATTGCCATTGGAATAAGGCTGTAACATAACAAAATGTGGAAAAATATAAGCGCTGTGAATACTTTCCGGATGCACTGTACAGGGGCTACACGAATGAAACCTGTTAATGTCGATCCCCCACAGTGTGCACATGTACTAACCCATAGTTATGTCGTTTTAAGCTGCTCAGCGAAAACGAGGAAGTTAATAATACAACAAGACATGTCGTCACAAAATTAATGAGTTGGTCAAAAAAGACAGGTTGTCGACTTAAGGGGCCCCTCCAATGCTGACAAGATTTGCACATAGTTTTGGACCTAAAAAATATGTCTACAAAATAGACACAGTGGGCTTGTTTTCTAACAAGTTTCAGCACATTTTGGAACGGCCACTTTTAGCTCCAAAATGTGGGCGGGCCTGCATCAGCCTGCTGACGTCACCTACAGAAGACTGGAGCTAATTTCATAATGCAATAGTATGTGTTTTGGTAGCATCTTCATCCCGAATCATTTTATATTCACACAGAATTTTAAGGAATCACCAAATATGGCTGCCACATACATTATTGCAGGTATTAGCAAAACAACTAAAGAGGGGGTCAGCCTGCATCCATTTCCAAATGATGGGAATATGAAAAAATTATGGACCTCGCCATTTGCACTTATCATTTTAATGTTTCTGACTTTGAAGAAGAAGGGTATGGAAAAAGTTTGAAAGACTCAAGCCAAATGCAATCCCAAAAATCAGGAGCACACTCGAGGGGAGAAAGACTGAGTCAGAACCTGCGGAAAAAACGGAGAAAGAAGTGCAGACACGGAGATAAAAAAGGAAGGTAAGCCGCGAGTATTCTATTTTGCGTCCTCTTCTACTGATGTTTTCCTCAAAACGCCTGAGGAAATGCTGAAAGAGCACGAGGAAACACAGGCTTTGATGTTGTTGGAAGAAAAGATGGAAGTTGGAAAATATTTATTTTTTTGCTACTGTCAAACATATCAGTTTTTAAGTAATCATGGACCAGGGTGACAAAAGCATGCAATTAAGTGATCAAAATAAAATACATGCCTTTATCCACACTGTCTATGCAGAGAATTGGGCTCCAGTTCTGTAGATGACGTCACACCAAGAGGGGGCTGCATATCAAGTCTGGCGATAGAAATGAGGCGTTCCAAGTACAGTTAGTTGTCCACCAAAAACTAATTGATATAATGGGAAATGACTGTCAGATTTATTTTCAGGAGCAAAAAATACATAAAGAAAACTTTTTAGGGAATTTTCTATCATCTGGACGCTGTGCGTCTTTTAAAGGGGTAATTTATTTTTCATTTAAAACACTTTCTTGGGTGCACATAACATTTAATGTTGGTGCTCTAATCAAATTTTCCATAGATTTAGTTTAACAGACCCTATTTCGGACTTTCTCTTCAGAATGTGCCGTTTTGTGGGCAGTCCTATTCATGTGCCAAAGCCCTCTTTAAGACCAACCCCCTTTGAATGTGTCTCCATCCCGTCAGCCATGTTGTAGATTTTAGCGCTTCCGTATAAAGTCTACTGACTGATATAAGTTAGAACTATTCGCTCCTTTTTATTAGTAGTGGCAACAGTGGAGGATTTTAGCATGCATGTGCATGTGCGATCCAGTGTCCCCAACAACAAGATGAAAGACAAAAATAAGGATTATTTTAACTTCAACTTTAGACCACAACTGGATAAAAATGTTGGACTTGTGCAAATTTCTTCGGGTAAACCTCTACCATATATGGCGATATTTGCTGACGCAATTAAGGAATAAATGGTCACTAAAATCAAGCAAATTCCAAATGGTTTGTTTGGAGGAAGTTTGGAAGAAGTGTAAATTCCATCCATCCATTTTCTACCGCTTGTCCTCCTTGGGGGCCCGGGCAGGGATGGAGCCTATTCCAGCTGCACTCGGGCGGAAGGCACCTCAACACAGATGGACAGACAACCATTCACAGTCACACACTAGGGCCAATTTAGTGTGCCAATCAGCTCAACAAGTCCCCAGGTGCATGTGTTGTTGAAAAAAATATATCCGCCATGCCAACATAGTTTGATTTAAAAAAATGTAACTTATGGTGATCCCTAATACACAAAAACAGGTACCAACAGGTAAGAAATATTGTTTTTGCATAACCGGACCTCTTTCAGCAAATTTCATTCCAATGTTTACCATGCATTCATTTATCTTTGGCTGCCCGAATGGATTTGTCGCGACCTGCCCGTTTACCCTTGTTCATAAACACATGGTAACATGCCTAGTTTGCCAGAGAGTAAGAAGATTGAGCAGGAGTGATCGGTGGAGCCTATTTAGCGACGATTATATCATTACGTCATTCACCCCTATCGCCACAAACAGATCACAGTCCTAAAGATAAGACTACATTTTAAGATTACAGCTATAAAGTTAAGAGAATCAGCCCAAGGCCACACCAGAATCATGACCTCACATTGATGTAGCTGACGTTGAGTTCCTTGGCCGTATAGCCACGTTGGAGGTTGCGTCGGGCGTAGACGTCGTAGTCTCTGACAATTCTAGTGATAATGTCTGACGTGGAGATGCCCTCGGTGCGTTGTGTAGGCACGAACATCCCTAGTGTGTGCATATGAAACAAATATTCCTTTAACAGCGGAATAGTTTTCACTTCCCAGAGCGTCACACACACACTAACCTGCCTCCTTGATGTGTTTGTAGACATCCTCGCTCCCTGCTGAGGAGTATGGGATATCATCATGAGCCACAAAATCGATCTGAGAAACAATTAAAGTACAGTGTATTGGCGGATGTACGCACACGGCCTCCCACTAGTGTTTGAACAGCCTTCGCACGCACCTTGTGTTCCTCCAGAAATTTGGGTGTGAGCGTCCAAGGAGCATCCCTCAGTACCTCATCGACGTAGCGGCAGTGTCGTAGCGCTTCGTATCGTTCTATCTCTGTCATGACCGTGAAGCCTTTGTACTTATGGGTCAGATCATCACTGCACACTGTTTCACACAAATATTACAGTAAGTGTGTTTTCAGCTGCTTTTTAAAGGTATTTTTTTCAGGTAGTCTCTTACCTCCCACAATGAGGTAGGTGTTAGGGAAGAGGTTCTTGGCCTGCATGAGAGCACGGGCATGGCCAGAGTGGAAGAGGTCAAAGATGCCATCGGCATACACTCTCACTGGACGGTCCACTGAAATGCACAATTTAAAATGATATGATTTTATTGCATTTTCAGGACGGGTGTTTGTCTATTTTTTTATTCATTGTATTTAAACAGATTATTTCTACTCACCTTTAGAAATTGACTGACAGATATAGAAGGTAAGAGCAGTGCTGTCATCTGGTAGTGTTTTATAGGTATTGCTGTAGTTATTAAGTGTTATGCACAGTATAACCATCCATCCATCCATCCATTTTCTACCGCTTGTCCCTTTTGGGGTCGCGGGGGGTGCTGGAGCCTATCTCAGCTACGTTCGGACGGAAGGCGGGGTACACCCTGGACAAGTCGCCACCTCTCCACAGGGCCAACACAGATAGACAGACAAAATTCCCACTCACATTCACACACTAGGAACAATTTAGTGTTGCCAATCAACCTATCCCCAGGTGCATGTTTTTGGCGGTGGGAGGAAGCCGGAGTACCCGGAGGGAACCCGCGCAGTCACGGGGAGAACATGCAAACTCCACACACAGTATAACCAGTTCATATAAAATGTTTTGGGGGAAATTGTATAGTATATTTGCAGTTTGTTTGAAGATGTGATTAATCTATTGATTATTTTTTCAAATAATCTGTGAAGGGATTAGGAATGGAACGATAGGAACATTTCATATCACGATTATTGTCACTAAAATTGTCAGTTATTATTAAATGATAAATAAATGATAAATGGGTTATACTTGTATAGCGCTTTTCTACCTTCAAGGTACTCAAAGCGCTTTGACAGTATTTCCACATTCACCCATTCACACACACATTCACACACTGATGGCGGGAGCTGCCATGTAAGGCGCTAACCAGCAGCCATCAGGAGCAAGGGTGAAGTGTCTTGCCCAAGGACAAAACGGACATGACTAGGATGGTCGAAGGTGGGGATTGAACCCCAGTAACCAGCAACACTCCGATTGCTGACACGGCCACTCTACCAACTTCGCCACGCCGTCCCTACCATGGTATCGTTAAATGCACTCAAAAA
Organism: Entelurus aequoreus; assembly: GCF_033978785.1. Lineage (NCBI taxonomy): Eukaryota > Metazoa > Chordata > Actinopteri > Syngnathiformes > Syngnathidae > Entelurus > Entelurus aequoreus. The sequence goes on from NC_084745.1 coordinate 25,645,303, forward strand.
GTACTCACACACTTACAAACAAGTTTTTGTTTTTTAATTATAAAGTAAATAGCCACATAATATATACTTTCTTGACAGAAGAAATATGTTATATAACCAGTGTTTGGACTAACGCGTTACAAAGTAACGCTGTTAGTTTCGGCGGTAACTAGTAATCTAACGCGTTATTTTTTATATTCAGTAACTCCGTTACCGTTACTACATGATGCGTTACTACGTTATTTTATGTTATTTTTTATGTAGTATCGGCTAGAAACAGAAGATGTGAGTGTGTTTTATTGGAGCGCTGCAGTGTCGTTCTTCTGATTCTGTCACACCGCGGTGAGGAGAGTCTTGTCTTGGTTTTTTCTGTCTCGTGATTTGCATGTATTATTTTGAAAAAGCATCTCCTCTTGTTTCAGATCACGGGCCCTTCCTCTTGTGTCACCAGTCTGACGTCATCCCTGACCCTTGATTGTTTCCACCTGTTTCCCATTACCCTCATGTTCCATATAAGCCCACCCTCCCCTTGTTCTGTGCCAGATTGTCTCGATCCTTCGTGCCTGTCTTGCATCCAAGCTCATGTTCTTGTCTTGCCTCGTCCCACGACCACGTTTGTTAATCCAGCATTTGTCTAGCTGTAATTTTTGAGTTTAACTTTTTCCTCCCTCAGAGCGACCTTCGTTATTTAACTTTTTTCTACCGCAGTGGTGAGTTATGATTTTTCCTTAACATTTCCTTCCTCAAAGTTTGAGTGATTTTTTGTTTATATAATTGTTAGAATAATTGTGAGTGTAGTAAGTTTTCATAATCCTTTATTTCTTCCTCCGTTTGGAGCGCTTTTTGTTAAAGTTTTTTATAGCAGATTCGTTGCTAGTAATATTTGTCTTATTTTTGTCAATTCCTTCGTTGGAGTGATTTTTGGTTCTTTCCCTTGTTGGAAACGTTGATTTTGATATCATAGTAGTACCTCATAGTGATTGTAAATTTTTCTGCTCTGGAGGTTAAGAGTTATTTTCAAAATAAAAGCCTTATTTAGAACCTCCCATCTCTGCATCTGAGTCCCTTCATTCGCCCAAGCCTGACATTACAATCTGGCCAGTATGGACTCAGCAGAGAAAGGACAAATTTCCGCCGCCCTCCAGGATCAGGCAACCCGCCTCTCACGCCAAGAGGATTTCCAGACGGCGATGGCCGAACACATGACCCGACTAACCACCCAGCTGCAGGAGACGGCCCGGCAACTTCCTCTAACCGCCGCATCGGCACCCGTACCTGCCCCCCTACCGCCTACGTCATTCGCCGGAGCCGGAAGTAAACTGGCACCTCCCGCATCCTATTCAGGTGAAACCGGACAAAGCAAAACATTCATGATAGATTGTTCTATCCATTTTGAATTTAATCCTCACGCCTTCCCCACTGAACGAGCGAAGATCGCTTTTATGATCTCCCACTTGAAGGGTAGAGCCAAGGCATGGGCTTCCGTTGAATGGGACCGAGGTGCAGCCATTTGCAACTCCCTCACAGATTTCCAGACGGCACTGCGAATGACATTTGACCCTGTCACAGATAACCGAGAGAAGGCACAGGAGTTGAGCAGACTGAGGCAAGGTCGAGACTCGGTTTGTGACTATGCCATCCGATTCCGCACGCTAGCGGCTGAGAGCGGGTGGAACGCCGCTGCTCTTTTATGATACTTTTTTGAAAGGTTTGGCTGTACATATTCAAGATCTACTTGTACCACTAGACTTACCAGCTGGGTTGGACAAGCTCATTGCGCTCGCCATTCGTACCGACAACCGACTGACGCAGCTCAGACGACATCGGGGCGCACGAACCACCACTACGGGAGGAGTGGCACATCATCAGACGCATCATGGTCCGGATCTTTACACCGCTTCATCGGAGTCAAGTCACCGAAACCCCAAAGCGGAAGGTGAGGATCCAATGCAGCTGGGAAGAGCGCGGCTGACACAGGAGGAACGTCAGAGACGACAGCTGGAAGGAAGGTGCTTTTACTGCGGGGAGCCGGGCCACCTCGTCGCCACCTGCCCTAAAAAACGACCCATCGGAGTGAGTCAACATATTGCCACTACTCCCAGTAAGCGTACCCTCACCAGGATCCAGGTAAAACATCACACAGTCACAAACATTGGGGCGCTTATTGACTCAGGGGCAGACGAGAGTTTGATGGACTGGTCTTTAGCTGCAAAATTAGGGATCAGATCCGAACCGTTAGCTCGACCCATTAGAGCAAAAGCTCTTGATGGGAAGGAATTGTTTATGATTTCCCACGCCACAGAACCAATCCGCATATCCATAGAAAACCATGAGGAAAGGATTCGCTTGTATCTATTCGAAGCCGCCTCACACACATTGATTTTGGGACTTCCATGGCTGATTCAACATAACCCCCAGATAGACTGGAGAACAGGAGAAATTAAAGCATGGGGGAAGGACTGTAATAATGACTGTTTTATCGGCGATACACCAAAGAAAAGTGTAGCGCAACTCAATCTGTTTTCTGCAAACCCCACCACAGAATCCGAGTACCCGGACCTGAACTCTGTACCCCCATGCTACCACCAGTTACGAGAGGTCTTCAGTAAAACCAAAGCCATGTCTCTTCCTCCGCACCGTCCATACGACTGCGCCATTGACTTGATCCCAGGGTCCACCATACCCAAAGGTCGCTTGTATTCTGTTTCCGGTCCAGAGAAAGCGGCCATGAAGGAATACCTCACAGCCTCATTAAAAGCTGGGCTGATCCGCCCCTCCTCATCACCAGCGGGTGCTGGATTCTTCTTTGTGGGCAAAATGGATGGATCCTTGAGACCATGCATCGATTACAGTTCACTCAACGACATCACTATAAAGAACCGGTACCCCCTTCCTCTCATGTCTTCAGTATTCGACCAACTTCAACAATCTAAGGTATTTACAAAACTCGACCTTCGTAATGCCTATCACTTGATCCGTATAAGGGAAGGGGATGAGTGGAAGACTGGGTTTAATACTCCCAGTGGACACTATGAATACCTTGTTATGCCATTTGGACTCACCAACGCACCCGCTGTTTTTCAAACTATGATTAATGATGTGCTCAGAGACTTCCTTGATCAATTTGTATATGTATACCTGGATGATATTTTAATTTATTCACCAGACATTGACACCCACCAAGTGCACGTGACTAGGGTCCTTAAAAGACTATTGGAAAACCAGTTATATGTCAAAGCAGAAAAAAGTGAATTTCATGTTAACACTATTTCCTTCTTGGGTTTTATAGTCGCTCCAGGAAAGGTCCAGATGGATCCGGCTAAGATAAGTGCAGTTACCGACTGGCCCACTCCCGATAGTCGCAAAAGGGTTCAGCAATTCCTAGGATTTGCCAATTTCTATAGGCGGTTTATAAGGGGGTTTAGTGCTATAGCGGCCCCTCTCCATGCCCTCACTTCCACTCAGGTTAAATTCCGATGGACTCCAGAAGCTGAGAGTGCTTTCCAGAACCTCAAGCAGCGTTTTACGTCGGCTCCGATTCTCACCATGCCAGACCCACAACGCCAGTTCGTGGTAGAGGTGGATGCCTCCAACGAAGGAGTCGGAGCCGTTCTATCCCAACGAGCTGAGAAGGATGGCAAGATGCATCCCTGTGCCTTCTTGTCCAAACGTTTATCCAAAGCTAAAAGGAACTATGACGTCGGCAACCGTGAGTTGTTGGCCGTCAAACTTGCCCTTGAAGAGTGGAGACACTGGCTTGAGGGGGCCGATCTTCCGTTCATTGTCTGGACAGACCATAAAAATCTAGAATACATAAAGAAAGCAAAAAGACTTAACTCTCGCCAGGCCAGGTGGGCACTCTTTTTTTAACCGCTTCTCTTTTTCTCTATCTTACAGGCCGGGGTCCCAGAACGTCAAGCCAGACATCCTGTCTAGACGCTTCGACCCCGAGCCTGTTGCCAAGGAACCAGAATCTATCCTTCCACTGTCCCGTGTGGTTGGAGTGGTTACCTGGCAAATAGAAGATGAGGTGAAGCAGGCAAATGGTGGAACCCCGCCACCTAGTGGGTGCACAGGTAATCGCTTGTTTGTTCCGACTGGGTTACGCTCACAGGTGATCCATTGGGCTCACACCTCCCTGCTTTCATGCCACCCGGGAGTTCGGAGAACGATGTTCGCCATCTCCCGGCGATTTTGGTGGCCATCCATGGAGCCGGAGGTTCGGGAGTACGTGGAGGCATGTTCGGTCTGTGCCCGGAACAAAACATCATCCGGGTCCCGTATGGGTCTACTGCAGCCCCTACCTATTCCCTCCAGACCGTGGTCCGACATCTCCATGGACTTCGTCACGGGGCTCCCGGTCTCTCCAGGTAACACCACCATCCTAACAGTGGTAGACCGTTTCACCAAAATGGTGAGATTCATTGCCTTGCCTAAGCTGCCCTCCGCCAAGGAGACGGCAGAAATCATGATGGACAATGTGTTCAAGATTCATGGCTTCCCGAAAGACATTGTCTCTGACCGGGGGCCCCAGTTTGTATCACGGTTTTGGAGGGATTTCTGCAGACTTATAGGAGCTAAGGCCAGCCTGACCTCAGGCTATCACCCGGAGGCCAACGGCCAGACCGAACGCCTCAACCAGATACTGGAAACCAACCTCCGGTGCCTGGTGTCCCAGAATCCCTCTACATGGAGCAAACACCTGGTCTGGGTTGAGTATGCACACAATTCATTACCTACATCGGCCACAGGGTTCTCTCCGTTCAAAAGTGCTTATGGTTTCCGACCTCCTGTCTTTCCAGACAATGAGCCGGAAGTATCGGTCCCCTCGGCACATGCTCTGGTCTGACGTTGCCGACGCATCTGGGCAGCTGTTCGTCTGGTGCTGATCCGACAGAGAGATCGGATAAAGAAGACTGCAGATCGCAAGAGGAGACCCGCTCCGGCATACCAGCCAGGGCAAAGAGTTTGGCTCTCGACCAAGGACATGCGACTCAAGGTACCCTCCAAGAAATTAGCACCCCGATTCATAGGTCCATACCCTATCACCAGAGTCATCTGACCCTCTGCTGTACGACTCCGTCTGCCCCGGTCCCTACGAGTATACCCAACCTTCCACGTCAGCCGAGTGAAACCGGTTAAAGTAAGCCCGTTGGTTCCAGCCACCACGTCCCCTCCGCCACCCGAGATGATTGAGGGCGGTCCTGTTTACAAAGTAAAGAAGTTGTTAGCAGTTCGCAGCAGGGGCCGGGGCAGACAGTATCTGGTGGACTGGGAAGGGTATGGACCGGAAGAGAGACAGTGGGTGCCTTCTCGACACATTGTGGACTCCACCCTCATTGAGGACTTCCATAAAGACCATCCCGGACAGCCTGGGCCGTCAGGTGTCGGCCCTAAAGGGAGGGGTACTGTCACACCGCGGTGAGGAGAGTCTTGTCTTGGTTTTTTCTGTCTTGTGATTTGCATGTATTATTTTGAAAAAGCATCTCCTCTTGTTTCAGATCACGGGCCCTTCCTCTTGTGTCACCAGTCTGACGTCATCCCTGACCCTTGATTGTTTCCACCTGTTTCCCATTACCCTCATGTTCCATATAAGCCCACCCTCCCCTTGTTCTGTGCCAGATTGTCTCGATCCTTCGTGCCTGTCTTGCATCCAAGCTCATGTTCTTGTCTTGCCTCGTCCCACGACCACGTTTGTTAATCCAGCATTTGTCTAGCTGTAATTTTTGAGTTTAACTTTTTCCTCCCTCAGAGCGACCTTCGTTATTTAACTTTTTTCTACCGCAGTGGTGAGTTATGATTTTTCCTTAACATTTCCTTTCTCAAAGTTTGAGTGATTTTTTGTTTATATAATTGTTAGAATAATTGTGAGTGTAGTAAGTTTTCATAATCCTTTATTTCTTCCTCCGTTTGGAGCGCTTTTTGTTAAAGTTTTTTATAGCAGATTCGTTGCTAGTAATATTTGTCTTATTTTTGTTAATTCCTCCGTTGGAGTGATTTTTGGTTCTTTCCCTTGTTGGAAACTTTTATTTTGATATCATAGTAGTACCTCATAGTGATTGTAAATTTTTCTGCTCTGGAGGTTAAGAGTTATTTTCAAAATAAAAGCCTTATTTAGAACCTCCGATCTCTGCATCTGAGTCCCTTCATTCCCCCAAGACTGACAGATTCTTCCTGTGTCACAAGCCGGAGGCGCGGTGTGGGTGTGGGGAGGGGAGAGGCGTGTCTGTGTTTACTAACAACGGAGCCGCAGCCCATGTTAAGACACTCGACTCGAGTGTCTTAACATGGAGATATTCTCACTTCTTTTTTTTGTCGAGCACAAAGAAAAGAACATTTTAGTTAAATGTAAGTTGTGTCTTGGATCAAAGATCCCTTTTACTGCCCAAAACAACAATTCAAATCTGCCTGGTTAGGCTTTGTGTATGTCACATGTGCCTTCCTTAGGTGAAGCCAGGTTTACATCTATGTTGTTATTTTGCTGTTTGTTACTTAAGTATGTTATGTTGCAGCTATTTAAAATAGTTTTGTCAATTTGTTCCGGCCTGAAACAAACTGGCCCTTTTGAAACATATCTTTGCCTTTGTGTGTTGTATGTAGACCACATTGCTTAGCAGAGTTCCGTGATGCAAATGCATGTCAAGTTGATCAACAGATTGTATTATTTTCCAGTGCAATAACAGTACTGAAATGAAGGCTAAAAGGGCATTAATGGGTACTTTAAAAAACAAGAAGAAAAAAAGGAACTAAATAGTTACTTTTCACAGTAACGCATTACTTTTTGGTGTAAGTAACTGAGTTAGTAACTGAGTTACTCTTGAAATAAAGTAACTAGTAACTGTAACTAGTTACTGGTTTTCAGTAACTAACCCAACACTGTATATAACAATATGTTTCTGGCTACTTAGAGCCATATTATTTGTATTTGAGTTTTGGAATGTTTATCTTCTTCTGTTTTACAAACCCCAAAACCAGTGAAGTTGGCACATTGTGTAAATCATAAATAAAAACAGAATACAATGATTTTCAAATCCTTTTCAACCTATATTCAATTTAATAGACTGCAAAGACAAAATACTTAACGTTCGAACTGGAAAAATGTGTTATTTTTTGCAAGTACTAGCTCATTTGGAACTTGATACCTGCAACATGTTTAAAAAAAGCTGGCACAAAAGACTGAGAAAGTTGAGGAATGCTCATCAAACACTTAACTTGGAACATCCCACAGGTGAACGGGCTAATTGGGAACAGGTGAGTGCCATGATTGGGTATAAAAACACCTTTTATGAAATGCTTAGTCATTCACAAACAAGGATGGGGCGAGGGTCACCACTTTGTGAACAAATGCATGAGCAAATTGTCGAACAGTTTAATAAGAACATTTCTCAACGAGCTATTGCAAGAAATTTTGGGATTTCACCATCTACGGTCTGTAATATCATCAAAAGATTTAGAGAATCTGGAGAAATCGCTGCACGTAAGCGATATTACAGACCTTCGATCCCTCAGGCGGTACTGCATCAAAAAGGGACAGTGTGTAAAGTATTTCACCACATGGGCTCAGCAACACTTCAGAAAACCACTGCCAGTAACTACAGTTTGTCGCTACATCTGTAAGGGCAAGTAAAACTCTACTATGCAAAGCCAAAGCCATTTATCAACAACACCCAGAAATGCTGCCGGCTTTGCTGGGCCCAAGCTCATCTAAGATGGACTGATGCAAAGTGTTCTGTGGTCTGACGAGTCCACATTTTAAATTGTTTTTAGAAACTGTGGACGTTGTGTCCTCTGGACCAAAGAGGAAAAGAACCATCCGGATTCTTATAGGCGCAAAGTTGAAAAGCCAACATCTGTGATGGTGTGGGGGTGTATTAGTGCCCAAGGCATGGGTAACTTACACGTGTGAAGGCACCATTAATGCTGAAAGGTACATACAGGTTTTGGAGCAACATTTGTTGCCATCCAAGTAATGTTATCATTGACGCCCCTGCTTATTTCAGCAAGACAGTGCCTAGCCACGTGTTACAACAGCGTGGCTTCATAGTAAAAGAGTGCGGGTACTAGACTGGCCTGCCTGTTGTCCAGACCTGTCCAAAATGAAGCGTAAAATACTCCTCAGTTCCCAAACGTTTACTGAGTGTTGTTAAAAGGAAAGGCCATGTAACACAGTGCCAACTTTTTTGCAATGTGTTGCTGCCATTAAATTGTAAGTTAATGATTTGCAAAAAAAAAAAATAGTTTCTCAGTTCCAACATTAAATATCTTGTCTTTGCAGTCTATTCAATTGAATATAAGTTGAAAAGGATTTGCAAATCATTGTATTCTGTTTTTATTTACGAATTGCACAACGTGCCAACTTCACTGGTTTTGGGTTGTGTAATATGTTAAAGTTTGTGTTGTTTTAATGATAAAGAAATAAATAAGGTTTGGGTGCGTCATGTCCGGTTAATGTGACGTCAATCAAGTTCACTTCCTTCAAGTATTGATCGCTCTCCCTGTCTAAGAGAGCACAGCCTGTAGGTTTCATTTGCACAATTTGAATATCTTAATTTCTCAGACAGTAATGTGTTTATACAAGTTTAGATTGGGGAATGTTGTTTTTTAATGGTAAAATACATTGTCTCTTGTTTTAAGATAGCTTCTCCAGTAACTGAGCAGTGTCACTGGTTCCATAAATTAATCAAAGTCTGAAAAAAATTGTTTATTCTACTTGCGAATCTTTCTGTGTGTTTGTGGAACATGTGTGTGTTTCTGGAGTTTTGGCATTAATTTCACTCCATGTAAGCTTTTATTGTTTTAAATATTGGTTTGCACTTAAAGATTTATTTAAACGGAAAGTGCATAACAAATCAAATCCATGATTATTTTATTTCTGGCGGGCATTATGACGTCCTGCTCTGTTCGGCAGTCCTTGAACGCACCGTAAAAACACCTCTGTCTTGTAGAAGGACCACTCTATTCTAAGAGAGCTCAGTTTGTAGGTTTAATGTGCAGAATTTAATATCTTAGCTGCTCTGACAGCAATTTGTTTTATGTTAGTTTAGATTGGGTTATGTCATTTCTTAGTGGGGAAGGACGGTAACTAAATTGTCTCTTGTTTTCATAATAGAAATAAAGTCAGTCCGTGAGTTCATCAAAGTTATTGCTTACAATCTTTTCAGCAAAATAAAGTCAATAGTAGAAAACTAAACAAAAGCAAAAACTACAATCTACTACTCATTTGAATCCCCCATCCATGGTTTGTGGAATCTTGCGCTCAATGTGTATTGTGTGTGTAGGGAGGGGTCCCTGGTTATTATCATCACTTTTTGTTTTATTTGACTTTTGAGGCATATCATCGGGGTTGTTTTTAAATTGTACCACTTCTAGTGTTTCACAGTAGATATAAATGCTAAAATATTCAGGCATACTGTATCTAATTTTTAACCCTCAAAATCCATATTTTCCTGATTTCCAGCCTAAATTGCCAAGCCTTGCCTGTCATACCATTATTGCGCCAAAGTAACCCACGTTAAGGTTTCTTACCTGGGGTTCCTTTGCGGGCCTGAGCGACAGTTAGTTTCTCGTGAGGGGCGCGGCAATCGCAGCTGCTCTCTGCGGCGAAGATGGCAGGCTTGGTCAGCGTCTAAGAGGAATACAGCAAAGATGTCATTAGAGTAATGGCTAAATGTCTGCCCCATAAAACAATGGACTGACATGAAGGCAGAGCTGCACAAGCGGTGCACAAGTTCTGAAATGATGTAAAATGCTACAAGCTAAAAGATACACAGGACGATGTATAAAACAATCACAGCACAAGGGGAAACGTAAAGTACTGGAAACAGAATCCGTCTCCATGGATGTAAGGGAAGAGAACTGACAAGGTGTGGCTGACAGCAACCTCACTGGGACAAAACAATGGCCTACTCACTCACTCACAATTAAGCCTGCTTTTACACTGCAGCTCACTTTAGTGCAGGATGGGTGTAAACAAGTATTAACATACTGTGGGGCAGGGACATATTCTTACAGGCTGCATTCATTTTCCTTATTTAATGGTCAGTTTACGTCTAATGTGCAATATTTAGAGTTACCATATTTAATGAGCTCAGCACACAATTGGTTTATTTTGATAACGCCAAACAGGGCACAGCTGATCTGTCTGTTTACGCTACAGTCAAATTGGAACATATTTATATAATTTACTGTATTGACCCAAATATTAGGCGACATTTTCTCCCTAGAAACTGTGTCGTCCTATATTGTGCGTCCACAATTCGTGGCGCCAAATAACTTCTCCCCAACAGAGTCGTAGCTTTTCTACCTGTCATTCACACACACTTAAAACTTAAAATTAAATGTTTTTTTTTTCTTTAGAAACAAGTCCTGTTTCCCCCTACAAGTTAGGAAACGCTTGATCCTGACCACATTAATGCCTTTGCTAGATTATAGAGCAGTGGTTCTTAACCCGGGTTCGATCGAACCCTATGGGTTCGGTGAGTCGGCCTCAGGGGTTTGGCGGAGGTCAAGACACACCCGACTCATCGTGTAAATACAAACTTCTCCCTATCGGCGTATTACGGATACGGCTACAGCAGAAGTCACACTGATTTGCAGGTGTGTAATTTGTTGTGAGTTTATGCACTGTGTTGGTTTTGTTGTTTGAACAAGGTGATGTTCATGCACGGTTCATTTTGTGCACCAGTAATAAAACATGGTAACACTTTAGTATGGCGAACATATTCACCATTAATTAGTTGCTTATTAACATGCAAATTAGTAACATATTGGCTCTTACTAGTCATTATTAAGTACTTATTAATGCCTTCTTCGGCATGGCCTTATTATAACCCAAACCCTAACCCTAACCAAATAACTCTAAATTAAGTCTTTGTTACTTAGAATATGTTCCCCTAGTGTCCAAATAACTCTAAATTAAGTCTTTGTTACTTAGAATATGTTCCCCTAGTGTCCAAATAACTCTAAATTAAGTCTTTGTTACTTAGAATATGTTCCCCTAGTGTCCAAATAACTCTAAATTAAGTCTTTGTTACTTAGAATATGTTCCCCTAGTGTCCAAATAACTCTAAATTAAGTCTTTGTTACTTAGAATATGTTCCCCTAGTGTCCAAATAACTGTAAATTAAGGCTTTGTTACTTAGAATAAGTTCCCCATAATAAAGTGTTACCAAAAACATATAACTTTGTTTTGAATTTGAAGAAAAAAAAACATTTTATTATTCACTAAAGAAGGGTTCGGTGAATGCGCATATGAAACTGTACGGTACCTGTACGGTTCGGTACCTCCAACAAGGTTAAGAACCACTGTTCTAGAGGCTTGACTTTTATGAATGCATCCGACACTTATTTGAATAAACTGGCTAATGTAGAGCACTGTGTCTTACGTTTTATTACTGGTTGTGGCAACCTTGTCCACCATTGCACTTTGTATGCAACGGAAAACTATCCATTCAGATTTTTTCCAATGTTTTTTTTTTTATATAAATAATTTCTTGGGTTGGTTCCCACCTATTTGTGATATATGTAGAGATTCCAGGTGCTACAGTTTATGGTCGCAGGAAATTATTTGCATGTTGGTTCTTTAAGATAAAACAAATCTTAAGAGGGAAAAAAAGCTTTCAGATGTGCTTCTCCCTGGTCTTGGAATGACTTACAAAAAAATTTGAGGCTACCTAACGCATCAATAGGGGAAATTTCAGTCCATTTTTAAGGATAAAAAAAAACAGTTCTATCATGCATTGAACTTGTTTTTAAATTGTTTCTTACAGAAACACTTATTTTTTTGGTATGTGACTTCTGCTGCTTTTTGTTGTTGTTACATGTATTTCTGTAACTTAGTTTTGCTTCCCTTTTGGCCAGGTCACTCTTGGAAAACAGATTTTAATCTCAATGACTTTTACCTGGTTAAATAAAGGATATTGGCTGATTGTTTGACATGCCAGCAACTGGAGACCTGCTTGTAAAAAGTCAGTGGACGGGTTTAGCACCGTTTTTTTAGGGATTCAAACAGCTGTTAAGCAGTTAAGAAAAAAGAACATACTTTTTTTTTTGTCTTTGATTTTCTATTTTTTCCATTGGGTCTGATAAAAATAAGGGTCACATACAGTATATCTGGGTTAATAACACATTTGGAGCGTTCCAAGGAAATTGTTCCTTCAAGTCAAAATTCTGCCTATGTGTGGAAATGATTGTTGATTAATGGTGTGTACTACTTGGCTGCAACCAGCAGAGGCGCTGTTGCTCGAGTCTCAATGTCAAAAAACATCTATCTGGGTGGAGTCCACCTTTCATTCACTGAACATGAAGAGGATAAGTGGTTTAGAAAAGCGATGGATGTTTGCATCCACTCCCGGTGCTTTCTGGGTACAGATCAATACTGACATTGGCCTTCTGTTACGGTGCACTAAACCTACATCATATTATTGAGGCCAATGTCATTTATATTTCACAAGTGGGACTTAAATGGAGATTTATATCAAAAAAAACAATCAGAGAGGGAGGTGTCTTGCGAACATTTAGCACGGGCCAGATGGTAAAAGCTTAACTGGCCATGACCACAGGGGCCTATCAGGATGAGCGACGTGAGCGCGCTCAATAAGGCGCACTCTGGCATAAGTAAGGAACATCTGGCATAAGAAGGATTAAAGCCAAAAGACGAGCAAGACGGGAGAGAAACAAAAATCGGAGGCTGGCTGCACCTCTTTGTCTTCACTGCGCCTTTTTTTGGATCATCATGCAACCCACTCAGTGTCCACTCAGCATCTCCAACAGGCACATGTGAAAAAGAGATCTACTTCATCACCAGAAGCCTTTTGTCTCTCTTGCACACACACACACACACACACACTCACACACACACACACACACACACACACACACACACACTTCATGAAATGTACATACATGAAAACAAACACTGATGCCCTACCGTCCGAGGATGGGGGCAAGTGTGTTCAAGCTCCTCCATTGTTCCCAAAGACTCATGGGGATGTGGTCCCTTGGTTATGTGACTCAGCATCAGAGAGATGATCTCCTCACCACTATGTCTTTCTTCTTCTCCTGCTTCCACCCTCGCATCCCTCCTGCTCCCACCCAGTCCCTTGTGCTGTCTGCCCTCCCCTCTCATCGCCTCTGAGCTCCTGGCTGCACAGAGGGCTGCTTGAAAAGAAGGCCCACTCCGCACAAGTCATCAGGCGCAATAGACCATAAAAAAACAAGGCACAAAGTAAATTATTTAGAGTAGTTAATTATAATCATTGGGAATAGGTCCGTCTCTGTGAGAAAAAAAAACGAAGTAATAAATAACAAGAGAATACCACAATGTTTACAATCGTGACGGTTGGGTGGCTCTTGGCTGCATAGACAATCTTTGATTGTTCGCTGATTCTCGGCAGAGGCCGCTGGTCCAATCAGAGGGCAGCGACAACAAGCCTATGAGAAGGTCTATAGAGGAGACTCGAGTCGGGAAACGCTCTTAAAACATCAATATAGACATTTAGGTTTTCGCTTGTTCCTTTCATTGTCTGAAAATACGTTTTTAAAAACATATTCGCTTTTCTTTATAACTAGACATTGTAGTACAACGCCATACATTCGCTTGAAAGTGTTGCGACAAACTGAACGCCTTTACGACACCCACTGCTCGTCATACCGGAAGTTAAATTGATAAGCAGTGTTGGCTCGTAAACAAATAAAACTATTGCCCCTTGAAAATACATTTAGATTTGTTTTGCAGTGTAGGTCCAAATCTATTATTTAGATAATAAATAGTAGCACCGATAGCCACCGTAATCTAAATGTCACTGTGTGTTTAGAATGTATAGTGGATTTAGATATTGTCTCTTTTAAGATCATTTCCACGTACAACTGCTGTTTTAACCTAAATGCCTTTCGTTCTTTTATTTGTCGTCGTCGCAAACGAAATGAGTCATTTAAGGTTATTGTTTATGTGCAACGTAAAAAATACATTGACTAACTTGCCTTTGAGGGATCCATTTCTGCAGCAAGGACCTGCAACATGTGTGCTTCGCTGTTTCACCATAGCCTTCCAAAAAGAAACGTCTACAATGGTTTAATATCACTCTTTAGTTTGCCGTCGTCTGCAGGCATCACTTCCTGTCTGCTCGAACAAATGCATACTGTTTAAGTGCATTTTATTCAGTTTGCAACATTATAAATAGTTGTCAACATGCAGCATAATCAGTGACGTGTTAGCAGTGAAATTGTGATCAAAGTTAGTATATAAAGTTTAAATCTAAAGGACCACAGCTTGACTGTGGGGATGAAAAACAAAACAGCCTTTGTGTTTTTATTGTAGGCATTATCGTGGCCCCGATTTGGGACATGAGTCTATTGTACCCTCCCAAATCCGAACTCATCTCCATGGAAACGACTTTATCCTGAACTGTAGAAGTGCAGGATACTGACCATAATTGTATGATTACAATAATCATGAACAGACTAAAAATCTGAATAATCATCATCTAAATTACCATTCATTTGTTTAACTCCATTGCGTGTTTATGCGATGTTTGGGGACATAGTGGATGAAAAAGTAATTATTGTAAAGCAAAACTATAATGTATCCAACACTGCCACCGTGCGGCAAGACATTTGCATCAACGCGTCTTTTCATTGGGTGTGACCTCACTTCCAGTATATGACTTTCCCCGGGAAGATTTGGCGCGGTCCTGTTGTGTTGAGCCATCGCCGCCGTCGCCCTTTTAAGCATCTGTCACTGAGCGACAAAACTGGACAAAAGTCATGTCGCCCGTCTCGAACCAGGACAAGGACATGGACACAACAGGCGGGGGTTAGTGGGTTTTTTCAGTGTTGCTTGTAAACGCAGCTAGCTTAGGTCAAGTGAGCAGTCGCAGCAGTTAGCTTAAACAATCACACATGCTACATGTTTGTTTATGTGTCTGAACTCAGTTAGCTTGCGTACTTTAGGAGTTCAAGCATGAGGGTGTATGTGATAGAATGTTGAAATTAAAGTAGTAGTTGATGAGATGAGCTTTGTTTTGTTGTAATTAATGACTTAATAGACAGATAGCATAATTGTACTTGAACGTATGTTACGTGTGTCTTCTTGCCAGATGATGCAGGCGAAGCCTGTGGTTTGGCCAAGTCTCGCTCCAGACGAGAGAAAAGGGAGAAAGTGGGGAGGAAATCTGCTCTGGAGCAGCTGAAAAAGGCCAAGAGAGGGGAGAAGGTCAAATATGAGGTTAGTGTCAAGGAAAACAAGTGCTGTTACAAGTCCATTCCAATTGACTTAACTTTATCTCATTGATTGATTGATTGATTGCAACATTATGACTGTTGTTTTTGTCCAGGTGGAGGAGTTCAGCAGCGTGTATGAAGAAGTGGATGAGGAACAATATTCCAAGATGGTCCAGGATAGACAAGAAGATGACTGGATTGTTGATGATGGTGAGTCTTTTCCTCTATCCCAGTGGTCCCCAACCACCGGGCTGCGGCCCGGTACTGGTCCGTGGATCGATTGGTAAAGGCCGCACAAGAAATAAAAATAAAAAAATCATTATTTATTTTATTTTTATTTTTAATTAAATCAACATAAAAACACAAGATAGTAAGCAATTAGTGCACCAACCCAAAAAACCTCCCTCCCCTACACTCATTCACACTCATTCGCACAAAAGGGTTGTGTCTTTCTGTTAATAATATTTCTGGTTCCTACATTATATATCAATATAGTCCAATACAGTCTGCAGGGATACAATCCGTAAGCACGCATGATTGTATTTTTTTATGACAAAAAAAACCCCTCCTCCCCCAGTCCGTGGGACAAATTTTCAAGCGTTGACCGGTCCGCAGTTACAAAAAGGTTGGGGACCACTGCTCTATCCCAATCCACGTGTTCAAAATTGCCTTAATGTCTTTGTCGTCTCACAGATGGAGTCGGGTATGTGGAGGACGGGAGAGAGATCTTTGATGACGATTTGGACGATGACGTTACAGAAAAAAACCAAGGTAGTAGCCGTATGGCTTCATTCAGAGTATAGATTCATTTTCTGTGTGAGCGACTCCCTCAGTGGTGTTTGGTTTGACAGGAAATGCGAGAGCCAAAGGTGGCGACTCGAACAAACACGTCAAAAAATCAGCCGTGGCAAAGCCTAACAGCATTAAGAGCCTCTTCATGAACAGCAATGTCAAGAAGCCAGCAGAGGTGTGGTATATTTCACACATGTTCATGTAAAGTTTAATAAAGTGCTACGATGTCAGCTAGCAAAGTGTACACAGCATCATATCCTGCTCTCATCCCTACACGCCCTCACGCCCATTGGTTATGTTTCTGGTCGGCTCGTTTCAGCAAGTTTAGCTGCTAACGTTAGGTGTTTTTGAATGGACATCCTATTCTAGTCAGTTGATTCAGAAACGTAACATTTCTTCCGGTGAATATCAAAGCTACCCTAGAAACGGTGTATGGAAATTAGTATTTGTCCACAATTTAACCTGTATTTGCATGTTTTTGTGTGACCTTGTGCAGAAAGATGTGGACTTGTCTAAGGATGATCTTTTGGGAGACATCCTCCAGGATCTACACTCAGAGGTTGGAACAGACATGCGCAGACTTTTTTCAACCAACAGACAGAGTGCAAAGATGTCTTCCTGTCTCCTTACCTAGAAACCCTCTCTCCTGGCTCCTCCACCGGTTGTAATGCTGAAGAAAAAGAAGTCGCTTGGCTCGCCCATGAATCCATTCTCGATCAAGCCTCAGATGCCAAAAGTAAACATTCGGTTGACAAAATGATCGCTGCGATTAATCGTGTTGGTTGGAGTTCCTTTTCAACTTTCTGATATGTTTTTTTTTGTGAAGGAGCCCACTCCAGCTAAGGCCAAAGTCATCCGGCCTCCACCTTCTGATGCCCCCTGGCCGTCACCTGGCCCTCTTTTGTCAAGTCCTTCCCTCGTCGTGAAAGAGACAGAACCCCCATCCCAGAAGCAAGAGAAAGGTGAAGTAAAAAGGACCCAGAGGTATTCGCTCTTTGCTATGAATCTTAACTCACTTGAGCAATCCTGTTTTCTTCCCAGTGGATGAGGACCTGGTGTTAGACGGGATGGACTTTGATGAGCCGATGGAAGTTGGACCTGAGGAACCTGTAGTCCTGGAAGAGGCCCAATCTGAATGTAAAACAACCCCTGTTGCTCCTGTCAGGTTGCAGTCTCAGGACCCTGCCTTCTTGTAAGTCAAAACGTTTTAAAGATTATTTATTGTTAGTTCCGCCATACATGCAAGACATGAGGAAGAATCGAGCTCCTGTTTCTCTCTTGCCTTATATTCCAAAGCAAATTTCCAAGGCTCAGGGAGAGAGTTCCCGTTAGACGCCATGTTGTCGCTACAAAACAACACTCACAACTCATCAGCAAAACAACTCCAGTCCAGATAGGCAAAGAAAACAACACTGTCTGATTTTGTACTTCAATGAAGTGCCCAAGATCAACAAGTCTTGAATTGACCCCCTGATTCCTTCGCAGTACTCGTTTCTTTCTCCAGGGGTTGCACATTGTATTCTTTAGAGGGGAGCAGCACTTTTTGGGGGATTGTGCCTGTCATTTACAATCCTTATGAGAGACAAGAACACATATTTTATTTTTTTACAGCCTTTTTATTAATAGTAATAATTTCTGCCTCTACATCACTAAAATGCATCCAAAAACCACCAAAAATACTCCATTTACATCTCGTCACCTGAATATTAACCAAGTATTAGTGATGTTGTTATAACAATCGGTAACCCATGTAAACAATTCTGAGCTGCGCAGTGATGATCACAGTGATCGCTTGTGCAGCTACAAAACTGAAATACTGAGCCAATGCATCATGATTGCCTCTAAGGAAATTCAAAATTTTAAATCATGTCTCTCACTTGGATAATAAAAGGTTGTAGGCATAAACCGAGAAGTTGTTCACCTGTGACATCCAACTTATACCTGGCGATGGAGAGAAAGACACAAAAAGTCGTTCATTCGCGGTACCTTTTTTTTTTTAACCCTTCACGTGGATCATGATTACTTCATCTAAATGGTAGTATAAGAACATCCTAATAGATGGGATCCCGGTGAGATCAGACAGTAAGTGATCGTTTTATTACGTTCATAGTTAGCATCACTTTAGTGTTGTGGCCATGCTATTGTTAAACGTGTGTTCCTCTTCTACTCTGTCCTGGTTGAGGTAGACCATTGCGTTTTCTGCTGGAAGGTAGTTCCTCCAAACTTGTTGAGCTTGCACGTGACTTCCTTGATCGAAAGTGTCAAACGTCATGCTTTGGAATGCTGTGTGGGAACATGCTGGTGTTCACCCTTCAACATGTGCAGTAGAGTTGTTTTGCTGGCATTGTCTAGGCACAGGAAGAGCAACTTGCCCATCTTATTTTACAGACTTAAGAACTGGAAAACATTACTAAATCTCCTGTAGACCCAGTAAACTAAAACTGACATCTCAGGTGTATTTTCCGTTAGGGATGATACTCGAAACCGGTTTTCCCGGTTGTTTGATAAGAAAAGAACCGAGTCCTCGGACTCGAATCCCTTTTTGAGAACCGGTACCTGTTATCGAGACCACTATAGTAAAGGAAAAGAGTTGATTCTTTATTCGAATCCCGTCCCGACCAGAAATGCTCCGTGGGACATCACAAGAAATGACGTCACGTAGCTCAGTCATTAGGCGCAGATAGCGAAAGCAGGAAAACAATGGACGGGAAAAAGCGCTCCAAGGTGTAATAAAGTTCAAAACAAAAGCTATAATCCATCGAATAACTTTACTGAGAGATTTTAGCAGGGTAAAACACATAACGAACACTTTTACGACCAACCGGAAACATAGCAACCAGGCTAGCAACGCACCTCCTTTACGGCAGCTGTCGCAACGTTCTTAAAACAACCGCAGCACATACATATATATACAACATATCTCCCTTTTTTAACTATTGTTTTTCTTTCCTTGTAAACAAAACAAAATCACACTGTAGATGTATTGTTTGTCTAATTATAAATAATGCAGACGAGGCGTGTTGGCTGAGTTCTTGACGTTTACTTTCACAGCGTGGCAACATGCAACACTTTTCGGGGCTACCGCGCATGCTCGTAACTCCCGTTGCATGCTGGGTAGTGTAGTTGTTATATTCTGTAGCTCATAACATTTTTCCCCCTATAAAGAAATAATGTTAACTCAATAAAGTGTATTTCTTTTTTTAGCTTTAACTTTTCATTTTTTTAGCATTGTAACCACATTTGCAAATAACTTTTATCTTCATAGAATTTTCTTTCAATAAAGAAATAAAGTGCAAAAATGTCAAAGCATCATAACAAACAGTTATGTCAAATAGCAGCAGAAGTGCACTTTTTGGAGAGCTGTATTATTTTCAGTTTTGTGCCCAAGGGACTGATTTTATTTAACACTATAGTATTATTTATACACCTATAGTGATCACAGAGACAGGTTGTTTTTGTGTTACTGTATATATTTGTTTCTCTGAAAAATCCCACTTAATATACTTTGGGTAACAACAGTCAATATTTATTTATTGTATTTTATTTTTTTAGGTGGGTAACAGTCAATATTTATTTATTTATTAGATTTTATTTTTTTTATTATATAATAAAAGTGAGCTTTTGCTAAACCAAATATTGTGTGTTTTTTTCCATATACAACAACCTATCTGGACTCGATAAGAGAATCGATAAGGAATCGGTTCGATAAGAGGATTCGATAATAGGCTCGAACTCGATAATTCCTTATCAAACATCATCCCTATTTTCCGTATACCTGATGCTCAAGAAGATATTGTATAAAATCATATTTTTTATTAAAATCAACAATAATTAGTTAGATTATAAGGTGAATGTGACAGTCGCAAGCTGTCGGGTGGGTTCCAAGGACCATCAAGGAACGACATCTTGCGGGCAGGTTTAGACTTCTTTATTTTTCCAAATAAAAAACCCTCAGTGCCGGTCGCTTTTCAGCTCCGCTTCTCTGCTCGCTCCTCCGCTCTTGCTTTTCAGCCGCGCGCGTCGTCGTCTTCCTTGGGCTCTCGCTCCGCATCCGCCCCTTGTTGTGTCCGTCTCTTTCCGTCTCTTTCCGTCTCTCTCCGTCTCTCCGTCTCCTTTCTCCCGTCCTCCTCTGCTGCTCCCCTTTTATTCAGTGAGACATTATACAATTGTGCCCAGCCCTGCGATCCACACACCTGACGTTCATTACGGCGCCAATCCCAGCGCGCCCCGCCTCGCTGCTCGCTCGTCGTCCACGCTTCCTCGCCGCCATCTTAGAGCGGGCTCCGGTGTGCCCTGCCTCCCTGTTGGACTGCCGGCCAATCCTCCCTACAGTGAACAAGATTATAATGGCATTATTTATGCAGTAATTGCAGTTCTGTTGTTTTTGGGGTCCATACTGCATTCCATGTTAATTATTCTGATGCATTCTTTACATGTAAACGATTTAAAAAAGATACGCAATGTGTTTTGTTGACTTTTTGGTGTTTTGTGGATCAGAAATATTCCAAGTGAAACTATGTTAATGCTGTGTTTGTTTCTGATTGTCTCAAAATGATAAGAAAGCATGTTCATAATCTCTGCTCGAAATGTATTTCTGGATGCAGAAAAATTGGAGGCTTTTGGGGTCAGGAGGACGAGGAAGGTCCCGTCACCGAGGCTCCTGCAGAGGTGCAGGTGGACTCTAGCAAGCTGCCGCTGGTGGAGGGCGTCGACGGCGAGCAGGTGTTCAGGTTCTACTGGCTGGATGCTTTTGAAGACCCTTACAGCCAACCAGGTAAAGCCAAATACTGTACATCCATGATACATGTCCCTATTCTTGAAGCGTACACTAATGTAAGTGCACTTGGCTGTCGCGCAGGTGTGGTGTACCTGTTCGGAAAAGTGTGGATCGAGTCAGCCCAGTCCCACACAAGCTGCTGCGTCTCTGTCAGGAACATTGAACGCACCATATACATCCTGCCGCGTGAATATGTACGTTTTCTACTCTGCTTTTCTACAGTCTGACCTCTCTGCTCACAAAATAATGCGCCCTTGCACAAACTACAAGCATGACAGCACAATCAATCAATTCAATTTCCTTTTATTTAACCAGGTAAAGACTCATTGAGATTAAAATCTTTTTCAAGCGCGACCTGACAAAGAGGGTGGCACATACAAAGTTACAATAATAGTTACAACAAGACAATACAACAGAACAACAGCAGTCATACCACAACAGGTCAAAAATAATTTAAAACGATTATGTAATAATTCAATCTAAAAGCAAGTACATTGCCCTTGAGAACTGGTTTCTCGATCTTTTAAAATTGACTTAAACTCCCCCAAATTGATCAATTCTGGTAGCCTCATATCTTTCTGGATGTCATTCCATGACCAGGGAGCAGCATAACTGAAGACTTTTTTTGTTGGCTCTAGGAACCAACATGTGAGAGACAAAGTTAAAGTACCAATGATTGTCACACACACACGAGGTGTGGCGAATGTGGAGGACATCTTGTGAGTGTAGGCTGTAATGACTGGAGTCTCTACACACAAAAGAACACAGATAGATGGGGACAAGTCCAAGAAGATATTTATATATAAAAACTATCCATCGAGAAAGTCTTCGGGCAGTTAAAGATGGACAGTTTGCCTTTGCATACAAAGTGCAGTGGTGGACAAGATTTCCACAACCAGTAATAAAACGTAAGGCACAGTTATATACAGTGTCTAGTTTTTTCAAGTAAGTGCCAGGTGCATTCTTAAAAAGCAGGTCTCCATTCACAGCACACTCACTGTTAAATTAATGTGCAAAAACAAATATACCCCGAAAAAACAAGAGATTTATACATACACACACACCAGCAAGTGGCTCAAAACAACTTTTCCCCAAGCAAGCTTTTTTTTCTGTCACTCACGCACATATCGGTAACATTTAGAGTTGTAGCCGTGACACACACACCGAAAAATTTTGGTTAGGTTAGCAAACAGGATGCTTTTTGCATAACAATGATCAATAAAGTGGTCGTCAGTACCTGAGAATACAATATGATTGAGATTTCACGGATATTGAAACATGGTTAAAAAGGGGTTTGTGTCAGTACAGTGATATTTCCCTGACTGTTGTCATTGTAAATGCAGATCTCCTGTACCTGATACTGTTGGATTGTGCGTGTGAACCTAATGCTGTAGCGGCTGAGTGTGTATATATTCATGTTTTAAGTGGAATTCACCCGCGACCTCGAGAGGGACAAGCGGTAGAAAATGGATGGATGGATAACTGGAATTAATCTTAAAGGGGAACTGCATTTTTTTAAATGTCTATAATTCACAATCCTTATGTAAGACAGGCACATACTCTATATGTTTTTCTTTGTTTATGCACTCTTAACTAGTAATTAAAGGCTAGCAATAATCAGTTATCAATAGAGCCAATGGAAGTCGCTCTACTGTGCCCATAAAGCACTCTAAAACCGTTCAAAAAACTCCATTAGTGTTTTAAATACACATGCTGTAAGTATACATTTAATAAAATAACAGGCACATTCATAATAACATGTCAAACTTACAGATTTATGTCATTTTAAGCATACAGCGACGTATTAATTTCACAGACAAATCGCAACATTTCCGCTTCCCCTCAACAATAACAAATACTATGAATCATGGGAGACTTATAACTTTTTTGGGGTAATGATGATCCAGAACATTATATTTTCGAGCCTGAATATATGAAAGATGATCCACTGATCTTAGAAGCTGTGTGCTAAACAGATGCAGCTTTAGTGAACGCTAAACATCATGTAGCAGTATGGCTAAGTGCTAAACAAGATATACAAACTACGAACATAATCAAACAACCACAATTTGTACAATGTTTTATCTCACTTGGATGCTGACTGATTGGATGTTTATATCTTCACGTTTAGAGGAACAATTAATCATAATTCTCGCAAAGGGTTAAAAACACGGTGTCGCAAAATAGCGTGGTTTTTTTTCCTGTTTTTCTCGCCATCTCGGGGTCTAAGTTAAATGTTAAAGTTGACCAACTTCTCGGTTGATGGCCACATCCTTCTACTGTCCAGGTGAGAGACATGATTTATAATCCAGAATTAACTTTCACCAGTTTAGAAGCAATGCAACAGCAGTTTGCCAGGTCAATATGTCAACATAGCAGAATAAGCTTAGCGCTAATAATAACAATATTGCTAATAATATTCAGGTCACGAGATGTAAATGTATGTTGGCGGTTTTGGATGTTTTTTTAGAAGGCTCTATAGGCACAATAGTATACTCCCGTTAGCCACCTCGTACTTGCAGTATTTTACAACTTACAATGCACAATAAAAATAAAAACATTTGTTCTTGTCTTACATAGGTATTGTGAATGATAGGCAAAATTCCAAAAAAGTGCAGTTCCCCTTAAAGTGTTGATATTTTCTTTCCACAGAGAGTGAACCCCAAGACAGGAGAAGTGTCCAATACGCCTGTTGAAATGATGGATGTCTACCAGGAGTTCAGTGAGCTCTCTGACAGGTTCAAGATCATGAAGTTCAAGTCCAAGGTATTTTTCTTTCAACCATGTCAACATACAACATAATTTTATTGTGTCATGTCTATGGCTGCTTCTCTCTTGACCATCTGCAGAATGTGGAGAAGAACTACGCGTTTGAAATTCCAGACGTGCCCACACAATCAGAGTACCTCGAAGTCCGCTATTCAGTGAGTAAATGCAGGCATAGCAGGAATAACACACCTCTCATATAAATCCTCCTTTTGATCTTTTGTTCCTGACAGGCTGAGTGCCCTGCTTTTCCGTCTGGCCTTAAGGGGGCAACATTCTCACACATTTTTGGAACCAACACCTCCAGCTTGGAACATTTCCTCCTCAGTAGGAAGATTAAAGGGCCATGTTGGCTGGACATCAAGACACCTCGTGAGAAGCGCCTTTTTGAATTAAATGTTGTGGATGTATATATTTTTTACTATTTCAAATATTTTGGTGCAATAGAGTTACTGAGTCAAGCGGTCAGCTGGTGCAAAGTGGAGGCGCTGGCTCTGAGGGCTGATCTGGTCACCGTGGTCAAAGACTTGGCACCGCCACCTGTCACTGTCATGTCCATCAGTCTCAAGACCATCCAGAACCCCAAGAGCCATCATAACGAGGTCCGAGTGCTCAGCAGCATGATCACCTTGCTGCCCTATTTGATTTAAACCAGTGGTTCTTAACCTTATTGGAGGTACCGAACCCCACCAATTTCATATGCGCATTCACCGAACCCTTCTTTAGTGAAAAATTCAAAAAAATAATAATTTCAAATTCAAGACAAAGTTATGTTTTTTTTATTGGTGCATAAAATGAACAGTGCATGAACATCCCCTTGTTCAAAGAACAAAACCAACACCTGAACTCACAAATTACGCATCTGAAAATCAGATGGAAAATTAGAGGTAACATTGTTTGGGGGTATCCATAATACGCAGATAGGAAGACGTTTTTATTTACACGATGAGTTGGGTGTGTCTTGACCTCCGCGGCGCAGGCTCCGCCGAACTCCTGAGGCCGGCTCACCGAACCCCTAGGGTTCGATCGAACCCAGGTTAAGAACCACTGATTTAAACCTTACTGTAGACTTTTCTCTAACTTACTGGTGTCTTTCCCCTCATGCAGATTGTGTCATTGGCTGCGCTCGTCCACTATGGCTTTCATATGGACAAAGCGCCACCTCAACCTCCTTATCAAACTCATTTTTGTGGTGAGCTCCTCACAATCGTTTTGTGTGCATTACAGATAATATGTGATCAGAGCTCCTATGCTAAATCTCGATTTTCTTTCCAGTGGTGACTAAACCTAACGACTGTATCTTCCCCTTTGACTTCAATGATGCCGTGAGAAAGAAGGTGAGTTGGCACAGGAAATCTTTCTTGGCCTATAGAAAAAAAAAAAGTTTGATCAAGGGTGTCGAAAGTGCAAATTCTAAAAATATTTTGACAAAAAAAACACACAAAAAGTGGAATAAAAGAGCAAATCGCTGTAAAATAATGGGGAAAAGTTCATTTTGACGCTAAAAAGTAGTGATGTACAATGTTGTTTTTAAAGCAAATACAGATACAGATAACTTCCTGCTTCTCTAGAAGGATTCTGATAACTGATTAACTTATTGTTTTTTTAAATGTAGTATGTGCACAAATTTCTCTTCGGCTGGCTTTGGGGTAGCTTCATTAGCAGCAGGTGTCTTTGTAGTCGGGCTGCAACTAACGATTATTTTGATAGTCAACGATTTGGTCAACGATTATTTTAATGGCCCTAATTTTTCCATCGACTTCAAAATGCAGCAAGTTATTTAGGGCATGTGCTTAAGAACAACAAAGATGACTTATTCATTCATAGATATTTATTTTTACTGGACCTGTACATGCACAATGACAAATAAAGATCATTCATTCATTCATAACTGTGCTGCTCAGTCAACTGTTACACAAATTTAAAGACCTACTGAAATGATTTTTTTTTATTTAAACGGGGATAGCAGATCTATTCTATGTGTCAGACTTGATAATTTTGCGATATTGCCATATTTTTGCTGAAAGGATTTAGTATAAAACAACGATGATAAAGATCGCAACTTTTGGTATCTGATAAAAAAAAGGCTTGCCCCTTTTGGAAGTAGCGTGACGTAGTCAATTGAACATATCCGCAAAGTTCCCTATTGTTTACAATGATGGCCGCATGAAGTGAGAGAGATTCGGACCGAGAAAGCGACAATTTCCCCATTAATTTGAGCGAGGATGAAAGATTTGTGGATGAGGAAAATGCAAGTGAAGGACTAGTGGGGAGTGGAAGCGATTCAGATAGGGAAGATGCTGTGAGAGCCGGGGGTGACCTGATATTCAGCTGGGAATGACTACAACAGTAAATAAACACAAGATATATATATACTCTATTAGCCACAACACAACCAGGCTTATATTTAATATGCCACAAATTAATCCTGCATAAAAACACCTAGGTGTTTGTTATGCTAGCTCCTAGCTACTAGCTCGAGCTAGTTATAGCTCGAGCGGGTTATATGGACGGGATCCCGTATATATAACCCGCCAATACAATTCAAACACCTGCACAACACACACACTCACTCAGCCCAAAGAATCGTTCACCTAACCCAAGGTTCATAAAGCTTATATATTTAACCAAAGTTACGTACATGACACGCACGTACGGGCAAGCAATCAAATGTTTGGAAGCGCACGGGTGGGACCTGATATTCAGCTGGGAATGACTACAACAGTAAATAAACACAAGACATACACTACCGTTCAAAAGTTTGGGGTCACCCAAACAATTTTGTGGAATAGCCTTCATTTCTAAGAACAAGAATAGACTGTCGAGTTTCAGATGAAAGTTCTCTTTTTCTGGCCATTTTGAGCGTTTGATTGACCCCACAAATGTGATGCTCCAGAAACTCAATCTGCTCAAAGGAAGGTCAGTTTTGTAGCTTCTGTAACGAGCTAAACTGTTTTCAGATGTGTGAACATGATTGCACAAGGGTTTTCTAATCATCAATTAGCCTTCTGAGCCAATGAGCAAACACATTGTACCATTAGAACACTGGAGTGATAGTTGCTGGAAATGGGCCTCTATACACCTATGTAGATATTGCACCAAAAAACAGACATTTGCAGCTAGAGTAGTCATTTACCACATTAGCAATGTATAGAGTGTATTTCTTTAAAGTTAAGACTAGTTTAAAGTTATCTTCATTGAAATGTACAGTGCTTTTCCTTCAAAAATAAGGACATTTCAATGTGACCCCAAACTTTTGAACGGTAGTGTATATATACTCTATTAGCCACAACACAACCAGGCTTATATTTAATATGCCACAAATTAATCCC
Organism: Entelurus aequoreus; assembly: GCF_033978785.1. NCBI lineage: Eukaryota > Metazoa > Chordata > Actinopteri > Syngnathiformes > Syngnathidae > Entelurus > Entelurus aequoreus. Next base: position 25,672,168 of record NC_084745.1, read on the forward strand.
GCATAACAAACACCTAGGTGTTTGTTATGCTAGCTCCTAGCTAGTAGCTACTAGCTCGAGCTAGTTATAGCTCGAGCGGGTTATATGGACGGGATCCCGTATATATAACCCGCCAATACAATTTAAACACCTGCACAACACACACACTCACTCAGCCCAAAGGACCGTTCACCTAGCCCAAGGTTCATAAAGCTTATATATTTAACCAAAGTTACGTACGTGACACGCACGTACGGGCAAGCGATCAAATGTTTGAAAGCGCGCGGGTGGGACCTGATATTCAGCTGGGAATGACTACAACAGTAAATAAACACAAGACATATATATACTCTATTAGCCACATCACAACCAGGCTTATATTTAATATGCCACAAATTAATCCCGCATAACAAACACCTAGGTGTTTGTTATGCTAGCTACTAGCTCGAGGTAGTTATAGCAAGCGATCAAATGTTTGGAAGCGCAGCTACGTACTCACGGTATCGCGTCTGTGTATCCAAATCAAAGTCCTCCTGGTTAGAGTCTCTGTTGTCCGATTTCTTCGATCTTGACTGCATCTTTCGGGAATGTAAACAATGAATCACCGGCTGTGTTGTGTTGCTGACTTCCCTCGCAAAATATCCGCTTCGCACCGACAACTTTGTTCTTTGCTTGCTCAGCTTCTTTCTCCATAATGCAATGAACAAATTGCAACAGATTCACCAACACAGATGTCCAGAATACTGTGGAATAATGAGATGAAAACAGAGCTATTTCGTATTGGCTTCAATGGGGAAGCCATACCTCTGTTAAACTGGCTACGTCACGCGCATACGTCATCATACCGAGACGTTTTCAAGCGGAAGTGTGGCGGGAAATTTAAAATTGCACTTTATAAGTTAACCCGGCCATATTGGCATGTGTTGCAATGTTAAGATTTCATCATTGATATATAAACTATCAGACTGTGTGGTCGGTAGTAGTGGGTTTAAGTAGGCCTTTAAATGACTAATAAAATGTTGTCCATTTAAAAGAAAAGAAAGGCAAATTGCTATTTAAATAAAACAGTTAAAACAGCAGCAATGAAAACAAACAACAAAACACAAAAATCTAACTTTCTTAAAAAGAAAATAAGTATTTTAGGATAATATTTAAAAAGCTGCACACTGGTATATTGACTATTGATTAACTCTTGGCAGTTTTAGCACTCTAATAGACTCAATGGGTAGAATTGTATCTTTGATTAATTCTTAAAATGTTGGCTGTTTAATAGATTGTATGTTTAATCTTATGATAACTACGCATTGGTGCCTGTCTCTCTGTTTGTCTACTTGCGCGCACAACTTTCCTATTGTGCCCTTTTTAATGGGATTGCAAATTGACGCTGGTTTAAAAAGTACTTGAATTGATGTAGACACATTTTAGATGGCTGACTTTGGCTAAAATGATAAGTGAAAGTTATTTTTCACACAACTTCGTCTGACACTTGTAATCTAGCTAGCTAGCAAGGCATAAACTAACACTCTTATTGAGGTTGAGATTAGGGATGTCCGATAATGGCTTTTTTGCTGATATCAGATATTCTGATATTGTCCAACTCTTAATTACCGATACCGATATCAACCGATACCGATACATACAGTCGTGGAATTAACACATTATTATGCCTAATTTGGACAACCGGGTATGGTGAAGATAAGGTCCTTTTAAAAAAAAAAATTTGAATAATAATAAAGAATAAAAAAGAAAGTAAAACAATATGAAAACAGTTACATAAAAACTAGTAATTAAAGAAAATGAGTAAAATTAACTGTTAAAGGTTAATACTATTAGTGGACCAGCAGCATGCACAATCATGTGTGCTTATGGACTGTATCCCTTGCAGACTGTATTGATATACCGGTATATTGTTAATATTAATAACTATCCCTTGCAGACTGTATTGATATATATTGATATATAATGTAGGAACCAGAATATTAATAACAGAAAGAAACAACCCTTTTGTGTGAATGAGTGTGAATAAGCACTAATTGTAAATGTATCTTGTGTTTTTTATGTTGATTTAATAAAAACAAAACAAAAAAAACGATACCGATAATAATAAAAAAACGATACAGATAATTTCCGATATTACATTTTAAAGCATTTATCGGCCGATAATATCGGCAGGCCGATATGCAGTCACTTATTGTGTCATTTCTCATTGTATTATTTTGTCAAAAATATGAGGGACAAGCGCTAGGAAATGAATGCATTATTAATCTATTTGATCATTTACTGTTAATATCTGGTTATTTCTGTTTTAACATGTTACATCTACATATCTGTTAAAATGTAGGAAGCACTTATTCTTTTGTTGTTTGGAGGCATTAGATAAGTCTTGGGTGATGTCACAAATTTGGGTATCGATCCAATACCATGTCATATATGAATACAGTAAAAAAAAGATTTTGAGATGATAAAAAACTCTCGATGTAATAATTTTAGTATTGACTAAATATGGCTCTTGTGCTTGATAACGTTACAATCGATATCTGTGTAGACCCACCCTTTTGTTTACATTCAGGAGCTGTAGCTTGCTGTTAGCTATCGTATCCTCCTACAGTGTGTAGTGAAGCATGTTTAGCTATTCCTTGTCCTGCAGGAATGATATTTGTAAGAAACATGGTTTATTTGTTGCCATGGAGGCAAGGATTTGTGATTTAGAAGTAGCTAAAACACTACAGAGAGACGTTAGCCGCTAGCTAACTATTCGCTAGCTATGTTTAAAAGCACTCCTTGAAGAGCAGTGTTTGTAGCTCCACCTTTATCGTTAGTTTTAAAGCCAAAATATGTCCATTCTCCCTCATCTGTCTTCACACTGTTAATGCTTGCAAATGCTGTGAGTGTGTGTGTTGACTAACATGCGCCGTGGCTTGCATTTCCAGCATTGTCCCCGCACATCATGCACATGAGAAAAAAACCCCAGTATTTTTCAAAAGCAGTAAGGTACCGTTTTTAATTAATTGGTACAGCGATATTTAAAAAAAAAAATCCCGATATACTGTACAACCCTACTTTGCAGGCTTTCAAAACACTGTCATAGTGATGCTGGTGTTTCAGAGCTAATAAGGTTTGATGTGTTGATGCGCAATGTATTTGTCCTCATGAAAATGTATTTTATCCGAAACAATGAATAAGTCCCGAACAATCGATGCCAGGTTTGTTTATAATGAGCTCAGGGGAAGTTTATGACGCAAGTTGGAGAAAATAATTGCTTGATTTGCTCACCCTAACCCACCTTGAGCTATTTTTTCCAGCGACCCTGAAAGGGATAAGCGGTAGAAAATGGATGGATGGATGGATATTTATTGGCGCTATTTTTAAATATTTAATGGATTCATCGGTGTGATGTCATTAATTCCTGATATCAGCATGATAATTTTCCGTCCAATATTGATCATGAAACCTGCTAATAACAAAAAGCTGACATGTCCAAAACCCAAAACCAGTGAAGTTGGCACGTTGTGTAAATCATAAATAAAAACAGAATACATTGATTTGCAAATCCTTTTCAATCTATATTCAATTGAATAGACTGCAAAGACAAGATACTTAACGTTCGAACTGGAAAACTTTATTTTTTGCAAATATTAGCTCATTTGGAATTTAATGCCTGCGACATGTTTCAAAAAAGCTGGCACAAGTGGCAAAAAAGACTGAAGAAATTGAGGAATGCTCGTCAAACACTTGTTTGGAACATCCCACAGGTGAACAGGCTAATTGGGAACAGGTGGGTGCCACGATTGGGTATAAAAGCAGCTTCCATGAAATGCTCAGTCATTCACAAACAAGGATGGGGCAAGGGTCACCACTTAGTGAACAAATGCTTGAGCAAATTGTCGAACAGTTTAAGAACAACATTTCTCAATGAACTATTGCAAGGAATTTGGGGATTTCACCATCCAAGGTCTGTAATATCATCAAAATGTTCAGAGAATCTGGAGAAATCACTGCACGTAAGCGGCAATGCCCGTGACCTTCGATCCCTCGGACGGTAACTGCGTCAAAAAACGACGTCACCAGGGATATCACCACATGGGCTCAGGAACACTTCAGAAAACCACTGTCAGTAACTACAGTTTGTCGCTACATCTGTAAGTTCAAGTTAAAACTCTACTATGCAAAGCGAAAGCCATTTATCAGCAACACCCAGAAATGCCGCCGGCTTCGTTGGGCCCAAGCTCATCTAAGAATGACTGATGCACAGTGGAAAAGTGTTCTGTGGTCTGACAAGTCCACATTTCAAATTGTTTTTGGAAACTGTGGACGTCATGTCCTCCGGACCAAAGAGGAAAAGAACCATCCGGACTGTTATAGGCGCAAAGTTGAAAAGCCAGCATCTGTGATGGTATGGGGGTGTATTAGTGCCCAAGACATGGGTAACTTACACATCTGTGAAGGCATCATTAATGCTGAAAGGTACATACAGGTTTTGGAGCAACATATGTTGCCATCCAAGCAACGTGTTTTTTATGGACGCCCCTGCTTATTTCAGCAAGACAAAGCCAAGCCACATTCTGCACGTGTTACAACAGCGTGACTTCGTAGTAAAAGAGTGCGGGTACTAGACTGGCCTGCCTGTAGTCCAGACCTGTCTCCCATTGAAAATGTGTGGCGCGTTATGAAGCGTAAAATACGACAACGGAGACCCCGGACTGTTGAACAACTTAAGCTGTACATCAAGCAAGAATGGGAAAGAATTCCACCTGAAAAGCTTCAAAAATTGGTCTCCTCAGTTCCCAAATGTTTACTGAGTGTTGTTAAAAGGAAAGGTCATGTAACACAGTGGTAAAAAGGCCCCTGTGCCAACTTTTTTGCAATGTATTGCTGCCATTAAATTCTACGTTAATGATTATTTGCAAAAAAAAACTTTGTCAGTTCGAACATTAAATATCTTGTCTTTGCAGTCTATTCAATTGAATATAAGTTGAAAAGGATTTGCAAATCATTGTATTCTGTTTTTATTTACGATTTACACAACGTGCCAACTTCACTGGTTTTGGGTTTTGTTCATCAATGTGCAACATTATTATGTTTTATATATTTAATGACCGAAAATGATGTTATTTATTGGTGAGCTTTGGTTTCGTTGCATGCGCCTTATGATGTGCACAGGCTATTAAAACAACATTGTCCTCCATCTTCTAAGTGTGCTCTGATTTTGAATATAATGTACACACCATTGTACATGTAAAATATCCCAATATTGACACTTACACTCTTTAATAAGATCCCATACAAGAGCCGAATTTAAGCTTCAACATTTTTGATGATGCTCAGTTTTGACAAATGAGTGTACATTTTAGTTGCTCTTTCGTGATAGTTGGCTCCAACAAATGTAATATGTCGCCTCTCTTAGAACGGAAAAGTGGAGATTGCAACTACAGAGCGCACTCTACTCGGCTTCTTTCTGGCCAAGATGCACAAAATCGATCCAGATGTTCTTGTGGTGAGTGTTTAATATTTATTGAATTTATCTTTAAATGTGTTGCGTATGTCAAACAAGCTTTCTTCTTGTCCTCTAAAGGGTCATGACATTTTTGGTTTTGACCTGGAAGTGCTTCTGCAGCGAATTAACCACTGCAAAGTTCCCCACTGGTCCAAGATTGGACGTCTCAGGAGAGCCAACATGCCCAAACTAGGGGTGAGGACAACATGTCACAATGGACTGAATGTGTGTCGTTTTTTGGAGGTATTAACAGTAAAAAGGCGCAATTTTTTGCAGGGCCGCAGCGCTTTTGTCGGGAAGAGCGCCTCCTGTGGCCGTCTTGTGTGCGACATAGAAATTTCCGCCAAGGAGCTGATCCGCTGCAAGAGTTATCATTTGACTGAACTGGCTACACAGGTGCTAAAGACGGAGAGAGCTACCGTCCCACAAGAGAGCATCAGGAATCTTTACAGGTGTTTTTCATATCATTGCGACGACGTCCTCACAGCTGTACTATCATGAATATGCAACCTATCAGTAGGTCAAAGAAAAGAAAACCCCCCGGATATTAATAGTTTGTCTGGCATTATAATGCATGTAGTTATATTTTTAAATACATCTTGAATAAATTCATCTTTTTTAAGCAATAGGACATGATATATTATGTCATGATACACAAAATTCTTTATAACTCCTCCTCTGTTTGCCAACTTACCCAAGTTTTGAGCCGCTTTTTTGAGTGGGCTATGGCTGAATCTCTTCAAGTCAGTTGGCGTGTGTGAGTGATAGGAAGAAAACTGACACACTTGGGGAGAAGACGTTTAGCGCCTCCAATAAGTTTGTGCGAGAGGTGGGGAAAATGTATAAATTCCCTGGGCGATTCATGAATCGATGGACAAAAAAAAATCTATTATTTACGTTTGTTAAAAGAAGTAATATACACAGTTCTAACGTCATTAATGCTACTGCTTTTTAAACGTTATTTCTATGTTGGTTCTAACGAACCATGGGAGAACCCATCCATCCATTCATTTTCTACCACTTGTCCTAGCTAATATTCTTTTACCGTTATATGTTAGCTGGTTTAGTGTGGACCCATCCGAACGAGAGAGGAGAGGACAAGCTATGCTAGCTGCAGCGCTAAGCTAGCTTGAATGTTAAGTAGTGAAACAAGAAAAGAAAAACATTTTCTACACTTTAACTGAACACTCAAACACCTTGATGAAAAAGAAAAAAACTAGGACTCAGATTTTCCTCGCCTGGACGCGGGTCACCCCTTTTGGAGCTAGGCCCGGAGGTGGGGCTCGATGGCAAATGCCTGGTCCCCATGGGACCCGGGTCCTTCCTCCAATGGGCTCATCACTCATAGCAGGGGCCATAGAGGTCGGGTGCAATGTGAGCTGGGTGGAAGCCAAAGGCAGGGCCCTTGGTGGTCCGATCCTCGGCTACAGAAGCTAGCTATTGGGACTTGGAACGTCACCTCGCTGGGGGAGAAAGGAGCCTGATCTGGTGCGCGAAGTGGAGAAGTTACGGCTGGATATAGTTGGACTCACTTCGACGCACAGCAAGGGCTCTGGAACCAGTTCTCATGAGAGGGGCTGTACTCTCTTCCACTCTGGTGTTGCAAGCAGTGATAGGCGACGGGCTGGGGTGGGAATACTTTTCGCCCCCCGACTCAGAGCCTTTAGGCTGCAGTTTAAACCAGTAGACGAGAGGGTAGCTTCACTCTGCGGGTGGGGGTATGGGTCCTGACTATTGTTTGTGCTTACACACCAAACAGCAGCTAAGGGTACCAGTCTTATTTGGACTCCCTCGAGAAAGTACTGGAGAGTGCTCCCTAAGGTGATAGCCTTGTGCTGCTGGTTGGTTTCAACACTCACATAGACAACGACAGTGAAACCTGGAGAGGCGTGATTGGGAAGAATGGCCACCCGTATCTGAACCCGAGTGGTGTTTTGTTATTGGACTTTTGTGCTCGTCACAGATTGTCCATAACAAACACCATGTTCAAACATAAAGGTGTCCATATGTGCACTTGGCACCAGGACACCCGAGGCTGCAGTTCGAAGATTGATTTTGTAGTTGAGTCTTTTGGTTGAAGAGAGAGGCGGAGCATTCTGCCGATCACCACCTGGTGGTGAGTTGGCTCCGATGGTGGGGGAGGATGCCGGACAGACCTGGCAGGCCCAAACGCATCGTGAGGGTCTTCTGGGAACATCTAGCGGAGTCTCCTGTCAGATAGAGTTTCAATTCCCACCTCCAGAAGAACTTTGAACATGTCACGAGAGAGGCGCTCGGCATTGAGTCTGAGTGGACCATGTTCCATACCTCTATTGTCCAAGTGGCCGTAAGGTGGTTGTGCCTGTCGTGGCGGTAATTTCAGAACCCGCTGGTTTCAGAGGTGGGGGATGCCGTCTAGCTGAAGAAGTCATATCAGGTCCTAATGACTCATGGGACCCGGAAGTAGCGTACAGGTACCAACGGGCCAAACGGCGCTTGGATTTGGCGGTCGCATAGGCAAAAACCAGCCTAATAATGCTGTTTAATCAGCGTCTTGATATGCCACCCCTGCGAGGTGGATTGGATTATCTTGGCAAGGAAGAGATGCTCACTAGCAAAGATTTAGACAGATTTGTGAACAATATTTGAGAGAAATAGGTATTTTGTGTATATAGTAAAGGTTTTAGATCTTTGAGTTAAACTCATGAAAAATGGGAGCAAAACCAAAAGTGTTGCGTTTATATTTTTGTTCAGTGTATGAATGAGTAGATAGATGACACACGTCTTTGAGCCGCAGGTTTATGGCAACTGGGTGTAGTGTCTGAAAATTCTGTGGTTTTACAAGGCAAGAAAATTAAATCAGGGATGCCTGCGCGCCAACTACGGACATTTATTTATTTTATCACTTGGCAGGCAACTACAGGTCTCATTTATCTAGTCTTCCATATAGGGCTGGGCGATATGGCCTTTTTTTAATATCTCGATATTTTTAGGCCATATCGTGATACACAATATATACAGTACCTCGATATTTTGCCTTAGCCTTGAATGAACACTTGATACATATAATCACAGCAGTATGATGATTCTATGTGTCTACATTAAAACATTCTTGTTCATACTGCATTAATATATGCTCATTTTAAACTTTCATGCAGAGAGGGAAATCACAACTAAGTCAATTTAGCAAAACTGTATTTATTAAACAGTTATTAAGCATGTCGCTACCTCTCGCTCCGTGGGAGCGTGTGACGTTTTTCACGTGACAGTATGTGACGTATATAAGAAAGTGCGCTTGTTTTAAAGTCTCTGTGAGAAGGAGAGACAGGAAAGAGTGAGAAACGCATGCAGTTTAATGCCCGCAGCTAAAAGCAACTGCGTGAGAACGTATACTCGAATATCACGACATAGTAATTTTCTATATCGTACAGAGACAAACCCGCGATATATCGAGTATATCGATACATCGCCCAGCCCTACTTCCATATGTATATCTATGCTTTGCACACAACATCCAAAAACGAGGAATGACGCAATACTGCATACGTCAGTAGCCAAAGAAGAAGTCTTGTAGACATGAGATCGGTAGGTTGGAGTTCAAATCCCAGCCGAGTCATACCAAAGACTATAAAAATGGGACCCATAACCTCCCTGCTTGGCACTCAGCAACAAAGGGTTGGAGTTGGGGGTTAAATCACCAAAATGATTCCCGGGCGCGGCGCCGCTGCTGCCCACTGCTCCCCAAGGGGATGGGACAAATGCAGAGGACAAATTTCACCACATCTAGTGTGTGTGTGACAATCATTGGTACTTTAATCTTAATCTTTAATATAATAATATACAATATGTTAACAATGTAGGCAGCACGGTGGTCCAGGGGTTAGTGTATGCCTCACAATACGAAGGTCCTGAGTAGTCCTGAGTTCAATCCCGGGCTCGGGATCTTTCTGTGTGGAGTTTGCATGTTCTCCCCGTGACTGCGTGGGTTCCCTCCGGGTACTCCGGCTTCCTCACACCTCCAAAGACATGCACCTGGGGTAGGTTGATTGGCAACACTAAATTGGCCCTAGTGTGTGAATGTGAGTGTGAAAGTTGTCTGTTCATCTGTGTTGGCCCTGTGATGAGGTGGCGACTTGTCCAGGGTGTACCCCACCTTCTGCCCGAATGCAGCTGAGATAGGCTCCAGCACCCCCCGCGACCCCTACAGGGACAAGCGTTAGAAAATGGATGGATGGATTGATGTTAACAATGTAATGATAATATGTTGTAAAATGTAATAATTATAGATTTATAAATATTAAATTTATAATCAAATTGTAGCCTCTGGATCGTAATCAAATTGTGAGGTGCCCAAAGATTCCCACCTCTAGTTTGCATGTATAAATTTAGACCCCGAATATAAGACGACTTGTTTTTATAGAGTCTTTTTTGTGTAGGGAAGGTAGGTCTTACAATATGTTCAGGTCAACATGGTACTACTAAACTTTTATTGTTTATCTAACTTTTTTGCTGCTTACTGGAACAAACACTTATTGTTAGGATGTTGCAGTGTCACCTATTTCAAATAATGGCTATTTTCGATAGTTTTTGATTCCAGAGTTGAGTAGATAAATAATAATGTTGTCTTTGTGTTTATTGTATTGTTTTTTATGTGTACCAGTGATTCTCCGCACGTGCTCTACCTCTTGGAGCTCACATGGACTGACGCCAAGCTGATCCTCCAGATAATGTGTGAGCTCAACGTGCTGCCGCTGGCGCTCCAGATCACCAACATTGCAGGCAACGTAATGGTAGCGCATCACTCCCCCTCCCCCATGACGTATTTAAAAGTTGTAGTTTAGTGCCGGTCATACTGGATTATTAATGTATTTCTCTGCAGTCTCGTACTCTGATGGGCGGCCGGTCGGAAAGGAATGAGTTCCTGTTGCTCCACGCCTTCCACGATAAGAACTACATTGTCCCTGACAAACCCTCCTTTAAGAAAACGCAGATGGAGATGGTAATATTTAAACAGTTACAGCTTCCTTGTGACCTCGACGGGCATGATACAAACCTTCCTGATGTTTTCCCAGATTGACGGCGAAGAAGATGTGGATGCCGGGAAAGGGAGGCGTAAGAAGAAGGCTGCGTATGCTGGAGGGTTGGTGCTGGATCCAAAAGTTGGTGAGTGTATCGTAAAGAGAGAACAGATCCTCTTTTGGACATAAAATCGTTTCTGAAAGTAGGGCTGGGCGATAGGGGAAAAAAAGATCATGATGAATGTATTCATATCATTCAATCTTGATTAATATCACAACTTTTTATTTATTTTATTAAAGTTGGATTGTCCCGTGCAGGATTGTTGCAGCCCTACTGTTTACTGCTGCAGTATCTTGTAATTATAATTGTGTTTACTAGAGGTGCAACTGTACAGGTAACCCACGCTACGGTCTATACTTCCGTTTTAGGGACACGGTTCCGCTTCTTTTTTGGTACCTTTTGTGGGAGTAAAGAGAACAACTTTTTTTCCTCTCAAAGTTCTCTTGTTATTTTGCTGGTCATCACAAACTTCATTCTGCGGTAAACAAGTGGTGTACTGAATACTATAAGACTTTTTTTTTCAAGTGAGCATTTACTAAACAACACTTTCAAATGGTAAATTATTATATGTATTCTTTGATTACTTGTATACACCAGTGCTTCTCACCAATGGCTTGGCAAAAAGCAAACGGTGATCCAGATGTTGGAGTTTTTAAAAACTCCAATTCTGTGAAGTGAAGTGAATTATATTTATATAGCACTTTACATAGTTAACCCCATTATCTAAGTTACATTTTAAACCAGTGTGGGGGGCACTGGGAGCAGGTGGGTAAAGTATCTTGCCCAAGGACACAATGGCAGTGACTAGGATGGTGGAAGCGGGGATCGAACCTGGAACCCTTAAGTTGCTGGCACGGCCACTCTACCAACCGAGCCACACCTGCATCTTATATTTAATGAAATACATTAAAGTGTAGTTTGAATTTGAGGTACAGGTACATTAAAATAATGTGTACCATAAAACACAACATGTTTGATGATTGTTTCAGGAACAAAATATTTACATCTTGAGGAGCCTGACTTTCGCAACGGTGGACAAGGGACGGTTGCGTGCTCACACAGAACCAAACAAATTCACACAAACACACACACACACACACATTCATTGACACGCACAGGACAACAGTCAATAAAGGCGGGTTGTTCCGTGCAGGATTATACCGAGCACCATTGCTTTTCTACTGTTAACTATTGCGGTATCTTCCAACAGACATTTCCGCCATGTTTGATCGAGGTAAAAATGCTAACAGCTGATCACTGTGATCAAACTGAAATTAATCGCAATCATCGATCACAATTATATAATTGCCCAGCCCTATCTGAAAGCTATTTCAACTCGCAGGATTCTACGACAAGTTTGTGCTGCTGCTCGACTTCAACAGCCTGTATCCGTCCATCATCCAAGAGTTCAACATCTGCTTCACCACTGTGCAGCGGCAGGTTTCCAGTGCACAAAAGCAGAATCAGGTGTGTGTTTGTGGACTTGAATCGGTCTTGGTTTTGTGTCTAACAATCACTCCTCATTCAGTACATTTCCATGCACTAAATTAGTCTGATTTCTCAAATAATTTGGCCTGAAATAAGCTTTCTACGATACATGGAAACACGTTAATCTGATTGAGTTTGTTTTTTTAACGATTGTGTTTGCACACCGACATTACGCGATTGATAATGCGATTCTCTTTGGCATGGAGTAAATCATCTGTGCGCCCATCTCTATAGGTGATCAACTTAACATTATTCACAGGCAAAGAAGAGCAAGCCGAGGGGTGGTTGGACTGTAACTTCACACCCACAAGTACATAAAATAAAGATGTAGAAGCTGAAACAAGTCCATATTTTTAAAATATCTTATAAAATAAAACCTCCCCTTTTAAAAGTGACACTTTAAATCTGTGACATGACGCAAGCACATCCCGGCCAGTATGTAGGTTACGATATGAAAATGTCAATATACAGTTATTGTGCCCAAAATTATTACAATTTTCATTACCATCGCGGTATTGTTGAATGTGCTCAGAAATTGTATACACAATTTTTGACCAAGTAATTTTTAAAAATTAAAATTAATAAGTAAATAGACAGTTTTTATTATTATTTATTATTTCTGGCAGGCGTTGTGGCATTCTACTCTGTTTAGCGAGCGTTGAACACACCGTAAAAGCACCACAATCGTGTATTCCCTGAATATAGATCGATCACTCTGTTTTAAGAGAGCACAGCTTGTAGGTTCAATATGAACAATTGAATGGCTTAATTGCTCAGACAGCAATGTGTTTAGATTTGGGTATGTCATTTCTTAATCGGGAAACACGTTAATGTCTCTTGTTTTCATGTTAGCATTTAAGATAGGAATCTGGTACCAGTCAGTCCGCGACTTAATCAAAAGTGCAGTTATCAATCACGGTTTTTAATAATTTTTATTTAAAATGGTAATACTGACTGTCAGGAGTTTTACTGCAGTTATAAATACTAAATAATTTATGAGGGGTGTAAAATTAAATCGATTTTAGAATGAATCACAATATTTATTTAGAACGATTCTTAATCGATTAAAAAAAATCTATAAAAAACATTTATTTATTTATTTTATAAATCTGTCCTCTCCAACCACTCAGGCAAACTATATTGTTGAAGTAGATGCCCATATTTGCCGTACAGATTTACTTTAGAAAACAGAAGTGTGGGATACTTCTCTTGTTGCCTTATTTGTATTTGACTTTATTAATTGTTTGGGTAGAAGATATTTAACAAAACCAGTCTTTGTTTAAGTTGTATACAAATGTATCACAGCTGTTATCTATTTAATGGAGGAATGTAGCTAATCATAGAACTGGCACCCAATGTCATTAAAAGTACTGATTTTTCATAGAGAATCTTTTTTTATTGAAAATTGATTCTGAATCAATTCCCAAATACCCCTAAGAATCAAATCGAATTGTGTGGTGCCCAAACATTCACAGCCCTACCGTTTAGCGTAAAATCCCTACTGGCCAGTAGAGAGAAACCTATAAACAGTTGTATTTTGACACAAAAACTTTTTTATATACACAATGGAAGTAATACAGAGTCAAAATAATATGTGTATTTTTACTTCGTAGAGTTGGAAAACAATAATGAATAGCGGTAGATCACGTGAAGTATATCTGCCTTGATATCATTCATTCTAAACAGCCACAAGCAACATCGCTAGTCTTAATTTATTTAATAATGTAAGAATGATATGTCTGTATATAAAAATGTAGACAATGTCAGACATGCAAATCACCAATAAGACTTAGACTTAAAAATTATTCACTCCATAGTGTGTATTATAAATGGTGAAAAAAAAGTGGTTTATCTCTGATGATCGTAATAACCACAATAACCAAAGCACATTAATACATTACAAAGCAATGGAAAGTTGTTATTGGTTCAGTCTGGATTTGACAGCTACAAGCTCTAGCATGTAGCATTATCTTACTCTACTTACATTCACACTTAGAAAAAACAAGCTATAATGAAAACTGGAACTTCACATGTAAGTGTGATAGTAGAAGAAACCAGATTTGAAAAATCAGAATGATTTGGTACACCAACCGATTGTCAAGGCGCAGATGTTTAAATGATCGTGTTGTTTCCGTGGCAACAGGAGGACCAGCCAGAAGAGATTCCAGAGATTCCAGATTGTGACCTGGAAATGGGAATCCTGCCCAAGGAGATCAGGAAGCTGGTGGAAAGGCGCAAACATGTTAAACAGCTGATGAAACAACAGGACATTAACCCGGACCTCTACCTGCAGGTACACACATGCACACACACTTGCAGCTCACACAAGCAAACATAACGACATGTTAATGCTGTTAAATCATTGTTTTGTATGAATGTGTGCCTCTTTCAGTATGACATCCGCCAGAAGGCTTTGAAACTAACGGCCAACAGCATGTATGGCTGCCTGGGATTTAGCTACAGTCGCTTCTATGCCAAACCACTGGCCGCCCTGGTCACACACAAGGGTCGAGAGGTAAGTCTAACATGCGTACGCACCCTAATAATTTCAACACAATCTTACACATTAAATAGAGAACACATTTATCCAAATAGAAACGGTCTGATTGTTGCAGTGTGGCAAAAAGAAGCTATCCTTACGCCAGCCACAAGAGGGCAATCCTGTATTATAATCTATCGTCCAACCATTTCCCTCATGTCTGCGGTCCCCTTAGCGCCACTTTAACTGTCATGCCTAAAATAAAAAAGATATGTCTTCTCTAATACAGTGTACAGTAAATATTGTCTAATTATAGTTACAGAGACAAACCGGTGTTGCGCTCCATGTTAAATTTGATGCAAATACTTCTTTCAGCACTCCATAATGGAATAACACGGCTGTTCGTGCGCTTAGTAAATAGGCGCAAAGAGATGTGTCTTGCGTGACAGCTAAATCTGGTCTAGTAACAGAACACCTTGCACTTGCCATGTCAGTGGTAGCCCTCGTGTTCGTTTAATGAGCTCTAACAGTGAACATCCTCAGTGGAGCCGTAAGGTTGTGCCTCAGGGGAGTCCTTCATTAAAGGCCTACTGAAATGAATTTTTTTTATTTAAACGGGGATAGCAGATCTATTCTATGTGTCATACTTGATCATTTCGCGATATTGCCATATTTTTGCTGAAAGGATTTAGTATAGAACAACGACGATAAAGATTGCAACTTTTGGTATCTGATAAAAAAAAGGCTTGCACCTACCGGAAGTAGCGTGACGTAGTCAGTTGAACATATACGCAAAGTTCCCTATTGTTTACAATGATGGCCGCATGAAGTGAGAGAGATTCGGACCGAGAAAGCGACAATTTCCCCATTAATTTGAGCGAGGATGAAAGATTTGTGGATGAGTAAAGTGCAAGTGAAGGACTAGTGGGGAGTTGAAGCTATTCAGATAGGGAAGATGCTGTGAGAGCCGGGGGTGACCTGATATTCAGCTGGGAATGACTACAACAGTAAATAAACACAAGACATATATATACTCTATTAGCCACAACACAACCAGGCTTATATTTAATATGCCACAAATTAATCCTGCATAAAAACACCTGCGTGTTTGTTATGCTAGCTCCTAGCTCCTCTGCTAGCTCCTAGCTCCATAGAACACGCCAATACAATTCAAACACCTGATCAACACACACAATCACTCAGCCCAAAAGACCGTTTACCTAACCCAAGGTTCATAAAGCTTATATATTTTTAAAAAGTTACGTACGTGACGCGCACATACGGTCAAGTTATCGAATGTTTAGCAGCCAAGGCTGCATACTCACGGTACCTGATATTCAGCTGGGAATGACTACAACAGTAAATAAACACAAGACATATATATACTCTATTAGCCACAACACAACCAGGCTTATATTTAATATGCCACAAATTAATCCTGCATAATAACACCTGCGTGTTTGTTATGCTAGCTCCTAGCTCCTCTGCTAGCTCCTAGCTCCATAGAACACGCCAATACAATTCAAACACCCGATCAACACACACAATCACTCAGCCCAAAAGACCGTTCACCTAACCCAAGGTTCATAAAGCTTATATATTTTTAAAAAGTTACGTACGTGACGCGCACTTACGGTACGGTACGTGTTATGCTAGCTCCTAGCTCCTCTGCTAGCTCCTAGCTCCATAGAACACGCCAATACAATTCAAACACATGATCAACACACACAATCACTCAGCCCAAAAGACCGTTCACCTAACCCAAGGTTCATAAAGCTTATATATTTTAAAAAAGTTACGTACATACGCAAAAAAAAGCCAAAGCTGCATACTCACAGTAGCACGTCTGCGTCTTTGTCATCCAAATCAAAGTAATCCTGGTAAGAGTCTGTGTTGTCCCAGTTCTCTACAGGCGTCTGTGTATCCAAATCAAAAGTCCTCCTGGTTAGAGTCTCTGTTATCCGAGTTCTTCCATCTTGACTGCATCTTTCGGGAATGTAAACAAAGAAGCGCCGGCTGTGTACTGTTGTGGCTGACTACGTTCGAAAAATACGTCCATTTCGCACCGACAACTTTCTTCTTTGCTTGCTTGGCTTCCTTCTCCATAATGCAATGAACATGATTGAAACAGATTCACGAACACAGATGTCCAGAATACTGTGGAATTATGAAATGAAAACAGAGCTTTTTCATATTGGCTTCAATGTGGAAGGCATACCCGTGTTCGTCGGGCTACGTCACGCGCATACGTCATCCTCAGAGGCGTTTCGAACCGGAAGTTTAGCGGCAAATTTAAAATGTCACTTTATAAGTTAACCCGGCCGTATTGGCATGTGTTATAATGTTAAGATTTCATCATTGATATATAAACTATCAGACTGCGTGGTCGGTAGTAGTGGGTTTCAGTAGGCCTTTAAGATCTACATTGTGTTCCTAATAGAGGGCAGTGTTGTAACTCTTGTGGGTGTTTTTGTTATTCGGTCAGCCTCTTTGTGCCTCTAGTCATTTAGTAGCTCAAACAACTTTGTCACATTTCAGCTTCTCTTGCTTCAGTTAGATAGCTGACTGCCCATTTTCCATTATGAGCTGTTTTCATGCATACTACGTCTTTACTACTGTATTCATTCATGGAATCACAAGGCTCTTAAACACAGACCCTGTGGATTTATTACTCACAGTTGAAACAATATCCGACATTTATTCGATTTGGGCTTTTCTGCACAACCAAGCAAAACGGAATATTGACACTAACTCTTCAATATTTCCGTGTGTGCTCTCAGGGGGCCACCCAGCATTCCTTAGTCAGATAAGTAGATGCGTGACGATGCATGCGGCAGCATCTGATGTGACATGTAAACAACACTATTCTTTACACTCCTGTTTTGGCAGCGTCCTAACTCTGTTATGGCTCTTGTGTTCCCCTCAGTACTGTAATCTACTTGTGGCAGTGGGCGGCTATGACGCATGCGCATTTTATTTTTATGAACATTGTGAGGCAAAAAGTGAGCAAAAAAAACAAAACAAATATCTTTAGAAATAAGTGCTGTAAAATGATTAGTTTTTTTGAATCCGATTAATCACACTTTTGAATTTGGAGTCCTCATAATTATTCACAGGTTATTGATTTAAATTAACTTAAAAAGGACCCCTGTATGTGAACATAAATGCAACTTTATTGTCAGAATGTTGTCGAGGAACATTTAAAAAAATGTTTCACATTAATGCACTACATTTTTTTGCTCGAAACTTGCCAACAGTTTTATCTAAAGTCCAGTCAGGGTTTAAGGTGAAATATGCCAGCGAGCACATCATTTGGAGTCTCCTCATTCCTCTTTACACCGACGTATACATTGATCTGATCACTATATACTATAACAACCCGCACCGCCTTTCAGGTTACCATTTGCGGTTGAGGTAAAGGAGCTTGTACAGTCAAAATACATTGTGTGATTAATTATGTACCGTACATGTACATGATTAATGCAGAAAAATGTGATTAATCACATGATCACATGAATTAACTCTATTTCTGACAGAAATGTTAAAATTAACTTTCTTCTGTCGCTTTGTTTTGTGTTTTTTTTTTTTTTTAGCAAGATGGACGCAGCATACTCTGCTTGTTGAGAAGAGTGATACATGCTTTCCACAAAGTTAGATTTGTCGCTAGTTTCTTTAAAAAAATAATCTCTATGTGTCTGAATGCTGGTTACTGTTGCTAAGTTTTTAACACTGTTTCCTCCTCTTGCGTCTTCTTATTCTCTGGCAGACCAGGGGTATGAGGTTTGTTAGAAGGCAGCGTTACGATGCCATCTACTGTATGTAGTTGTAACAACAAAATGCATTCACGGACAGTCCTGTTTTAATGGCAAACAGGTAGTGACAAATCTATTTAAGGTGGGCCATATTTATTTGTGGCGTGCCACATTCGTAATATAAATGAATACATGGATACACTGACTACACTATATAATAAGGGTGATCTGATATAACTTCCGATACCAATATTGGAGTCTTGAGTATTTGGATATACAGATATTGATCCGTTATATCAACATGAATCATAAATCATTGTTATTATGACGCAGTAAGTTAAATGTTCCGCACACTTTTTGTTACTGGATACTTTCTAATACGCTTCTGCCTTGTAGACTTGTATCTGTAAGTAATATGCAACTATAATTATTTGATACTTCTTTGTACTAACAAATGTCATGTTTTTTGTAAACTTAAAATACCAGTAGAGTGGAAAAACATATTGACTTTATATGCTTAATTGTGTTTCATTGTATCCATTAAAACATATCCAATTGTATTTACAATCTGCAAAGTATGTGAAAATATTGTTTAAACATCACAGAATGCCACAAAATCAGTCAATAATTTCCGTAGATTGACGTCAGTGGAGTAACACTTCTACACTCTGACCATATCATCAGATTAGTCATATTGGAAATACGCCAAAAATTTGAGAGAAATGTGCTGTCTATCATGCACAATCCTTATGTAAAACAAGAACACATATGCTTTTCTTTTTTTTTATGCGTTATAAGTCGAAACTACCGTAATTTCCGGACTATAAGCCGCTACTTTTTCCCCTCGTTCTGGTCCCTGCGGCTTATACAAGGGTGCGGCTTATTTACGGCCTGTTCTTCTCCGACACAGACGAAGAGGATTTCGGTGGTTTTAGTACGCAGGAGGAAGACGATGACACAATGATTAAAGACTGACTTTTCATATAGGCTGGTTATTTTGATAACGTACAGGCGAGCACTTTGTATTAATTTGCACCGTTGTATTATTTGTACTCTGCACGAATGCTGTTCGCCATGTCAATGATGGGAAAGTTTAACTGAATGATTGAAAGATTTATTGTTAATAAATGGGACGCTTTGCGTTCCCAAACAGTCATCTCTGTCCCGACAATCCCCTCCGTGGTAGCAGGAACCCCTATATACTACGGTAATTACACATCAAAACCCTGCGGCTTATAGTCAGGTGCGGCTTATATATGGAGCAATCTGTATTTTCCCCTAAATTTAGCTGGTGCGGCTTATAGTGAGGTGCAGCTTATAGTCCAGAAATTACGGTAAATAAATACATAAATAGTCCGTCAATGGAGGCTCTCTATTCTGCCCACAAAACCTTCTAAATAACCATCCAAAACCCGCCAACAATCCTCTTTATACATATCGTGACCTGAATATTAACCAAATATTACCGATGTTGTTATTGTAAGCGCTAACGCAGAAACTTTGATTGATTGATTGAGATAAACTATTTTTAGCGGCGGATTGATAACACACAGCTAAGTAGCCCTCTGCTGCTTTTACTGTGAGCTGGCTGCGATGTCCTGCTGCTCTAGAATCATCGTGTCTCGGCTCATCAAAATTATTCTAGATTATAAATCATGCCTCTCATTTGGATTATAGGAGGATTTAGCCATGATTCTAAAAGTTGTTCATCTTTGACATTCAAATCAGACAAACACACACAACCGAAGACAGTGTCTGCAGGGAGACTTTTCCTTGTTAACCCTTTGTGTGCATCATGATTAATGCTTCATCTAAACAGGAAGATATGGACGTCCTATCAGTCGTCATCGAAGTGAGAGCAGACGTTGTACAGTAAGCTATCATTATGTTTGTAGTTTGCATTTTTTGTGCCGCACTTAATGATGTTGTGTGGCTTGTGCAGCCCTTTGAGACACTTGTGATTTAGGGCTGTACAAATAAACTTTAAATGATTGATTGATTGAATACTACTACATGATGCTTAGTGTTTTACTTAAGCTGGATCTGTTAAGCAGCGCTTCTAAAACTTGTAGATCTGCCTCCTTATATTCAGGATCAACAATATAAGTTTCTGGATCATAATTTCCCCCAAAGTAATCATTGTTGGCTCTCACAAAGTCCGCATGATTTGCGTTGTAGTTGGTGATGGAGGGATATGCGGTTCCTGCCTCTACTTCACGCTATCAGGTGACTGGCTAGCTCATTATCTCAGAAAATGGCTTGGAAATCTTTGTGGGATGAATACAATTTTGATCATATGTATTTACCTGCAAACTTTGGAAGTCTTTCGGTGTCATACATCAGATATATATGATAATAGCTTCAATATAAAGGCAACTTGTTTTTCCACTTTACTGGTACTTGGGGCTGTTTGCAACCCCTGCACAGATGCCTAGAGGGCACTAACTTTCCAAAGTGTTGTAAGTAGAGGTGGGGGAAATAATCGATTTTTACATGCATTGCAATTAGGACATTGACAATTATGAAATCGATTAGTAAACGTCAATAATCGATAATCGATTTATTTACTGTAAATAAAGTAATGCAGACAGTTCTAAAATTTGTCTGACTGCAGCGAGCCACCTCACCGAGAGATCCATCCAGCTCTTTTGTTATAGGGCACTTATGTTCCAGTTTTGCACACATTTTCATGAATTGAATAAATGTGATGGGAATTTTTTATTACAAATGCACTGTTTTTAAAAGTTGCAAGTGATAAACGCTTATTTAGTGAAAATAAAATAAATGTAAAACTGCTTCAATATACATAGATTAAAGATGCATCGATTTTTAATCAAATCGTAGCTCCTCAATCGTGAGATGGCCAAAGATTCCTACCTCTAGTTGTAGGCATTAGATACTGTTCGTATGTAACACACACGCGCATGCGTTAGCTTTGTGTTTGGTCAGCTTAATGATAACGATTTGGCAAACTTTAGTGACTAACAATGGCTATAATTGAATGTATAGCCTACATCTTGACTACAAATTGTTAGTTGCTTCTCTTGGACTGCGTTTGTGTGTGCGCACACACTCCCTGCGTGTACAAGTGTAAATGTTATTTTTAACAATGCCTAACAATGCCTTCCATGAGCAAGCCGATGGGGTTCTTGTTATATTTTTTGCAAACAACTCCTTGAGAATACTTATTACATATGTCTGGCTTGTGCAATATTGTGTACATAGCTGTTGTTAAGCTGCGTGCTCTTAGTAGCCTATAGCTTACCATGTTTACCTTTTGATACAAGCTGTCTTTCAGCTTTTTATTGTGGATTAATTGCGAGTCGCTATATGGCGCAGCTAATGACACAGTGAACTTTGTAACATCCTCCCAAAACATCCGGTCTAACTTGCTAGCATTGGTTCATAGCTGGGGATCAAAATAACTTTGTTTTCCAACCATTGTTAACCAAACCTTAAGCAGCGGCCCTGCTAACACAGCCTTGCTACCGACATCATCCTGCTGCTGAAGTTTGCTCCTCAACCTGCGGCTCGGCGTAATATGCACGCCCGAAGCCTCTCCAGGTGTCTCAATTTCACCGGGGCTATGAAGCAAAGATGTCCTCGCGGCGCTCGCTTCTACCTAGTAACTCTTCCAGCACATTGCCTGTAAAGTGTCAACTCTTTTATACCACAACACTGATTGTGAGAGATAACATAGCTATAAATATCCGCTTTTTCAACGTCTATGGAAGCGATTTTATCAGAGGTTTTAGATTGAAGGAAATATACCAATAATCTGATTCTTGTATTTCGGGGCAGATTCCGATATCCATATTGGATCGGTACACCATTACTAGCATCAAGATTTGTGTCAGATGTGCTTTCCTGAAGGATTGAAATCTCAATGTCAAAGGTGTCCAAAGTGCAGCTCGAGTGCCGTTTTCGCTGCGGAGCTCATCTGCATACTGTCAAAATAAAATGTATTCATTATAACTATTGCTGGTTATTTTACTAGTATGCTTTGTTACTACCTATAACACACAGACTACATTTTTTTCTTCAAGTATTTGGTATTTATTAAGCTACTTTGGCTTGGTTTTAGCATCGTTAATGCACAAAATATATCAAAGTGCCCTGCACGTTCTTCACTTTTTCTGAATGTGAAACTATGGAAACATTTTTGACACCCATATATGCTGAGCTCTTATCGTAAACTGTAATAAAGTTACACTTGAGCAGCTGGATCGAGCTTGGCTATCTAAAACCAATAGTCATTGTCGCCAACGAGCCACGTTTGACCAAAATTGAAGCCGATTTGATGGCATTTTCATGTGGCCCCGACATAAAATAGCCGCTAGTCAAGCGCTTCTTAGTAATTTTCGACTGCACCAAGACAGAGTCCAGCTGGCATTTATAAGCGGTTTATTTGTGGCCATTGCTGTTTGCACCCCACACCCTCGTTTTAATCGTCACATTTGCACTCTACTTCTGTATCGTGATTTAGGGGGCTTTTTATTTTTGTAATTGTAACACGCACACACCTCCGTTGTCCGTTGTGCAAATCAAACACTGCCACCCCGCATTCCGCATCCTGTCTGTTTGGACGGGTGTCGGGTGGGAATGCGTTTGGTTTATTTATTGATTGGCGTTTTAAAAGGACGCCTAATGTGGCAGGATGAAGGTTATGTGGTTTCAAAGACTGGAAAGCGGGCTTTGAAAGGGATGACATACTTTTGGTTGTGCGTCTCATCACTTGCGGCAAGTTAATAAGGGCAAGGCCCCCCCCCCCACTTATCTCCCCTTCGGACTCTTATGTCTTGAGCTTGTTTGATCTTATCATTTGAGTTTAAATGTTTGGCTGCGCTCACATCCGTGTGCGTCTATTTGGGTTTGTAATCATCACCGTGTGTGTGTGCGCACAAGTGCTACTGGCCGAACTCTGCCCTTTGTCGGTGGACCATTTGTTGTTGGCCGACTCTGTCCTGGTATGTGTGGGTATTAAGCCGGGAGAGGAGGTGGGGGCGATGGTATTAAGAGGAAGGGGAAGGTTTCAGATTACATGGCCGTGGGTCCACCGCAGATTGATGTCCCGCTCAACCCCTCTGTTATTTTGGGTTCTTCTGTATGTTCGCCAGTGAAGCGTTGGCCGCAGAGGAAGATTTATATGAAACGTGGACAACAAGCAGTTATAATAGGATGCTAAATGCATTCATCACACCAGGAAGACATTTATTGTCCAGAGAGCACTGGCATATGGCCAATTCATGATTTCATACTTGAAACACTTTGAAGTAAAAGCATTTAGATGAGGGTTTAGCTGCAGGGAAAGACTCCAGGATCTGTTGCTGGTGTTAATTTTCTGTCGCTGTGTTAATGTTGCTACTCATAAATTGAGTGTCTGTGGCGCCGCAAAACTCAACACTTGACTGCCTTTTATTTTGCTCTTCATTAGGCCTCTTTTGGATCGGCGCTCAGCTGCTGATTATAAAAAGCAACCGTGTCGTCCTAATCAAGTGATGTAAACCACGCAGCCCGCTGGAAGCTGCTGATTGTTATGGAATGCATATTGGTTTGACCTTTGACATCTTTGCCAGCAAATCTGACAGCCGTCAGCAGGTGTGTGTATCAGGGTGCAGGATGACTCCCTAAAAGCCGTGTAATTGAGTCTCTGTCCTTGTGTTTAAAAACAGCCTGACAGGAGCTTGTAGTTGACATTATTGGATGGCATGCACAGTGAGGGATAGACGCGAGCTTGGGTAACAGGCGAGGGTGCCGAGAGGTCAGAGAGTCATTTAGGTTAACCCCCCATGGTGCAAATGTGTTTGCTTGTAATCAAGTGAAGGTAAATATTGTTGCCCTCAGTGTCTCTTCAGGTTTTGTATTATTCCTCTTGTCTCAGCAATGACGGATCATTCCCCGAATTAGACACTAGAATCCTTCGACCATCTGATCATGTGTTGTTTGTGTGTGACATTGTTGTCCTCGTTTTCTTTCACTAGATAGCTGCTACTGTCTCGTAATCAAAGGGGTTCATTTTTACATTTCCTCGAATAAGAGACACCCATTGTATGTGTGTGTGTGTCTGCATGTTTGTGTGTGTCGGTGTGGCAACGAGGGCTGCATGTTTCCACGGTCCTCTTGTCCCCATTAAAGAGTCGGCTTTACTCCGGACTTAACAAATAGTCACATGGGAGCAGCGCTGCTATTTTGGCCCCATTAGCTCGTCTGTGGTGGCAGAAGGCCGAATGGGACGAGATTTCCGCCTGCAAACTGTCACTTCAGTAACACTCGCTAACGAGGCCATTTGAGACTGGAGAAATGGCTGGGCTTGTACTTGACATTAGATTAATGTAATGTCTGCTGTCTCAGGCCCGGTTTACACAATCACACCTAACCTTATCCATGTCCACACACAACAATGCCACCGTTTAAAACACCCGCCCCCCTCCGTCCGCCGGCGCAACGCGACTTAGTACGCATGCACGGAAAATGGAAGTGTTGTATCCCAAATAGCTGCAATCACTTTCTCTTAAGGTATTCATGTGTGATTTCCACAAGCGTCTGTACGTGTAGAAGGAGATGTCTGGATGACTCGCCTTCATATTTCCAGTGGTTAGCTCCGAGCTACGAAACCGCTTTATTATGAAGCTGGCTGTGGCGTGTTCTTTCTGACATCACTTCCTGTGTGGGCGAGGTCTTTCTGCCGTCACTTCCTCTCCGAACTCACTTTGTAAACGATCAATGAGTCCATACAAAGCTAAGTGCCGGAGATTCAAGAAATACACGACTGACTTACCAGTGTAAAAATTTGTCCGAGGAGGGGGACCTTAAACACTGGTTTAGTGTGGCTGAAACGGGGCTTAGGCTAAATAATTATTTGTTTAAGGGGTTAAATGACTTAGTGTAGACATGGCCTCAATCCAGGTTGCTCAGTCAGATGTGAATGAGAGGATCTTTCTGAAATCAATGTTTTTTTCAGAATTTAAAATGGCACAAAATATGAAATAAAGCCTTTTTTACTGTGCTTTTGTTCCCAAAGTACCACACTTCCTACACCAAATAATTAGAGGTGGACAATAATTATTGGCTTGATAATCTGCCTTCTATAGGTAGTCATAAACTCTAGCTAATTGTGTAAACAAACCTAGATTGTCCAATACTTACTTAATCCATCAGAGGAAGACATCCCGCTTGCCACCTGCAGCAAATATAAATACAAATACAAATATCTTCCACACATTAAACCTGACCAGCCTCTCCAAACGTCGGCGACGTCAAGACGGTTCCTCAAAAGCCTGCCCTGCCAAAGAAGCTACCCAAAGTGAGCCAAATAGAAAGACCGCTGTGTCCGAACATTGCAAAAAGCTCCCTACTATGTTGCGTGTCCCTAAAGCGATCTACCATGGAAATGGAAATGCTAAACAACCAGCCCCCCACTATTGCTAAAGTCACTTCACCCCTGTTGGCAAGAAAACCACCGGACACAGATCGTGCTTCAGAGCCGCTGCTATTTATCAGATGTACTGTACTGTACTATTTTCCAGCAAAATATGATGTGATCGACACATTCCTACATACACTGACAGCTTAAAGGCTGTCAGTGTATGTAAAGGATGTCAGCTTATGCAAAACCAACTTTTCCCATTAGTCCAGAAAATGTGAAATCAAAACATGGAAGCATGGCGGGGATATTTATAAAACAATCTTGCCCTTTTTTATACTTGCTCCAAACAAGTAGTTTGGAATTTGAGTACCGTATTTTTCGGAGTATAAGTCGCTCCGGCCGAAAATGCACAATAAAGAAGGAAAAAAACATATATAAGTCGCACTGGAGTATAGTCGCATTTTTTGGGGAAATTTATTTGATAAAACCCAACACCAAGAATAGACATTTGAAAGGCAATTTAATATAAATAAAGAATAGTGAACAACTGGCTGAATAAGTGTACTTTATATGACGCATAAATAACCAACTGAGAACGTGCCTGGTATGTTAACGTAACATATTATGGTAAGAGTCATTCAAATAACTATAACATATAGAGCATGCTATACGTTTACCAAACAATCTGTCACTCCTAATCGCTAAATCCGATGAAATCTTATACGTCTAGTCTCTTACGTGAATGAGCTAAATAATATTATTTGATATTTTACGGTAATGTGTTAATAATTTCACTAATAAGTCGCTCCTGAGTATAAATCGCACCCCCGGCCAAACTATGAAAAAAACTGCGACTTATAGTCCGAAAAATACGGTAGCTAGTGACATATTTTTCCTCAATTAGGTCAGCGGATATCTCCATGTAAGGTAGAGATTTCACGAAGAGCTTTGCACGACACTACCCTTTTTATTCAGTTGTAGTCAATACGTGTCTTATTTTTCTCTTTCTTCTTGTTGTGGGAATGACTGGCTCATACCTGAACATGCAGGCTAAAACCCTGCACTGTTGCCATCTCTAATAAAAAGTACAGTTTAGTTCTAACTTATATCTGTCACTAGACTCAATATGGAAGCACCAAATGTGCTTCTCGATGTTCCATCCATCCATCCATCCATTTTCTACCGCTTATTCCCTTAGAGGCGCGGGGGGCGCTGGAGCCTATCTCAGCTACAATCGGGCGGAAGGCGGGGTACACCCTGGACAAGTCGCGACCTCATCGCAGGGCCAACACTGATAGACAGACAACATTCACACTCACATTCACACACTAGGGCCAATTTAGTGTTGCCAATCAACCTACCCCCAGGTGCATTTCTTTGGAGGTGGGAGGAAGCCGGAGTACCCGGAGGGAACCCACGCAGTCACGGGGAGAACATGCAAACTCCACACAGAAAGATCCCAAGCCCGGGATTGAACTCAGGACTATTCAGGACCTTCGTATTGTGAGGCAGACGCACTAACCCCTGTTCCACAGTGCTGCCCTTTGTAAAGTTTGTTGTTTGGCCCAAATAAAATGGCTTGCCGTCGTGGCTATACATTAGGGTTGTACGATATAAACAATATACACTACCGTTCAAAAGTTTGGGGTCACCCAAACAATTTTGTGGAATAGCCTTCATTTCTAAGAACAAGAATAATAGTTCTCTTTTTCTGGCCATTTTGAGCGTTTAATTGACCCCACAAATGTGATGCTCCAGAAACTCAATCTGCTCAAAGGAAGGTCAGTATTGTAGCTTCTGTAACGAGCTAAACTGTTTTCAGATGTGTGAACATGATTGCACAAGGGTTTTCTAATCATCAATTAGCCTTCTGAGCCAATGAGCAAACACATTGTACCATTAGAACACTGGAGTGATAGTTGCTGGAAATGGGCCTCTATACACCTATGTAGATATTGCACCAAAAACCAAACATTTGCAGCTAGAATAGTCATTTACCACATTACCAATGTATAGAGTGTATTTCTTTAAAGTTAAGACTAGTTTAAAGTTATCTTAATTGAAAAGTACAGTGCTTTTCCTTCAAAAATAAGGACATTTCAATGTGACCCCAAACTTTTGAACGGTTGTGTATGATAGAAATAAAATAAATTGGGCATGATTTAGATTTTTTTTCTATTGCACTATTGTGTATATGCATGTTAATGACCCATTCGAGCCCTGTAACGCAAAATTGAGAGCAACAAGGTGCAACAGGCTGCAAGGAATGTGTCGTCACTTGCAATGTAGCGTCCTGAGGGCAAGCAAGTGTGGCTAAAGTATGTACATCCGCAGTGCAGAGCTGCTTCTAAGTTACTAATGGTCGCTTCCATGGTTGCAAATAAACAAATGACTACCGTATTTTCCGCACTATAAGGCGCACCTTCAATGAATGGCCTATTTTAAAACATTGTTCATATGTAAGGCGCACCGCATTATAAGGCGCATAGAATAGACGCTGCAGTAGAGGCTGGGGTTACGTTATGCAGCCATTACATAGAGCTGCGCTAAAGGGAATGTCAACAAAACAAATAGTGATTGTACTGACACTTCTACTTGCTGCTCTCTGTTCAACAACCCACTGTTCAAATTTGTCCTCCAACTGTAGCCATCTCGCTTTGTTCCCTCGGAAACTCTGTTTAGTCTTCTTTACTTGGCGCAGGTCATCATTTTGCTTCCTCCACTTCCGCACCATTGATTCGTTAATGTTAAATTATCTCGCTGCTGCTCTATTCCTGTGTTCTACTGCGTGACTGATCGCCTTGAGTTTAAACTCTGCGTCGTAAGCTTGTCTCTTAATAGGAGCCATTTTTGGGTCTTTACATAAAGTTTAGGTCTCGCAACTACGGTAAGCAGTCGCCGACTTCATTTTCCCCCGTAGAAGAAGAAGCGCTTCTTCTTCTACGGTAAGCAGCCGTAGAAGGGGGAAAATGAAGTCGGCGTAGTTACCGTAGTTGCGAGACCTGTTGTGGCTCAATATTGGTCCATATATAAGGCGCACCGGATTATAAAGCGCACTGTCAGCTTTTGAGGAAATTGGAGGTTTATAGGCGCGCCTTATAGTGCGGAAAATACGGTACTTTGTTGACATTCATCCATGCTCTTGCCGTAAAGTTCTATCAAGTGACATAAAAATGCGTCCACAAAGCAGCAGCATCGCTGCAGTTACATTAGCCCAGTGCTTCTCAATTATTCTTCTGTTACAGCCCCCCCGAGGGTGAAGAAAGCATTTTGCGCCCCACCTTTATCCCCACCCCACTATATGCCGTGACTTGAAATAGTATAATTTCTCTATAAAATATTTATAAGTACACCTCTTTACAACATTGTATCCTTATTAACATTAAAGAAAACAACAAAGACAAAATAGATATACTGTAGATTAACTTGCAAACAAAGAATAACTTTAATAATATTAAAGAAAAGATTTAAAGTGCATCAGTTTGCCTGCAATTGAATAAACAATTAAATCTTTTTTTTTTTTTTTTTTAAATATAAACACTTTTAACCGATTTGAGCCATTTGATACTGAAAAATTCAATAAATATTAGTGAATTTAAATTGATAAGCAACATTATCTCAGGAGCACATTATATAAAACACTTTAACCTACAAAACCAAAATTAATGCAACACTTTGTGGTGATTTTCTGTTTATATAAATAAAAATGATGAAGTCATGAATATTGGCTCCAATAAACACGTTTTGCAGTGCACAGCTTTTCGAAGCATGTTTCCCGGGGTCACATGCCACAATATTTGAGAATGACTGCATACGCCGCTGCCGAGATGTTAAAATTACAACATAAACAATAAAGAATATCATACAATAGACATTTTTATGTCCCATTACGATATTAACTGCTCAAAAAATATAGAGTACACTAAAATAACACATTCTCAATCTGAATGAAAAGGAGAGGACCCTTCGTATCGCCCGTCTCAAAGCGCGGGATAGACTTAGACTTAGACTTAGACTTCCTTTTTATTGTCATTCAAATTTGAACTTTACAGTACAGATAAGAACGAAATTTCGTTGCATTAGCTCATGGTAGTGCAGGATAAAAAAGCAATAAGGTGCATATATAAAGAAATAAATAGCGCGGAATACAACCCAGAAGCAGATATCGTTCAATAAAAATATAGCAACAATTGTCATAAAGAGGATACTTTTTATTTTCTTCACAAATTAAAAGAACAGAACAATTTGAAGTGCATCAATGGTACAAGAAAAGACATGGCAGTTTATTTAAGAAGGTAGCTAAGGAAATGTAAAATGTCGACTTAATTCAGACCCCCCCGAAGGAAATACGAATGAGATGAAAGATAGAGAAACAGGTGTAAAGGTGAATAATAAAGCATACACAAACCTCTTCACACTGCATTTGTGCACTCCAAGCTGATTATCTTTCCGCACGACTGGCAAGATAGTCCAGAACAATAGCAACTTTACTCTGGATATCAGTCGGGCCACGAACATTTTTTTCCTTCGGTTAGTGCGTCTGCCTCACAATACGATGGTCCTGAGTAGTCGTGAGTTCAATCCCGGCCTCGGGATCTTTCTGTGTGGAGTTTGCATGTTCTCCCCGTGACTGCGTGGGTTCCCTCCGGGTACTCCGGCTTCCTCCCACCTCCAAAGACATGCATCTGGGGATAGGTTGATTGGCAACACTAAATTGGGCCTAATGTGTGAATGTGAGTGTGAATGTTGTCTGTCTATCTGTGTTAGCCCTGCGATGAGATGGCGACTTGTCCAGGGTGTACCCTGCCTTCCGCCCGATTGTAGCTGAGATAGGCTCCAGCGCCCCCCGCGACCCCGAAGGGAATAAGCGGTAGAAAATGGATGGATGGATGGGATTTAAAACTCCTTCCATCAAGCCACAGAGTGTTATGAATGACCTTCGAGACATTCAAAAGTTTTGTTTCCATGATTTTCGTCCGAAAATTCCTTCGAAAAAACTCTTCCGTCGGTCTGTCTTTGCATCGGACCTGCATCCGCGCTGATACTTCCTTGGTAGTAGCGTCATGTTCGTAGCGCAATCTAAGATCATTTCTTGATGCTGTCTGTTATTTAACATCATCATAGCCACTAGAGACGTAATATTTGCAATTTGTGCCAATATTACAGCGTACATGTAAGGGTCCGCAGATAGCTAGTGTCGTGTCATAGGTCAACTGGAAAAGGAATTAATTTAACCCCGCTAAAATAAAATAAGCGCCTCCCCAGTGTACGGGAGGCACATGGCGTATGACCAATTGTCGCATCAGAGAAAGCGCATGAACACTTGGACTTCAAACGTAGAGGTGAAAATACAAACAACAAACTATTTGAGAAATCAGACTAATTTAGTGCATGGAAACATAGTGAGTGTTCCCTTTATTTTTGTTATATATTTTTTTGTTATCGCACAGTCTCCTACAGAAAACACTGTTCAGTCAAATGTCGAATGTCTCCAAAAGTCAAACTTACTTAACCTATAACTGATTTTAGTGAAAGGCTATTTTATTGTTCCCATCTTGCCATAAGTGCAGTTTAGTTTTAACAGTTGTGACATCACT
The DNA here is from genome assembly GCF_033978785.1 of Entelurus aequoreus. NCBI lineage: Eukaryota > Metazoa > Chordata > Actinopteri > Syngnathiformes > Syngnathidae > Entelurus > Entelurus aequoreus. Next base: position 25,703,381 of record NC_084745.1, read on the forward strand.
TATTTGCTCGACAACGTGGCAACACTGGAATGTGTCCTTTCCATCTGTTAGCGCTCCGTATTTTCTAATTGAGTGGACCTAGGCGCATTGTTGTCATTCATTGTGGAGTTATTTACAATGGCCGCCAGCATTTGGTGATCTCAGCCGCTCGTATTAAATCAGACACTGCTTTGCGACCAGCAGACATGAGAACACAGCTATGGCATCTTCCCGGACAGGTGCAGCTTTTGGAAGAGGACATTTTTCATTCTCTGGTAGTTTTTTATGCATAAATGCTCACAGTAGCAGGAAAGAAGCTAAATCTTTTTAAGTAAATTGTGTGAGGGGTGAGACTTTCTCTTTGTGCTTGTGCACATACCCATACATGTGCACTCCCCTAAAGCTTATACAGTGGTGTGTTCCTCCACATGCGCTATTTCAGTCAGCCCACTGTCATCCCAAAATGCTTTTCATCCACGTGCTTTTCAAAACAATCGTCACGGAAGCTCCGGGCTCTTTTTACAAGGGGCCTCTGCCACCATGCAGTTTAACATGCTCGCCCTCATGTGCTCATCTTGTGTGGTATGCAAAGGGCTACAAAAAAGGAGATTGCCAGGATCCACTCTGACTTTTTGTGGATCCATCTACAGTTCAACCGAGCAAGTCAATTAAGGTCAACGCTTCAACAAAAGATAGAAACAAAATACTGAACAATTTGTTACCAGATGTGGATTTTGGGCCTTATTCACTATAATCTAAATACCACACGCTAATGAGCGTGCGCAAACTATAAAATAGCGTGTACTATTAGTGGGCGTGTTGCGTGCGATCTACTAAGACTTTGTGTATAATTGAAAAGTGGGGCAGACCCCTTTATTTAGTACACTTTTTATGGGCATTTTAGAAGTAGTCGTGCAGTGCATCTACATTGCCACATCTTTATTTTAAGGCTGAAGGTGCATGGGGGGAGGTTGCACTTACTGTGGTCAAGATGCAAAAAAATGCATACTTCAAGAAGTTTTTATCATATAGGATATATTGGGGCTGCACAATGAATCAATCAAATTTAAATTGTGATCATGACTTTGGCCACTACGATTAAATGAGGGTGATCGTCGGCGATATTAACATTTAAAAAGCAGGCTCCGCTGCATATCAATTCAAGTACCGTATTTTTCGGACTATAAATCGCAGTTTTTTTCATAGTTTGGCCGGGGGTGCGACTTATACTCAGGAGCGACTTATGTGTGAAATTATTAACACAATGTGAAAATATCAAATAATATTATTTAGCTCATTCACTTAAGAGACTAGACATATTAGATTTCATCTGATTTAGCAATTAGGAGTGACAGATTGTTTGGTAAACGTATAGCATGTTCTATATGTTATAGTTATTTGAATGACTCTTACCATAATATGTTACATTAACATACCAGGCACGTTCTCAGTTGGTTATTTAAGCGTCATAAAACGTACACTTATTCAGCCTGTTGTTCACTATTCTTTATTTATTTTAAATTGCCTTTCAAATGTCTATTCTTGGTGTTGGTTTTATCAAATAAATTTCCCCTAAAAATGCGACTTATACTCCAGTGTGACTTCTATATGTTTCTTTCCTTCTTTATTATGCATTTTCGGCCGGTGCGACTTATACTGCGGAGCGACTTACACTCCGAAAAATACGGTACTTTGACAACCAACAAAGACAGTTGACATATGTGAGAGAGAGGAAGAGTGAGTAGCTCCCGAAAATCTTAGTATAATTAAATGCATTATTACATCGGTGCCCTGCTCTCCCGTGCAGTGACCCACATTTTAACGCCGGAACACGCCCGCACGACTCACCTTTCTCTAGGCATCCTCCCGCTCGTTCCCGCACCCTCGGATATGCTCCTGCATGTATAAACAAACAAACGCCACAAGTTGCACAGCAAAGATGCGCTTGTGTGCATATTTAAACAAATGATTAAGTTGCGATGACAGGTTAAGCATGAAAAAAACTTCCCTTCTTTCCTCAACCTCCATCGTTTGCCGGTGACGTGAAGCTAATAATCCAAACAGAATTATGGTTTCTCATAGAGCAGTGCACCCGCCATAGGCGCAAAGCCCCGACATACAGACTACCGTAACATCAACCACTTTGCAATGGCATATTTATTTTTAGTTAGACCTTTGCTTTTTGTAAATTTAATTTTATAACTGATGAACTATTTTTATTAAATTTCATTTTGAAACGAACGCCCAGTTAATTTACTGTTTGTTTAAAATAGAAAGGGCAATACAAATATGTTTTACAAAACATAGTAAATAATTGTGATTAGTAATCTGGATATTGATAAAAATAACCGTGATTATTATTTTGGCAATAATCGTGCTGTCCTCGGGTATATGTTAATGTATATTCAATGTGAAAAACGACCATCATTTTTGAAAAAATATTACAAAACCCAAAACCAGTGAAGTTGCCATGTTGTGTAATTCGTAAATAAAAACAGAATACAATGATTTGCAAATCCTTTTCAACTTATATTCAATTGAATGAACTGCAAAGAAAAGATATTTCCCAAAGGTCCCAAACTCTGGAACGATCTCCCTCTCCATGTGAGACAAGCCCCTTCTTTGGCTACTTTTAAGACCCTTCTTAAAACCCATTTTATTCACTGGCTTTTAAAGGCCTACTGAAACCCACTACTACCGACCACGCAGTCTGATAGTTTATATATCAATGATGAAATCTTAACATTGCAACACATGCCAATACGGCCAGATTAACTTATAAAGTGCAATTTTAAATTTCCAGCTAAACTTCCGGTTGAAAACGTCTATGTATGATGACATATGCGCGTGACGTCAATAGTTAAACGGAAGTATTCGGACACCATTGAATCCAATACAAAAAAGCTCTGTTTTCATCTCAAAATTCCACAGTATTCTGGACATCTGTGTTGGTGAATCTTTTGCAATTTGTTTAATGAACAATGAAGACTGCAAAGAAGAAAGTTGTAGGTGGGATCAGTGTATTAGCGGCTGGCTGTAGCAACACAACCAGGAGGACTTTGATTTGGATAGCAGACGCGCTATCCGACGCTAGCCGCCGACCGCATGGATGATCGGGTGAATTCCTTCGTCCTTCCGTCGCTCGCTGGAACGCAGGTGAGCACGGGTGTTGATGAGCAGATGAGGGCTGGCTGGCGTAGGTGGAGCGCTAATGTTTTTATCATAGCTTAGTGAGGTCCCATTGCTAAGTTAGCTTCAATGGCATTGTTAGCAACAGCATTGTTAAGCTTCGCCAAGCTGGAAAGCATTAACCGTGTATTTACAGGTCCATGGTTTAATAGTATTGTTGATTTTCTGTCTATCCTTCCAGTCAGGGGTTTATTTCTTCTGTTTCTATCTGCATTTAAGCACGATGCTATCACGTTAGCTCAGTAGCTAAAGAGCTTCGCCGATGTATTGTCGTGGAGATAAAAGTCACTGTGAATGTCCATTTCGCGTTCTCGACTCTCATTTTCAAGAGGATATAGTATCCGAGGTGGTTTAAAATACAAATCCGTGATCCACAATAGAAAAAGGAGAGAGTGTGGAATCCAATGAGCCAGCTTGTACCTAAGTTACGGTCAGAGCGAAAAAAGATGCGTCCTGCACTGTACTCTAGTCCTTCACTCTCACGTTCCTCATCCACGAATCTTTCATCCTGGCTCAAATTAATGGGGTAATCGTCGCTTTCTCGGTCCGAATCGCTCTAGCTGCTGGTGTAAACAATGGGGAAATGTGAGGAGCCTTTCAACTTGTGACGTCACGCTACTTCCGGTACAGGCAAGGCTTTTTTTTAATCTGCGACCAAAAGTTGCGAACTTTATCGTCGATGTTCTCTACTAAATCCTTTCAGCAAAAATATGGCAATATCGCAAAATGATCAAGTATGACACATAGAATGGATCTGCTATCCCCGTTTAAATAAAAAAATTCATTTCAGTAGGCCTTTAACTCAGCATGAGACTTGTATTTGCTTTTTCAATGTGTCTATAAAAATGGGACCCATAACCTCCCTGCTTGGCACTCAGCAACAAAGGGTTGGAGTTGGGGGTTAAATCACCAAAATGATTCCCGGGCGCGGCGCCGCTGCTGCCCACTGCTCCCCAAGGGGATGGGACAAATGCAGAGGACAAATTTCGCCACATCTAGTGTGTGTGTGACAATCATTGGTACTTTAATCTTTAATCTTAATCTTAATTTACTTCTGTTTTAAATGTTATTTTTTAGTCTGTCCTTTGCCTGTATTTCTTTGTGGTGTACAGCCCTTTGTTCTTCAACTGTGGTTGTTTTTAAAGGGCTTTATAAATAAAGTTGGTTTGGTATGGTATTTAATGTTCGAACTGAGAAACTTATTTTTTTTTGCAAATTGTCATGAACTTAGAATTTAATGGCAGGAACACATTGCAAAAAAGTTGGCACAGGGGAATTTTTACCACTGAGTTACATGGCCTTTCCTTTTAACAACACTCAATAAACGTTTGGGAACTGAGGAGACCAATTTTTGAAGCTTTTCAGGTGGAATTCTTTCCCATTCTTGCTTGATTTACAGCTTCAGTTGTTCAACAGTGGTATTTTAGGCTTCATAATGCGCCACACATTTTCCATGCGATACAGGTCTGGACTACAGGCAGGCCAGTCTAGTACCAGTACTCTTTTACTATGAAGCCATGCGGCTTGGCATTGTCTTGCTGAAATAAGCAGGAGCATCCATGATAACGTTGCTTACATACTTGTCAACCCTCCCGAATTTTCCGGGAGACTCCCGAATTTCAGCGCCTCTCTCGAAAACCTCCCGGGACAAATATTCTCCCGATTTTCTCCCGATTTCCAGTCTGAGCAGGAGGGGGCGTGGCTTAAAGGCACGTCCCCTCCAGCTCCATGCGGACCTGAGTGACGACAGCCTGTTTTCACGTCCGCTTTTCCACGATAAAAACAGTGTGCCGGCCCAAGCATGTTATAACATCTACGGCTTTTAGAGAGTGCACAACTGTGCACACAACAAGGAGAAGAAGCAGAAGAATGAGGAAGATACAGCCATGGCGAAGCCAACGACGAGTAAGAGGAAGAAATACGCTTGTAAGTTCCAAAACGAATGGAAACAAAAATTTCAGTTTATCCTGGACAGTTCGAAGGGGAAGGGGTATGCTGCCTGTAAATTTTGTAGAACAGACTTCTCCATTGAACACGGTGGCCGAACGGATACAGTCACTCATGAACAGTCAGCGAAGCACAAGGCGGCGGCAGCGCAGCACCGGTCCCAGCCCAGTATTATGGGCCACCTCGCTAAATGGAGACCCGATGGTGTAACATATGCCGAGACAAAGATGGCTACGCTGATAGCTGGAAGCAACATCCCGTTCTCATTTGCGGATGTCTTTAACAAATCCGTGAAGGATATGTTCCCGGATTCAGAGATCGCTCGCCAGTACTCAAATGGCAGAACAAAGGCTACTCAAATAGTGAAATGTAAGTGTTGTTTTTTTTTTTAGTAAGCAGCAAGCACAGTATATATATATATATATATATATATATATATATATATATATATATATATATATACAAACTGCGTTTCAATATGAGTTGGGAAATTGTGTTAGATGTAAATATAAACGGAATACAATGATTTGCAAATCCTTTTCAAGCCATATTCAATTGAATGCACTACAAAGACAAGATATTTGATGTTCAAACTCATAAACTTTATTTTTTTTTTTGCAAATAATAATTAACTTAGAATTTCATGGCTGCAACACGTGCCAAAGTAGTTGGGAAAGGGCATGTTCACCACTGTGTTACATGGCCTTTCCTTTTAACAACACTCAGTAAACGTTTGGGAACTGAGGAGACACATTTTTTAAGCTTCTCAGGTGGAATTCTTTCCCATTCTTGCTTGATGTACAGCTTAAGTTGTTCAACAGTCCGGGGGTCTCCGTTGTGGTATTTTAGGCTTCATAATGCGCCACACATTTTCAATGGGAGACAGGTCTGGACTACAGGCAGGCCAGTCTAGTACCCGCACTCTTTTACTATGAAGCCATGTTGATGTAACACGTGGCTTGGCATTGTCTTGCTGCAATAAGCAGGGGCGTCCATGGTAACGTTGCTTGGATGGCAACATATGTTGCTCCAAAACCTGTATGTACCTTTCAGCATTAATGGCGCCTTCACAGATGTGTAAATTACCCATGTCTTGGGCACTAATACACCCCCATACCATCACAGATGCTGGCTTTTCAACTTTGCGCCTATAACAATCTGGATGGTTCTTTTCCTCTTTGGTCCGGAGGACACGACGTCCACAGTTTCCAAAAACTATTTGAAATGTGGACTCGTCAGACCACAGAACACTTTTCCACTTTGTATCAGTCCATCTTAGATGAGTTCAGGCGCAGAGAAGCCGACGGCGTTTCTGGCTGTTGTTGATAAACGGTTTTCGCCTTGCATAGGAGAGTTTTAACTTGCACTTACAGATGTAGCGACCAACTGTAGTTACTGACAGTGGGTTTCTGAAGTGTTCCTGAGCCCATGTGGTGATATCCTTTACACACTGATGTCGCTTGTTGATGCAGTACAGCCTGAGGGATCGAAGGTCACGGGCTTAGCTGCTTACATGCAGTGATTTCTCCAGATTCTCTGAACCCTTTGATGATATTACGGACTGTAGATGGTGAAATCCCTAAATTCCTTGCAATAACTGGTTGAGAAAAGGTTTTTCTTAAACTGTTGGACGATTTGCTCACACATTTGTTGACAAAGTGGTGACCCTCGCCCCATCCTTGTTTGTGAATGACTGAGCATTTCATGGAATCTACTTTTATACCCAATCATGGCACCCACCTGTTCCCAATTTGCCTGTTCACCTGTGTGATGTTCCAAATAAGTGTTTGATGAGCATTCCTCAACTTTATCAGTATTTATTGCCACCTTTCCCAACTTCTTTGTCACGTGTTGCTGGCATCAAATTCTAAAGTTAATGATTATTTGCAAAAAACATTTTTTTTTATCAGGTTGAACATCAAATATGTTGTCTTTGTAGCATATTCAACTTAATATGGGTTGAAAATGATTTGCAAATCATTGTATTCCGTTTATATTTACATCTAACACAATTTCCCAACTCATATGGAAACGGGGTTTGTATATATATATATATATATATATATATATATATATATATATATATATATATATATATATATATATATATATATATATATATATATATATATGTATATGTATATATATATATATATATATATGTATATATATATATATATATATATATTAGGGCTGCAACAACTAATCGATTAAAATCGATTATAAAAATAGTTGCCGATTAATTTAGTCATCGATTCGTTGGATCTATGCTATGCGCATGCGCAGAGGCTTTTAAAAATTTTTTTTTTTTTTTTTTTTTTTTTAAATAAACCTTTATTTATAAACTGCAACATGTACAAACAGCTGAGAAACAATAATCAAAATAAGTATGGTGCCAGTATGCTGTTTTTCTTCAATAAAATACTGGAAAGGATAGAAATGTAGTTTGTCTCTTTTATCCGATTATTAATCGATTAATCGACAGATTAATCGATTATCAAATTAATCGTTAGATGCAGCCCTAATATATATGAGAAATACTTAACTTTTGGTGAATTCTAGCTTTAAATATACTCCACCCCTCTTAACCACGCCCCCGCCCCATCCCCGTCCCACCCCCGACCACCCCCCCACCCCCCATCTCCCAAATTCGGAGGTCTCAAGGTTGGCAAGTATGGTTGCTTGGATGGCAACATATGTTGCTCCAAAACCTGTATGTACCTTTCAGCATTAATGGTGCCTTCACAGATGTGTAAGTTACCCATGCTTTGGGCATTAATACACCCCCATACCATCACAGATGCTGGCTTTTGAACTTTGCGTCTATAACAATCCGAATGGTTCTTTTCCTCTTTGTTCCGGAGGACACAACGTCCACAGTTTCCAAAAACAACTTGAAATGTGGACTCGTCAGACAACAGAACACTTTTCTGCTTCGCATCAGTCATTCTTAGATGAGCTTGGGCCCAGCGAAGCCGGCGGCTTTTCTGGGTGTTTCGCTTTGCATAGGAGAGTTTTAACTTGCACTTACAGATGTAGCGACAAACTGTAGTTACTGACAGTGGTTTTCTGAAGTGTTCCTGAGCCCATGTGGTGATATCTTTTACACACTGATGTCGGTTTTTGATGCAGTACCGCCTTTGGGATCGAAGGTCACGGGCATTCAATGTTGGTTTTCAGCCTTGCTGCTTACGTACAGTCATTTCTCCAGATTCTCTGAACCTTTTGATGATATTATAGACCGTAGATGGTGAAATCCCCAAATTCCTTGCAATAGCTGGTTGAGAAATGTTGTTCTTAAACAATTTTCTCATGCATTTATTCTCAAAGTGGTGACCCTCACCCTATCCTTGTTTGTGAATGACTGAGCATTTCATGGAAGCTGCTTTTATACCCAATCATGGCACCCACCTGTTCCCAATTAGCCTGTTCACCTGTGGGATGTTCCAAATAAGTGTTTGATGAGCATTCCTCAACTTTCTCAGTCTTTTTTGCCACTTGTGCCAGCTTTTTTGAAACATGTTCAGTGTTTCCCCCAGAAAATTTGTTAATTAAGGTGGTGGTGTCTCTCCAGGGGCAAGGGGGTGGGTGGGTGTAAGGAACAGCGTAACTCGGCCTGTCGCCATCAGGTCTCCATCTCATCGCTGCTACCACAGCCTGGGGGGCTAATAGACTACAAACTGTGGTGACGTAGGCCGGCTTCGCCGCATGAGGAAGCCTACAATTTTTGGTTGTGTTTTCCGCTCCATATGCTGAATGCCGATATACGATATATATCTCAATATTTTTTCCGTACAGTAAAAACTACACAAAACAGTCCTAGTTACCTGAGATACTAAGTATGTTATTATTATGACTTTGCAAGTCAATATTTTGACTTACTAATTTACTAAATCAAAATAATGACTTACAAAGTCAAAATAATGACTTACTGTAAGTAAGCGTTTGCAATAAGCGTTTGAAAAAAAGAGTTAAAAGTGGGGCCACATGCTGACATACAGAGGTGGGTAGTAACGCGCTACATTTACTCCGTTACATCTACTTGAGTAACTGTTGGGATAAATTGTACTTCTAAGAGCAGTTTTAATGCAACATACTTTTACTTTTAGTATATTTATAGAGAAGAAACGCTACTTTTACTCCGCTCCATTTATCTACATTCAGCTCGCTACTCGCTACTGATTTTTATCGATTTGTTAATGCACGCTTTGTTTGTTTTGGTTTGTCAGACAGACCTTCAAAGTAGGATCCATCTCATGCCTGCGTTTCACCAAACAAATACAGTCACTGGTGACGTTTGACTCCGTTCCACCAATCAAATGCAGTCACTGGTGACGTTTGACTCCTTTTCAACAATCAAACAGAGTCAGGCGGTCACATGACCGTCACACGTGGACCCCGACTTAAACAAGTTGAAAAACTTATTCGGGTGTTACCATTTAGTGGTCAATTGTACGGAATATGTACTGTACTGTGCAATCTACTAATACAAGTTTCAATCAAAAGTGTGAAGGAAAAAATAAACTTTTTATTTCAACTGTACCTCCCGTCAAAAGCCTAAAGACTGACCGCACAGTTCCTGTCTTCACAATAAAAGTGCCGCTCCATCGCGCCTGCGCTAACAAAATAAGAGTCTCCGAAAGCCAGCGCAAACAAGCTAGCAAGCTACGGAATGTATTTCTTGTAAAGTGTATAAAAACAAATATGGAAGCTGGACAAATAAGATGCCAAAAACCAACCACTTTCATGTGGTATTAGACAGAAAGGAGGAACTTTTTTTCTCCATTTGAAAACGTGGACGTTATCAGCACTGCTGTCTGATTCCAATCAATGCAAGTCATCAGAATCAGGTAATACACCAACTTATATTCTAGTCTTCATGAAAGAAAGGAATCTATATGTTAAACATGCATGTATATTCATTGAAACACCTTTAACATGTGAACAAAAACGGCAAAATAAATAAATATAAATTATATACTGTATATATAAATGTATGTGTATATATATATATATATATATATATGATATGTATGTATATGTACATATGAGGTAGATCACCTCGACTTGGTCAATTAAAAAGTAGCTCGCCTGCTGAAAAAGTGTTGGCACCCCTGGCTTACATGAACTCAACGTCAAATTTGAGGAAGCACATCGCGGTAAGTAACGTTAGTAGATATTTTGGCTGTCACCGTAGGCTGATGTTAGCTTCCCTGCTATGAATCACTGTCAAATGTGCATCGTGTGGGGACATTTATTAACGCACTGCAGCCTCATAGACAGACAGAGATACACACACACGCACACACACTCACGCATGCATACAAACACCAATCAGAAGTGCAGTGTGTTCTCAGGTGCAGCCCACACCTATCAGTTTATGGTTTGCGTAAAAGCGAACTTGTTATTTTCCTTTGTAATCTATGCCTACTGAGCCTATGGTGCTGTTAAGTTATTGTGGCTCAATTTGCCTTAATGTTTTTTATGTTAATGTATTATTATTTAATATATATTATTGTTTTAGTTGCTTAAGAGATATTCTTGGCTCTGAATTTGCTCATTGCTATTTTTATGTTTTTGTGCATTATTTGTTGCCGTCATCATTAAACAAACAGGTTACTCATCAGTTACTCAGTACTTGAGTAGTTTTTTCACAACATACTCTTTACTTTTACTCAAGTAAATATTTGGGTGACTACTCCTTACTTTTACTTGAGTAATAAATCTCTAAAGTAACAGTAATCTTACTTGAGTACAGTTTCTGGATACTCTACCCACCTCTGAGTTCAACTCATCATGCTTAATTTATTACAGCATTTGGGAAGCCTGTAGTTGATTTTTATTATGTAAATGTTATATTTTTATCAACATGTGATAGCAGGGACCCTGCCATTCAAAACTAGGCTGCTACATTACTAATGATTAATGTAGCTATAGCTGAATTTTTTTTACAATAGCAACAGGAGAGACTATTCATCCCTGAACACCATGGAGTTCATGTAGGCTTTATGATGCAGTTACATTATTATATCAACTATCAGAGACAGCTTCAGGAAACTCTTCATTTAACATAGTGTCCTTTTTTGCGGCTCCAACACAGGAAAGGGTAAAGTAAAATAACTTAGTTGTTAACTGTAGGTCAATAATGCTTGTCTTTCTCTCAGACAGACAGGGCTTTGCTGTCCGTAACACACACACACACGCACGCACACACACACACACACACACCGCAAAATGAGCTAACGTTACGCTAAAAGCTAATTTGCCTTCACCTCAAGGACTGCGAGCGAGCTGAGCTGCCGCTTATGTTTCTAGAACGTCAACGGGCTCATAGTGATGTTACTAGTAGTTGACTGGGAGGTGTTTATAAGTCCGCTGCCTTATGCTCACCTGCTAAACACCTTTCTGCTAACCCCACTGCAGGAGCACTGACTCCATGCGCTCTGAATACGCACTGCTGATTGGCTGTTACATGTGCTCTGAATACGCACTGCTGATTGGTTGTTACATGCGCTCTAAATACGCACAGCTGATTGGCTGTTACCGCTCTGCGTGTAACCAATCAGATGGTTCTGTGGCCGCCTTAACGACAAAGCGCTGCGGGAAACCCTGAGCCTATTTCTATTCATTTGTCCATCAGTAAAATATAAAATGTTTTAGTACACGCAAACCTTAAGTAAATCGGGCCTTTTGTCGTGCTCGAGCACAGTCCACCAACTCATCACGTCCTTGTCCACCTTGTTGTTCTTATTACTAAAAAGCAGAGGTGGACGTAACCCACTAATGTGCAGTATTAGTCACTCTTTTTTTGAGGCTGTTTTACAATATAGCTTGATATCAGGGATGGGCGGTATATGGCTTAAAATCTATATCGTGATGTATATTGCAGTCCCCTGCGATAACAATATACATTACAATTTATTATTTGGCATATAAACGCCTTCGGGTGGGGGACGGGTCCTGACTGTGGTTTGCGCTTACGCGCCAAGCGGCAGCTCAGAGTACCTACCCTTTTTGGATTCACTCGAGGGAGTACTTGAGAGTGCTCCCCCGGGTGATTCCCTCGTTCTGCTGAGGGACTTCAACGCTCATGTTGGCAACGACAGTGAAACCTGGAGAGGCGTGATTGGGAAGAATGGCCGCCCGGATCTGAACCCGAGCTGTGTTTTGTTATTGGACTTTTGTGCCCGTCACAAATTGTCCATGACGAACCCCATGTTCAAACATAAGGGTGTCCATATGTGCACTTGGCACCAGGACACCCTAGGCTGCAGTTCCATGATTGACTTTGTAGTTGTGTCATCGGATTTGCGACCTCATGTTTTGGACACTCGGATGAAGAGAGGGGCGGAGCTTTCTACCGATCACCACCTGGTTGTGAGTTTGCTGCGATGGTGGGGGAGGATGCCGGACAGACCTGGCAGGCCCAAACGCATTGTGAGGGTTTGCTGGGAACGTCTGGCAGAGTCTCCTGTCAGAGAGAGTTTCAATTCCCACCTCCGGAAGAACTTTGAACATGTCACGAGGGAGGTGCTGGACATTGAGTCCGAATGGACCATGTTCCGCACCTCTATTGTCGAGGCGGCTGATTGGAGCTGTGGCCGCAAGGTAGTTGGTGCCTGTCGTGGCGGTAATCCTAGAACCCGTTGGTGGACACCGGCGGTGAGGGATGCCGTCAAGCTGAAGAAGGAGTCCTATCGGGTTCTTTTGGCTCATAGGACTCCTGAGGCAGCGGACAAGTACCGACAGGCCAAGCGGTGTGCGACTTCAGCGGTCGCGGAGGCAAAAACTCGGACGTGGGAGGAGTTCGGTGAACCCATGGAAAACGACTTCCGAACGGCTTCGAAGCGATTCTGGACCACCATCCACCGGCTCAGGAAGGGGAAGCAGTGCACTATCAACACCGTGTATGGTGAGGATGGTGTTCTGCTGACCTCGACTGCGGATGTTGTGGATCGGTGGAGGGAATACTTCGAAGACCTCCTCAATCCCACCAACACGTCTTCCTATGAGGAAGCAATGCCAGGGGAATCTGTGGTGGGCTCTCTTATTTCTGGGGCTGAGGTTGCTGAGGTCGTTAAAAAGCTCCTCTGTGGCAAGGCCCCGGGGGTGGATGAGATCCGCCCGGAGATCCTTAAGGCTCTGGATGCTGTGGGGCTGTCTTGGTTGACAAGATTTTGCAGCATCGCATGGACATCGGGGGCGGTACCTCTGGATTGGCAGACCGGGGTGGTGGTTCCTCTCTTTTAGAAGGGGAACCGGAGGGTGTGTTCTAACTATCGTGGGATCACACTCCTCAGCCTTCCCGGTAAGGTCTATTCAGGTGTACTGGAGAGGAGGCTACGCCGGATAGTCGAACCTCGGATTCAGGAGGAACAGTGTGGTTTTCGTCCTGGTCGTGAAACTGTGGACCAGCTCTATACTCTCGACAGGGTCCTTGAGGGTGCATGGGAGTTTGCCCAACCAGTCTACATGTGTTTTGTGGACTTGGAGAAGGCATTCGACCGTGTCCCTCGGGAAGTCCTGTGGGGAGTGCTCAGAGAGTATGGGGTATCGGACTGTCTGATGGTGGCGGTCCGCTCCCTGTATGATCAGTGTCAGAGCTTGGTCCGCATTGCTGGCAGTAAGTCGGACCCGTTTCCAGTGAGGGTTGGACTCCGCCAAGGCTGCCCTTTGTCACCGATTCTGTTCATAACTTTTATGGACGGAATTTCTAGGTGCAGTCAAGGCGTTGAGGGGATCTGGTTTGGTGGCTGCAGGATTAGGTCTCTGCTTTTTGCAGATGATGTGGTCCTGATGGCTTCATCTGGCCATGATCTTCAGCTCTAACTGGATCGGTTCGCAGCTGAGTGTGAAGCGACTGGGATGAGAATCAGCACCTCCAAGTCTGAGTCCATGGTTCTTGCCCGGAAAAGGGTGGAGTGCCATCTCCGGGTTGCGGAGGAGACCCTGCCCCAAGTGGAGGAGTTCAAGTACCTCGGAGTCTTGTTCACGAGTGAGGGAAAAGTGGATCGTGAGATCGTCAGGCGGATCGGTGCGGCGTCTTCAGTAATGCGGACGCTGTATCGATCCGTTGTGGTGAAGAAGGAGCTGAGCCGGAAGGCAAAGCTCTCAATTTACCGGTCGATCTACGTTCCCATCTCACCTATGGTCATGAGCTTTGGGTTATGACCGAAAGAACAAGATCACGGGTACAAGCGGCCGAAATGAGTTTCCTCCGCCGGGTGAGAAGCTCTGCCATCCGGGGGGAGCTCAAAGTAAAGCCGCTGCCCCTCCACATCGAGAGGAGCCAGATGATGATGGGTTCTACATGTAAAGCGACTTTGGGTACTTAGAAAAGCGCTATATAAATCCCAGGTATTATTATTATTAGATGAGGTGGTTCGGGCATCTGGTCAGGATGCCACCCGAACGCCTCCCTAGGGAGGTGTTTAGGGCACGTCCGACCGGTAGGAGGCCACAGGGAAAACCCAGGACACGTTGGGAAGACTATGTCTCCCGGCTGGCCTGGGAACGCCTCGGGATCCCCCGGGAGGAGCTGGACGAAGTGGCTGTGGAGAGGGAAGTCTGGGCTTCCCTGCTTAGGCTGCTGCCCCCGCGACCCGACCTCGGATAAGCGGAAGAAGATGGATGGATGGCATATAAATGATGATGGAACCATTTCAAAACGAATACAACGGCTTCCTAATTTTGCTGCGGATTTTTGTGGTAACATATTGCATAATTTCCGGTTGTATTATTTTGTTAAACTATTTATCTACCTACCGGGCTGATTTACTGTTAATAGCTGGTTACTTTCTGTTGTAACATGGTTCTATATACACTTATGTTAAAATGTAATAAAACTTACCATTGAGTTACGTTACATTAGTTTTGGGAGGTACTACAGATTTGGGTATTGATCCAATACGAAGTAGTCATGGGGCAGTATTGGCCATATCATTGTTGATATTGATACTTAACATTTTCAAGATCATTAAATGATTGCATTTTTGATCACAATTATAGTCAGACAAAAACACAGCATGGTTGTCTAACTATTTCATTTAAATATTTGAATTATTTCCACTATTAAACCCTTTGGTTTTTACACTTAAGGTCCTCCTGTTTCCAGGGATGTATTTGCTAAGTTTGTAAACAATAACAAAAACAACAAAAGATTTGTTTGATAGTAAAAATATTGATCTAACCGCTGTAGTATCGACCATATAATAATATTATACTCGGTATCGTTACTGTTGATATTTGTATCCATCCGCCCACCTTTGGTGACGTTTGAGTTCGAGCTTGCAGTGAGCATATCGTCCTACGGCGTGTAGTGTAGCATGTTTAGCTTTTCCTCGTCCTCCAGGGATGATACATGTAAGAAACTTAGTTTATTTGCTGCCATGAAGCCAAGGATTACTGACTCACACTGTCGAGGGACGTTTGTGACTAGCTCAGACCCTACAGTGCTTTGAAGACGTGTTTATTTGCTTGTTGCGTTCAAATTTGGGGGACACAGCTAGAATGTATCGTCAACATGCATTATTACGATATAACGATAGTATTAGAACGGTGGTTCTTAACCTTGTTGGAGGTACCGAACCCCAGCAGTTTCATATGCGCATTCACCGAACCCTTCTTTAGTGAAAAATAAAATGTTTTTTCTTAATTTAAAGATGTAATTATATTAAAGAAATACTAACAAATATTTTTTAAATATATAAATATATTTTACAAACAGAAAGCTACAGGAATGTACACATGATCCCATGTTTACATCTCATTGTGCAACATGTGAATGTTTTAGTGGGACCTAAATGCGATATCTGAATTATTTCCAAAGCAGGACCTCCCCACCTAGTACACAGCTCATGAAAAACAATATTTTGCGTTATTGTCTTTGTAAGTGGGCCAAAACACTTATATTACAAAATAATCTCATGGAAATTACTGCTGTCATTTGATTATAATAATAAAACAATTAACTTGTTATTTAGTCAGGTTTGGGACTGGTGTGCTGCTGGTGTGACCACAGTGCATGTGCACGTCTGACGTCGCTCACATGTGCTCCACTGAATGCTCAAGGAGTTTTTGCGTTTGCTCAAGCATATGGAAAATTAGAGGGAACATTGTTTGGGGGTATCCATAATACGCCGATAGAGAGGTTTTTATTTACACAATGCGGTGGAGGAAAAATCAGTATCTCAGAAAATTTGAATATTACTTATGACCAATAAAAAAAATACATTTTTGAAATGTTGGCCAACATAAAAGTATGAACTAGACGATCGGGATACCATGGCCCTTAAACCAAGTACTTGTAGATTTGGCACTACGTGCAGGTGCCAAGTCCTGTTGGAAAATTAAATCTGCATCTCTATAAAGTTGATCTTTAGCAGGAAGCATAAAGTGCTCTAAAACTTCCTGGTTGATGGCTGCAGTGACCTTATAAAAAACAGTGGACCAAACCATCACTGACTGTGGGAACTTCAGTGATGGTTTGGGGTGCCATGTTATCTGCTGGTGTTAGTCCACTGTGTTTTCTGAGGTCCTAGGTCACTGAGAGTAACTGATTGACTGTGGAAAATGTACAGGGGCGGCATGGCGTAGGGTAGAGCGGCCGTGCCAGAAACCCGAGGGTTGCAGGTTTGCTCCCCGCCTCTTACCATCCAAATTGCTGCCGTTGTGTCCTTGGGCAGTACACTTCACCTTTGCCCCCGGTGCCGCTCACACTGGTGAATTAATGATGAATGATAGGTGGTGGTCAGAGGGGCTGTAGGCGCAAACTGGCAGCCACGCTTCCGTCAGTCTACCCCAGGGGTGAATGAATGATGGTTTCTCACTTCTCTGTGAAGCGCTTTGAGTGTCTAGAAAAGTGTTATATAAATCTGATCCATTATTATTGTTACAGTAAAATTTCCACAGTCAGTGATAGTTTGGGGTGCCAGGTGCCATTTCATCTGCTGGTGTCGGTCCACTGAGTTTTCTGAGGTCAACAGTCACTACATTTGATGCTTCCCGCAGCTGACCAACTTTATGGAGATGCAGATTTAATTTTCATAAAAGGACTTGGCACCTGCACACCGTGCCAAAACTACCAGTACCTACTTTAAGGACCATGGTATTTCTGTCCTTAATTGGCCAGCAAACTCACCTGATCTTAACCTCGAAGAAAATCTATTGGGTATTGTCAAGAGGAAAATGCGATACGCCAGACCCAACAATGCAGAAGAGCTGAAGGCCACTAACAAAGCAACTTGGGCTCTCATAACACCTGAGGAGTGCCACAGACTGATCGACTTCATGCCACACTGTATTGCTGCAGTAATGGGCCTGATTTACCAAAGGTTTGCGTGCACAAAAACACGTGCAAACCTGATAGCACACGCAAAGCTGATCTACTAAAGGCGTGCAAAGTGTATTCCATCCCATTCATTGTCTACCGCTTGTCCCTTTTAGGATCGCGGGGGCATTCGGGCGGTAGGTGGGGTACACCCTGGACAAGTCGCCACCTCATTGCAGGTCCAACACAGATAGACAGACAACAGTCACACTCACATTCACACACTAGGGCCAATTTAGTGTTGCCAATTAACCTATCCCCAGGTTTGTGTTTTTGGGTGTGGGAGGAAGCTGGAGTGCCCGGAGGGAACCCACGCAGTCACGGAGAGAACATGCACACACAGAAAGACCCAGGGGATCAAACCCAGGACCTTCGTATTGTGAGGCACATGCACTAACCCCTGTGCGTCTGTTAAAGAGCAGAATAAGGCGTGCAATCCAGTTTGCGTGTCTGTGTTCATTAATATGCAGAATATGTGCTGATCATCAAAACGCCCACACTACTGTGAGGAGAAGATGAAAATATAATTACACAGCATGCGCAATGAGATTTATCTACATTCATCACCATTTTGCGAACACTATTTGGCGTTTTATTTAGCAGAAGGATGTGAAAACTGACAGTTCCACACATAGCTGCAGGATCGGTGCTCGCGAAAATAAATGAACACTTGAAATATATCAGTCTGTGTGTAATGAATGTATATAATTTACAAGTTTCACTTTTTGAACGAAATTACTGAAATAAACGATTTGGTCATATTTAAGTTTATTGAGCACCACCTGTTTTAACAGTGTGCTTAACAATTTTTTTTAAACCTGATACTTCTGCAAAGGATGGGGTGGAGGTTTTCATTTCGCATATCGGGATGACAAAGAAGTGTGTTAAATTAGAATCATCATAGGTCCCCACCATCCCCTTTAAATTTAACGTTAGTTTGATAAGCTACGTTAGTTAGCATTCATTTTAGCAAAGGTCATGCTTGTAGTTTAAAGTTTGACCCATTTGACATGCCAATAAATTAGCTAAAGACTTTTCCTGCGCAGACGTGGTCCCTGGAGAACTGGAAGAGGTCTCTTAATTTTTGCCCTTTAGCTTTCTAACAGCTTGCTAAAAAACACATATTTAAATATCTTACCTTTCTTTGTAGTTTTTTTTTAGTGACTGACAAAGTTGGATGTTGTGGTGGCATTGTCAGTGATTTTTGATCTGCAAAACGTGCACATCGTCGTTCTCTTCTTCATACCATGGTAATCTTTGAACCCAAATTGAAAGATTTGTGGTCATGCCACCTTAATGACAGCTGCTCCTGTTTTTACCTGTTGACCGCTGTTTGTATGATTGTTTACGTTGTGTTTACCACGCACCTGTTTCTGTAGAAGCAGGTTTGTGGTTATGTCAGAATTGAACTGCCATTTAACTTTTTCAAACTTTGCATAGGAACAAATACAATTGGTGTGACTCTGCAACAAAATGCACCCATATTTATTATTTCCAATGTATTCATTATCATAGGGGATCCACTGTAATGCAGTGTTGTATTATGAAGTGATTATTTCACACGTAAGTAACGTAGTTTTTTTTGTGTGTGTCAGAAATCCTTTAGTGATTACCGTATAGATCAGAATTTTCTCCGCTCAGTCTCTTCGAATGAATCATTATTTGGTGCTGGTGGACCTAATGAAGTGACAGCTGAAGGTCTTCTCTGTGCCCACATTTCTTTTGATTCATGATTCATAGTCACGATGAGCACGCGCAGCACCAGTTACACAAATTCCAGCATCATGGTCAAACGACTTGTCTTACACATAGCCCATTCCTCGGAGCTGCCGGCCTCGTTGGAAGTAACAGCGTATGGAAAATGTGTCTAAATGAGTCTGCACATCATTTATATCAACGCATTCGCACCTCTCTGGGCTCACGTCGCTGCTGGCCCTGACTTTCCCAACATCTCAACATTTATCACCTGCGTGGCCTTATCTTCTCTTCATTAGTCTTTCAATGTGCTTCTAGTTTTGCTTTTTTGTGTTCTCCGGCTAACTTTATTACATCGTGATCGGCTTGGTGAGACAGTTGTGTTAGCAAAGATTTGCCATATGCATTGTTAGAAGAATATACAGCGTTACTCCGTGTTAAATTGCTACTTTTTTTTTATCAGCACACACTCTACATTGTCCCAAGGTACAATATGAAACCCAAATGTTCAAATCTGTTTTTGAATACGATTCTCACTTAATACATGCATTAAGTATTCTATTTTTCTAAGTATTCAATTATCTGTTTCTATTAACCGATGATATTTATGGCTTACTCTATTTATATCCTATTCTATTTACATTATCTACATAGTATTGTTATTGTAGTACTAGTTGGGCTATATCTGGGACCTCAGTTACAACATTTTGTGCAGTTTCGTCTGTGCTGGTATGATGAAGTTCATCGAATCCTTGAATTTATGCCTTTAGTTTTTTAGGTACTTGCAGTATATGGGGCAGTCCTGAAAACTAGCGCTACCTTGAGCGTAGGCCTGGCAATATGGCCTGAAAATAAAATCTCGGGTTTCTTCACAGAAAATGTGATTTATGAATTTTAAAATGTTTTCCCCTACTTTTTAAAGAACCCATTGAATACAAATGGCACAGATAATTCCAAACAAGTTTTTCTTTTATCTGATCAAAAACTTGTAGTTTGAAATGACACTGCATATAAACACTGCTTTCTACTCTTGTCGAAATTCTAATTTGTGTAATGTTGTTCTTTTTAGACCAGATATAAATTGTACCTTTTATGTAATGAATGTCAGATAATTAATTTAAGAGCTTCCCTTGGGAAGCAATACCTCTGTTAACTAAAATGTAGCATTACACATTGCATGCAAATAAACAATAATCTCCAACATTGAGATCAATAAGGAGGACTATAGTTTGTTTCAGTAAGTGGATAAAGTAAACGCAGCCTTATTCATTCACGTGTCTTGGTGGTGTGCAGAGCGACTGCTTTAGTGATCTGTGTGCACTGTGCTTCTTTTTCATTATACATACTGTACCTTGTGTAAATGATTCCACCATAGTAAGTTGATTTTTTTTTTAACCCGTAGTTTGTTGTTGCGGCCTTGTAAAGAGTTGCATTTCCCGCTCTCGGTTGGAGGCTTTGTTTTCAGATGCTGGAATAAGTTTGTTATCCTGCTGCCTTTTTGAGACAAACTTTGAAGCATGCAGTCATTTGTTCCACGCCTGTTGCTGCAAAACCAAAGTACTGACAACACTTTTCTTTTCTTTCAAACAAACTTCTCGCTCTCATTAGCATTAGTCATGTTTTGCTATGTGTGCTGCTAAGTAAATGAGGGGACGGTGCAAGCAACGGAAGCTCCTGAGGGGAAAAAAGTATGACAGGCAGAGGAGGAAAAAAAAATAATTTTTTTTTTAAATAGTCCACAACAAAAAACTTCGCCCCTCTTTTTAACTTTATACAACCCTTATCTTATTAAAAATAGATGGTGCAGGTAAAAAACAAATAAAAAAATACTTCCATTATTAATCCCATAATAAGGAAATTCGTGTTTATGTGCACCAAAGCAGACAGCAGCAGCACAAAGTCAAATTCAAAGGAAGGTGTACCCAAGGAAGTGACTTCTCAGTGTATGTCAAAATGATAAATATAATTTTCCTTTTTGGCTCAGTTTACACTGGAAAGTAAAGTCACTCCTGATTTTCACCTCTTTTTAATACCAACATATAAATAAACCATCTCAAAGAAATAATAATATTGTTGCCGTGGACTTACTCTTCCTCCTATTGCAGGTAATATTAATCTGATGGCCGCTGTCAGCATTTTTCCATGTCAAATAGGGAGTGCACCTTTAATGTACCATTCAATATTCAGGACATTTTGTATGGTCAATACTTTCACTTAAAGGGGAACTGCACTTTTTTGGGAATTTTGCTTAACATTCACAATCATTATGAGAGACATGGAGATGGGTGTTATGTTTCTATGCATTTTAAATATTAAATGAATGCAATCAATACTCTGCTTACAATGGAGCTTATAGGAGCCACTCAATTCTGCCTAAAAGCCCTTCAAAAACATCCAAACAACTCCATTGGGGTTTTGTACACATAATGTAAGTATATATGTAATGTAGTAACATGCACATTTATAATAACATTTAATATCTACGTATTTTCATTATTTTAAAGGCCTACTGAAACGAAATAGTTTTATTTAAACGGGGATAGCAGATCCATTCTATGTGTCATACTTGATCATTTCGCGATATTGCCATATTTTTGCTGAAAGGATTTAGTAGAGAACATCGACGATAAAGTTGCAACTTTTGGTCGCTGATAAAAAAAGCCTTGCCTGTACCGGAAGTAGCGTGACGTCAACAGTTGAAAGGCTCCTCACATTTTCCTATTTTTTTCAATGCAGATAGAGCGATTCGGACCATTACCCCATTAATTTGAGCGAGGATGAAAGATTTGTGGATGAGGAACGTTAGAGTGAAGGACTAGAATGCAGTGCAAGACATATCTTTTTTCGCTCTGACCGTAACTTAGGTACAAGCTGGCTCATTGGATTCCACACTCTCTCCTTTTTCTATTGTGGATCACGGATTTGTATTTCAAACCACCTCGGATACTATATCCTCTTGAAAATGAGATCGAGAACGCGAAATGGACATTCACAGTGACTTTTATCTCCACGACAATACATCGGCAAAGCTCTTTAGCTACTGAGCTAACGTGATAGCATCGGGCTCAAATGCAGATAGAAACAAAATAAATAAATCCCTGACTGGAAGGATAGACAGAAGATCAACAATACTATTAAACCATGGACATGTAACTACACGGTTAATGCTTTCCAGCCTGGCGAAGGTTAACAATGCTGTTGCTAACGACGCCATTGAAGCTAACTTAGCAACCGGACCTCACAGAGCTATGCTAAAAATATTAGCTATCCACCTATGCCAGCCAGCCCTCATCTGCTCATCAACACCCGTGCTCAACTGCGTTCCAGCGATCGACGGTGGGACGAAGGACTTTACCCGATCACAGATGCGGTCGGCGAGACGGAGGAAGTTAAGGTGAGTTTGGCGGCTAGCGTGTCTGCTATCCATCTCTGTCCTCTGGTTGTGTTGCTGTTGTCCGCCGCTAATACACCGATCCCACCTACAACTTTCTTCTTTGCAGTCTCCATTATTCATTAAACAAATTGCAAAAGATTCACCAACACAGATGTCCAGAATACTGTGGAATTTTTAGATGAAAACAGAGTTTTTTGTATAGGATTCAATGTGTCCGCATACTTCCCGTTTCAACGATTGACGTCACGCGCATACGTCATCATACATAGACATTTTCAACCGGAAGTTTAGCGTGAAAAATTTAAAAATGCACTTTATAAGTTAACTCGACCGTATTGGCATGTGTTGCAATGTTAAGATTTCATCATTGATATATAAACTATCAGACGGCGTGGTCGGTAGTAGTGGGTTTCAGTAGGCCTTTAAGCATTAATTTCAAATGCATCATAACGCTTGCTTTTATTTTTTTTATTACTCACTGCAGACTTTATGAGAGCCAACAAACATAATAAAACATAACTTACAGTACAATGTCTGCTGTCATCAGAATGCTGACTGCTAGGATGTTCATATATTCCCATTTAGATGAAGAATGTCTCATAATCCTTACGAAGGAACGGGATGGGGGTGACCAAGCGTCTTTTTGTGTCGTTCTTGCCATTTTCGGGTCCTAAAAAGCTGTCAGTGTCCCAACTTGTCGGAGTACATCTTCAACCATCTACTTTCCAGGTGATATGCATGATTTATGATCGACAAACTTCCAGGGAGCAAGGAAGCGAGGAAACACCTCGCCAGTCGATCATGTCGAAATTGTACTCAAGCTTGTGATCACGGCGCCACTATTAATAGTTCATTGGTCCTAGCGCTTATAGTAACAACATCACTGATACTTTAAGTCACAAAATGTAAACGGAGTAGTGTTGGTGCTTTTTGAATAGGTATTTATTGGATTTTATGGGCGGAATAGAGGACCTCCCATTGGCTCCGTTGTAAGCAGACTTTTATTAACGTATATTTAATATTTAGAACTTTTTTTTTTTTTTATTCATCCGTCATGTCTTTTCGTAATGATTGTGAACAATAGGAAAAATTCCACAAAAAGTACAGTCCCCATTTAATTTTTGATTTAAGTGGGGGTTTTTTGTGTTTTTTTTAAAATTCATTGTGGGTGTTGCTAGTATAGAAATGTTTGTGAAAGTTACCTCGCATTTGCTTAAAGGCCTACTGAAATGACATTTTTTTATTTAAACGGGAATAGCAGATCCATTCTATGTGTCATACTTGATCATTTCGCGATATTGCCATATTTTTGCTGAAAGGATTTAGTAGAGAAAATCGACGATAAAGTTCGCAACTTTTGCTCGCTGATAAAAAAAAGCCTTGCCTGTATCGGAAGTAGCGTGACGTCACAGGAGCTAGTATTCCTCACAATTCCCCATTGTTTACAATGGAGCGAGAGAGATTCGGACCGAGAAAGTGACGATTACCCCATTAATTTGAGCGAGGATGAAAGATTCGTAGATGAGGAACGTTACAGTGAAGGACTTGAGAGGCAGTGATGGACGTATCTTTTTTCGCTCTGACCGTAACTTAGGTACAAGCTGGCTCATTGGATTCCACACTCTCTCCTTTTTCTATTGTAGATCACAGATTTGTATTTTAAACCACCTCAGATACTATATCCTCTTGAAAATGAGAGTCGAGAACGCGAAATGGACATTCACAGTGACTGAACATGTAAATACACGATTAATAATATTCAGCTTTGCGAAGCTAAAAAAATAGAAGCTAACCTAGCAATGTAGCCAACGTGATAGCATAGCAGTCTCAAATGCAGATAGAAACTAAATTAAAAAAAACCCTGACTGGATGGATAGACAGAAGATCAAAAATACTATTAAACCATGAACATGTAAATACACGATTAATAATATTCAGCTTTGCGAAGCTAAAAAAATAGAAGCTAACCTAGCAACGTAGCCAACGTGATAGCATCAGTCTCAAATGCAGATAGAAACTAAATAAAAAAAAACCCTGACTGGATGGATAGACAGAAGATCAAAAATACTATTAAACCATGAACATGTAAATACACGATTAATAATATTCAGCTTTTCGAAGCTAAAAAAAATAGAAGCTAACCTAGCTACGTAGCCAACGTGATAGCATAGCAGTCTCAAATGCAGATAGAAACTAAATTTAAAAAAAACCCTGACTGGTTGGATAGACAGAAGATCAAAAATACTATTAAACCATGTACATGTAACTACACAGTTAAAAATTCTCAGCCTGGTAAGGCTTAACGATGCTGTTGCTAACGACGCTAAGGCTAATTTAGCAACTTAGCAACCGGACCTCACAGAACTATGTACTCTCTCCTTTTTCTATTGTGGATCACGGATTTGTATTTTAAACCACCTCGGATACTATATCCTCTTGAAAATGAGAGTCGAGCACGCGAAATGGACATTTAAAGTGACTTTTATCTCCAAGACAATACATCGGTGACACACTTAGCTACTGAGCTAACGTGATAGCATCGTTCTCAAATGAAGATAGAAACAAAATAAATAAACCCCTGACTGGAAGGATAGACAGAAGACCAACAATACTATTAAACCATGTACATGTAACCACACGGTTAAACATTCTCAGCCTGGGAAGGCTTAAAAATGCTGTTGCTAACGACGCTAAGGCTAATTTAGCAACTTAGCAACCGGACCCCACAGAACTATGATAAAACATTAGCGCTCCACCTACGCCAGCCAGCCCTCATCTTCCCATCAACAGCCGTGCTCACCTGCATTCCAGTGATCAACGGCGCGACGAAGTACATCATCCGTGGGTTTGGCGGCAAGCATCGGCTAGGTGTAGTAAGTAGTCCTTGTTGTGTTGCTGTAAGTATTGTACTTAGCCGCTAAGACACAGATCGATCCCACCTACAACGTTCTTCTTTGCAGCCTCCATTGTTCATTAAACAAATTGCAAAAGATTCACCAACACAGATGTCCAGAATACTGTGGAATTTTGTCGAAGAAAACAAGAGGCTTTTCTATCGGGTTCGATGGGGTCCAACCACTTCCGTTGCTTTTGTGACGTCACGCGCATAAATCATATCCAAAGGAGTTTTTCAACCGGAAGTGTGGCGGGAATTTTGAAATTGCACTTTATAAGTTAACCCCGGCCGTATTGGCATGTGTTGCAATGTTAAGATTTCATCATTGATATATAAACTATCAGACTGTGTGGTTGGTAGTAGTGGGTTTCAGTAGGCCTTTAAACTGTTTAGCGGGGCATTGAGTCTGCAGTAATTCCTCAGTGTGTAAGTGTGTGTTTGTGACGAGACCTTGACCTTGCCTCGTGGCCCCTAATAGAGGAGGCTGTTCTGTGAATGACTCAAACACCCGACAGTGGCACGTATCACCTCATAAAGCTTGGTTAAGTCCCACTTTGGTTTCAGGGAGTAGATCAACCCCCCCAAGCTCCATTTGCCTTTCCCATGCCTTTTTGCTCAACCCTGCCTCTTTCTTTCTCTGAAATAGACCAACCCCGGCCCCCGTCCTTGTCCCCCACACGCCGCACACTCTCAGTGGTGTTGGCGCATATGCAGCCGTCGCTGATTGAAGTGCAGATTGCCAATGACAGATCACACCGAGTGGTGTCCCTCCGACTGACCCCTTCCCCCCAGGTTAAAGACCCGCAGCCCCCACCTGTTAGGATCACTCTGTTTCTTGGATACACATACACACACACACACACACACACACACAAAGTGGACAGCCAGCTTTAACAGTCTTTGTCCGTCACTCACTCTGTGGGTGATAAAGGCCATTACGAGTCATTAAGGTGTGTGTGCACGTGTTTTTCCCAGCGTGGATGTGTGTGGGTTGAAAAGATGCCTTTCACAGCACACGCTCATAATTGCCCTCTTAGCCAATTATCCCCCGTTTAAAAGAAAGTCACCTGCTCTGCTCTTGTCCACACACTCACACGCTCACAATCACACTCACACACACACTCTCATATAATAAATAACATTGATTTTCAGTTATTTCTTGTTTTAATTGTGTGTCTGCTTTTTCAGATTCTGATGCACACCAAAGACATGGTCCAAAAGGTTGGTCTACCTTACCCATTTATTTCACAGAACTAAATATTAGACACTTTCTGATCATAGGATCAGATCGTTGGACCATATTTGTCCTTTTTAACTTATCGGCGATCTTAACCGATCTTTATCGCAGCTGTGTCCCAGTGTTTTCATGTTTAAAGATTGTACTAGTGTTGTAACGATACCAATTATTTGGTACTGGTACTAAAATTATTTCGGTACTTTTCTAAATAAAGGGGACCACAAAAAAATTGCATTATTGGCTTTATTTTAACAAAAAATCTTAGGGTACATTGAACACATTTTTCTTATTGCAGTTAAGTCCTTAAATAAAATAGTAAACATACTAGACAACTTGTCTTTTAGTAGTAAGTAAGCAAACAAAGGCTCCTAATTAGTCTGCTGACATATGCAGTAACATATTGTGTCATTTATCATTGTATTATTTTGTCAAAATTATTAAGGACAAGTGGTAGAAAATTAGTTATTAATCTACTTGTTCCATCCATCCATCTTCTTCCGCTTATCCGAGGTCGGGTCGCGGGGGCAGCAGCCTAAGCAGGGAAGCCCAGACTTCCCTCTCCCCAGCCACTTCGTCCAGCTCTTCCCGGGGGATCCCGAGGCGTTCCCAGGCCAGCCGGGAGACATCGTCTTCCCAACATGTCCTGGGTCTTCTCCGTGGCCTCCTACCGGTCGGACGTGCCTAAGGAGGTGTTCGGGTGGCATCCTGACCAGATGCCCAAACCACTTCATCTGGCTCCTCTCAATGTGGAGGAGCAGCAGCTTTACTCTGAGCTCCCCCCGGATGGCAGAGCTTCTCACCCTATCTCTAAGGGAGAGCCCCGCCACCAGGAGGAGGAAACTCATTTCGGCCGCTTGTACCCGTGATCTTGTCCTTTCGGTCATAACCCAAAGCTCATGACCATAGGTTAGGATGGGAACGTAGATCGACCGGTAAATTGAGAGCTTTGCCTTCCGGCTCAGCTCCTTCTTCACCACAACGGATCAATACAGCGTCCGCATTACTGAAGACGCCGCACCGATCCGCCTGTCGATCTCACGATCCAATCTTCCCTCACTCGTGAACAAGACTCCGAGGTACTTGAACTCCTCCACTTGGGGCAGGGTCTCCTCTGCAACCCGGAGATGGCACGCCACCCTGTTCCGGGCGAGAACCATGGACTCGGACTTGGAGGTGCTGATTCTCATCCCAGTCGCTTCACACTCAGCTGCGAACCGATGCAGTGAGAGCTGATCCTGGCCAGATGAAGCCATCAGGACCACATCATCTGCAAAAAGCAGAGACCTAATCCTGAAGCCACCAAACCGGATCCCCTCGACGTCTTGACTGTGCCTAGAAATTCTGTCCATAAAAGCTATGAACAGAATTGGTGACAAAGGGCAGCCTTGGCGGAGTCCAACCCTCACTGGAAACGTGTCCGACTTACTGCCGGCAATGCGGACCAAGCTCTGACACTGATCATACAGGCAGCGGACCGCCACAATCAGACAGTCCGATACCCCATACTCTCTGAGCACTCCCCACAGGACTTCCCGAGGGACACGGTCGAATGCCTTCTCCAAGTCCACAAAGCACATGTAGACTGGTTGGGCAAACTCCCATGCACCCTCAAGGACCCTGCCGAGAGTATAGAGCTGGTCCACAGTTTCACGACCAGGACGAAAACCACACTGTTCCTCCTGAATCCGAGGTTCGACTATCCGGCGTAGCCTCCTCTCCAGTACACCTGAAGGCTGTGGAGTGTGATCCCACGATAGTTAGAACACACCCTCCGGTTCCCCTTTTTAAAGAGAGATGATCGTGGTGAAGTCCTTCGTCGCGCCGTCGATCGCTGGAACGCAGGTGAGCACGGGTCGTGATGAGCAGATGAGGGCTGGCGTAGGTGGAGAGCTAATGTTTTTAGCATAGCTCTGTCGAGGTCCCGTAGCTAAGTTAGCTTCAATGGCGTCGTTAGCAACAGCATTGCTAGGCTTCGCTAGGTTGGACAGCATTAACCGTGTGGTTACAGGTCCAGGGTTTGGTTCTGTGTCTCCTGATAGTAGAAGTAATAGGAGTATTGTTGATCTTCTGTCTATCCTTCCAGTCAGGGGCATGTTTCTTCTATTTCTATCCGCAGTTAAAGGCCTACTGAAACCCACTACTACCGACCACGCAGTCTGATAGTTTATATATCAATGATGAAATCTTAACATTGCAACACATGCCAATACGGCCGGGTTAACTTATGAAGTGCAATTTTAAATTTCCCGCCACACTTCCGGTTAAAAACGTTTTATAATGCTGACATATGCGTGTGACGTCACGAGGACAAGGGGAGTATTCGGAGCCCGGAGAATCCTATACAACAAGCTCTGTTTTCATTTCATAATTCCACAGTATTCTGGACATCTGTGTTGGTGAATCTTTTGCAATTTGTTTAATGAACAATGGAGGCTGCAAAGAAGAACGTTGTAAGTGGGATCGGTGTATTAGCGGCTGGCTGTAGCAACACAACAAGGACTACTTACTTGGATAGCAGACGCCTAGCCGATGCTAGCCGCCAAACCCACGGATGAAGTCCTTCGTCGCGCCGTCGATCGCTGGAATGCAGGTGAGCACGGCTGTTGATGAGCAGACGAGGGCTGGCTGGCGTAGGTGGAGCGCTAATGTTTTTATCATAGCTCTGTGAGGTCCGGTTGCTAAGTTAGCCTTAGCGTCGTTAGCAACAGCATGGTTAAGCTTTACCAGGCTGAGAATTATTAACCGTGTAGTTACATGTACATGGTTTAATAGTATTGTTGATCTTCTGTCTATCCTTCCAGTTAGGGATTTATGTATTTTGTTTCTATCTGCATTTGAGAACGATGCTATCACGTTAGCTCAGTAGCTAAGTGTGTCACCGATGTATTGTCGTGGAGATAAAAGTCACTGTGAATGTCCATTTCGCGTGCTCGACTCTCATTTTCAAGAGGATATAGTATCCGAGGTGGTTTAAAATACAAATCCGTGATCCACAATAGAAAAAGGAGAGAGTGTGGAATCCAGTGAGCCAGCTTGTACCTAAGTTACGGTCAGAGCGAAAAAAGATACGTCATGCACTGCCTCTAGTTCTTCACTCTAACGTTGCTCATCCACGAATCTTTCATCCTCGCTCAAATTAATGGGGTAATCGTCACTTTGTCGCTTCGAATCTCTCTCGCTCCATTGTAAACAAAGGAAAATTGTGAGGAATATTACCTCCTGTGACGTCACGCTACTTCCGGTACAGGCAAGGCTTTTTTTATCAGCGAGCAAAAGTTGCAAACTTTATCGTCGATTTTCTCTTCTAAATCCTTTCAGCAAAAATATGGCAATATCACGAAATGATCAAGTATGACACATAGAATGGATCTGCTATTCCAGTTTAAATTTAAAAAATTCATTTCAGTAGGCCTTTAAGCACGATGCTATCACGTTAGCTCCGAAGCTAAAGTGCTTCACCCATGTATTGTCGTGGAGATAAAAGTCACTGTGAATGTCCATTTCGCGTTCTCGACTCTCATTTTCAAGAGGATATAGTATCCGAGGTGGTTTAAAATACAAATCCGTGATCCACAATAGAAAAAGGACAAAGTGTGGAATACAATGAGCCCTTGTACCGGTCAGAGCGAAAAAAGATACACCCAGGCGTCTTGCACTGCACTCTAATCCTTCACTCTCACTTTCCTCATCCACGAATCTTTCATCCTCGCTCAAATTAATGGGGTAATCGTCGCTTTCTCGTTCCGAATCGCTCTCGCTGCTGGTGTAAACAATGTGCAGATGTGAGGAGCTCTTCAACCTGTGACGTCACGCTAATTCCGGTACAGGCAAGGCTTTTTTATCAGCGACCAAAAGTTGCGAACTTTATCGTTGATGTTCTCTACTAAATCCTTTCAGCAAAAATATGGCAATATCGCGAAATGATCAAGTGGACCTGCTATCCCTGTTTAAATAAGAACATTTCATTTCAGTAGGCCTTTAGTAGTTTTTGCTTTTGTTTAGTTATTGGGCACTAGCCACTTTATTTTGTTTAAACATTTTTTGCGGCATTCAATACCACAAATATATCATCTGATTTATAACAATATTAGCAAATTCTAAATTTAAGTAGGTACATTGTAGTAAATGGTATTATTGTCTTTACTTTAGTTACTTGCTATAAAACATTTTCAATTCTATAATCTATTGTCAACGTATCAGATCTGTTCTGAGGCCAAAAATTTGAATTGGGAATTGAAGGCCAAAAATGTTGATCGGGACATCCTAATAAATATGGATGTTATTATAGTACATTATGTCAACAATTCAGTTTATAGGGCACTGCATTAGGCATCATATATGTGGTCATTTTGATTTAAAAATTGGGCCTTCACAAAGATAACAGTGCTCAGTTTTTATTAACAGTGTCAAAAAGTTATTCATTCAACAATCTATATTGTTGTGACTGTGTTTGGCAGTTGCGTAGAACTTGACTACATACTGTGAGGAGTTCTAGTGACTTTATTTAGCTGCAATGGAGCAGAAATGACAAGAACATTTACATTGTGGCCAGTGTGTGTCTCTGTGTAATTTATTATTGTGATTATTTTATGTAATCTTATCAGATGAATCTGGATGTCATCTATGGAGATACTGACTCTATTATGATCAACACCAACAGCAGATCTCTGGAGGAAGTCTTCAAGCTGGGCAACAAGGTATGAATCGATCATTAAAAAACAGTGACAGAAGATTACTGTTTCCTTTTCCTAATGCTTGCCTTTGATTGCCTTTTTCTTATTTCCCACTTTCTAGGTGAAAGCTGAAGTAAACAAGCTGTACAAACTGCTGGAGATTGACATTGATGGAGTGTTTAAGTCACTTCTGCTGCTGAAGAAAAAAAAATATGCAGCCCTGGTGGTGGAGCATCACGGCGACGGGCGCTACAGCGTAAAGCAGGAGCTGAAAGGCTTGGACATTGTGCGGCGAGATTGGTGTGACCTGGCCAAGGAATGTGGCAAGTATGTTGCACGAAGTCAATACTAGTTGGGTCGTGTATGCAATTCCTTTACATGTGGCTGCCCTCTCCTGTTGCAGCTACGTCATCGGTCAGATCTTGTCAGACCAGAGTCGTGACGTCATTGTGGAAAACATACAGAAACACCTTGTGGAGATGGGGGAGAAGGTAGCCAGCGGGGCCATACCACTCCAACAATATGAGATAAACAAGGTAATGAACAAGTGCCCTACTTAACATTGAAGTCGCATCAATTTACACCCGCCTCTTTCTTTTCTCACCTCAGGCACTGACAAAAGACCCTCACGACTATCCTGATAAGAAGAGCCTTCCCCATGTCCACGTGGCTCTGTGGATCAACTCCCAGGGTGGACACAGGGTCAAAGCCGGTGATACAGTCTCTTATATCATCTGCAAGGTGCGTTCATACCTCAGAGACATCTATGGCCATGCCAACATGAACATGGAAATTTAAACATTAGTTTTAGCCTCTTTGTAATGAAAAAAAAAAGATTTTGAAACACTCAAAATTTCAGAGAGTCAGGCTTCAGCTACTGAGTCATAAAAAATGCGCGACCGCTCATATTCTTTAACCGAACTCAACAATACAACAAGAGTAATACATTTATTGACTTATGGGCGATGATTTTCTGATATCGTCCGTCGATATACATTCGTGTGCGCATTAATACACACACACACACACAAGTGCTAAAAAAAAAGCATTCACATTGTTTCCCGGGCTACATGCAAGTGAGGTTTTTTTAGATACTTTCCATTGCATTGTACAGTGGATACCAAAGGTCGACACACCCCTGTTCAAATGTCAAGGTTTTCGTGATGTATTAAAATGACAGCAAGAGAAGGAATAATACAACTTTTTCCACCTTAAACATAACCTATAATCTGCACAATGCAATTAAAATACAAACTGAAGCCTTTAAAGAGGAAAAATATAAACTATACTACTTTCTTGCAGCACATTTGGCTTTTATTACAGCACTTAGTCTTTTTGGGTAAGAACCTATAGTGTGGCACATCTTGATGTGGCAATATTTGCCCCCTCTTCTTTGCAAAACCGCTCCAAATTTGACAGATTGCGAGGGCATCTCCTTTGCACAGCCCTCTTCAGATCACCCCACAGATTGGATTCAGATCTGGACTCTGACTGGGCCATTCCAAAGCCTCGATCGTATTCCGGTGAAGCTGTTCTTTTGTTGATGTAGATACCTTCTACACTAAGGTTATCCAGGGTAAATCCCACATAACCATATCCTTGTCCACAAACACACAATGGTCGTTTAAGACCCCCTCCACCCCTCCGTCCCCCGGCGCGACGCGACCTAGCACGCATGCACGGAAAATGCACACGTCCAGTGTTGCTTTGTGTGCAAGTCCTTAAATTAAATTGAACTTATCTGAACAATATCCAGTGTTGTGGTATTTCAATTAACTGGAATCCAGTGTGGTGTGGGGCCCTATTGTAGTGAATCACACGGGAGACATCATAAATTAATCAAATCTTTAATAAAAACTTGAAAGTAAACAATGTGATAAAGAACATTTTACATCAATCAATCTAGGAATCTAGATATCTGGTCAGGACATTCCTCACTCTTTTGCCTTCACCTTCATTGTCCATTCGAAAGTTCTCTTGCCGTCTGATAAGTGTTGTATCCCAAATAGCTGCAATCGCTTTCTCTTAAGGTATTCATGTGTGATTTCCACAAGTGTCTGTACATGTAGAGGAAGGGGAAACACGGCATGTCTGGATGACTCGCCTCAATATTTCTAGTGTTTACCTCCGAGTGGAAACAGGTTGTTATGAAGCTGGCTGTGGCGCGTTATGTCCGACGTCACTTCCTGTGTGGGGCGCAGTCTTTCTGGCGTCCCTTCCTCTCCGAACTCGGTTTGTAAACGATCGCTGAGTCCATACAAAGCTTAAGAGCCGGAGATTCAAGAAATACATGGCGAAATACATACCGGTGTAAAAAATACCTTAAACGATGGTTTAGTGTGGCTGACACGATGCTTAGGCTAATTTATTATTCGTTTAAGGGGTTATCCGTCTTAGTGTAGACATAGCCTTAGATGCATGCTTTTGGGTCATTGTTGTGCTGAAAGATTAAGTTCCTCTACATCAGGGGTGTCCAAACTTTTTCCACTGAGGGCCGTACACGGAAAAATTTAAGCATGCGGGGGCCATATTGATATTTTTCATTTTCAAACCCTAACAAAATATATGGATTTTTTTTTTTTTTTACCTTTAGGGCTCCCGGGGACTACAAAGGGTCTCAGTCATTAAACTGTTAAAAATAAGTTAAATTATTATTATTTTTTATTTAACTCTTACAGTAAATCTCTATATCAACTTCAGGTTGATATAAAGTAAAAAAAAAAAAAAAAAGGTTTTATGCCTTTTCTGTCAAAAGATAACTTTGTTTTTTTATAGTAAATCTGAAATATGCAGTATTTAGTAATTAGAGCCTTAAAAGATCAATAATGCAGGACACCATTGATTTTAATTCTTTAATATTTTTGAGTAATCACAGTGAAAAGTAAATAAAAACCTACTAAATATATTTGGGATCCAAAAGGTCCCCCACTCATAAAGTGATACATTTTTATTAGTTTTTTTTTTACTTTTAACACGGCGTGGCGAAGTTGGTAGAGTGGCCGTGCCAGCAATCGGAGGGTTGCTGGTTACTGGGGTTCAATCCCCACCTTCTACCATCCTAGTCACGTCCGTTGTGTCCTTGGGCAAGACACTTCACCCTTGCTCCTGATGGCTGCTGGTTAGCGCCTTGCATGGCAGCTCCTGCCATCAGTGTGTGAATGTGTGTGTGAATGGGTTAATGTGGTAATACTGTCAAAGCGCTTTGAGTACCTTGAAGGTAGAAAAGTGCTATACAAGTATAACCCATTTATCATTATTTATTTATTTAAATTACGAGATCAACTTCAGATATATCTGTCGATTTTACGTTTGAACTATTATTTTGTTTGTTTTATGCTCTTTTGTCAATTAAAACTTTGATGTTTTTATATGGCAACCACACAATATATGCAATATTTTTTCCACATAAAACATTTTAAAGTGATATTTTTTAAGTAATTATTCATTATAACATAGATTTTTAGTCTTTTTTTTTTTTTTTTAGCAATGGCAAAAAAAAAGAAAAAGAAAGACAAAAGAAAAAAAACAGCCTGCATGGCAGCTTTGTGTCAACATTGCAACTATTTCTTGTTAGATTTCACCTCATTCCACTTTTTTAAAATGTTTTTTTAAATTTTTGCAATATTATTAATTTTGCAATTTTTGCAGAATGTGTGGCGGGCCGGTAAACAATTAGCTGCGGGCCGCAAATGGCCAACACTGACTGGTATTTGGAACTGTTCATAATTCCCTGCACCCTGACTAAGGGCCCAGTTTCAGCTGAAGAAAAACAGCCCCAATTAAAAAAATATTTTCAGTTTTTCTTAGTTTTTTCTGACCTACAGTACATTGTGTATTAATATCTTGATCCGTCTCGTCGCCATACCTGCCAACAACTATGGTTTTCCCGTAATGAGTACGGTTTTTGTGGTAAAAAGTATGGTTTTCAATTAAAAATGATGAACTTAAAAATCGAAGCTACATAGCGAATAACTCCACGGGCAGGGGACAAAATATACGGGAAACATAAATGATGATTGTTTGGTTTACGTATAAGAAAATCCATGATTGGTTGGTTGGTTTACTATGATGAGTCACGATTGGTTAAGATTAGGGCAAAACATTACGAACAGGCCAATCGGAGGCAAGATAGGGCGGGTCATCGAACCAAGAAGGGAAATCACAACAGACGCGCACATCCCAAATGACGACGAGAGAGTCAGAGAAGAGAAGAGGGGATATTGAAGTGGGCGATGTATATTATATATATATATATATATATATATATATATATATATATATATATAATATATAATATATTATATATATATATATATATATATATATATATATATATTATATTATTTAAAAAAATAGTAGAAGGTGGCAGAGGGATTCTATTTCTTAGTTTTTTCTTTTAGCAATGTAGACGTCCGGGAAACCAACAATGCGCCTACTTGGCCACATTTGGACAAATATATGCTTCTGGATAAAACAATGCCCAAAATATTAATTTTAGTTGTTTACCATGTAAGCCCAAATCAAAACTGCTCTCGATATGGAAGACGTGGAATACACATTTAAGAACACATAGGATTGTGACAGACATGTGATGACTTTTGCTACAGTATAGCCTGTCTAAAAGCTAAATTATATTTTCATTGGTGTTTTTGAACAAGATAGTAGCTGACATTTTGTTAATTATTTATACTGTTTATACTGTATTTTGACATTGAATAGTTGAATAATTTTGAAACATAAACAACATGACTGCAATACATTTATTATTTAGGGCTATATAAATAAACATTGATTGATTGATTGATTGATGTCATGCTATAAATCACAAATGGCTATTCAGTTAAAGGAAGTTAGATAATAGAATAACATTGTTTGTACTCTTTATGATTTTTGCATTTGGAGCACAGCCCGAAGAGGCAACGTGGGTCCCCCCTCCAATGGGCTCACCACCCATAGCAGGGGCCATAGAGGTGGGGTGCAATGTGAGCTGGGCGGCAGCCGGAGGCAGGGCACTTGGCGGTCCGATCCTCGGCTACAGAAGCTAGCTCTTGGGACGTGGAACGTCACCTCGCTGGGGGGAAGGAGCCTGAGCTCGTGCGCTAGGTGGAAAAGTTCCGGCTAGATATAGTCGGACTCACTTCGATGCACAGCAAGGGCTCTGGAACCAGTTCTCTCGAGAAAGGCTGGACTCTCTTCCACTCTGGCGTTGCCAGCAGTGAGAGGCAACGGGCTGGGGTGGCAATTCTTGTTGCCCCCCGGCTCAGAGCCTGCACGTTGGAGTTCAACCCAGTGGACGAGAGGGTAGCCTCCCTCCGCCTTCGGGTGGGGGGACGGGTCCTGACTGTGGTTTGCGCTTACGCGCCAAGCGGCAGCTCAGAGTACCTACCCTTTTTGGATTCACTTGAGGGAGTACTTGAGAGTGCTACCCCGGGTGATTCCCTCGTTCTACTGGGGGACTTCAACGCTCATATTGGCAACGACAGTGAAACCTGGAGAGGCGTGATTGGGAAGAATGGCCGCCCGGATCTGAACCCGAGTGGTGTTTTGTTATTGGACTTTTGTGCCCGTCACAGATTGTCCATAATGAACACCATGTTCAAACATAAGGGTGTCCATATGTGCACTTGGCACCTGGACACCCTAGGCCGCAGTTCCATGATCGACTTTGTAGTTGTCATCGGATTTGCGGCCTCATGTTTTGGACACTCGGGTGAAGAGAGGGCGGAGCTTTCCACCGATCACCACCTGGTGGTGAGTTGGCTGCGATGGTGGGGGAGGATGCCGGACAGACCTGGCAGGCCCAAACGCTTTGTGAGGGTTTGCTGGGAACGTCTGGTAGAGTCTCCTGTCAGAGAGAGTTTCAATTCCCACCTCCGGAAGAACTTTGAACATGTCACGAGGGTGGTGCTGGACATTGAGTCTGAGTGGACCATGTTCCGCACCTCTATTGTCGAGGCGGCTGATTGGAGCTGTGGCCGCAAGGTAGTTGGTGCCTGTCGTGGCGGTAATCCTAGAACCCGTTGGTGGACACTGGCTGTCAGGGATGCCGTCAAGCTGAAGAAGTAGTCCTATCGGGTTCTTTTGGCTCATAGGACTCCTGAGGCAGCGGACAAGTACCGACAGGCCAAGCGGTGTGCGGCTTCAGTGGTCGCGGAGGCAAAAACTCGGATACGGGAGGAGTTAGGGGAAGCCATGGAAAACGACTTCCGGACGACTTCCGGATGGCTTCCGGATGGCTTCGAAGCGATTCTGGACCACCATCCTCAGGAAGGGGAAGCAGTGCACTATCAACACCGTGTATGGTGAGGATAGTGTTCTGCTGACCTCGACTGCGGATGTTGTGGATCGGTGGAAGGAATACTTCGAAGACCTCCTCAATCCCACCAACACGTCTTCCTATGAGGAAGCAGTGCCTGGGGAATCTGTGGTGGGCTCTCCTATTTCTGGGGCTGAGGTTGCTGAGGTAGTTAAAAAGCTCCTCTGTGGCAAGGCCCCGGGGGTAGATGAGATCCGCCCGGAGTTCCTTAAGGCTCTGGATGCTGTGGGGCTGTCTTGGTTGACAAGACTCTGCAGCATCGCGTGGCCATCGGGGACGGTACCTCTGGATTGGCAGACCGGGGTGGTGGAAGGCAAAGCTCTCAATTTACCGGTCGATCTACGTTCCCATCCTCACCTATGGTCATGAGCTTTGGGTTATGACCGAAAGAACAAGATCACGGGTACAAGCGGCCGAAATGAGTTTCCTCCGCCGGGTGAGAAGCTCTGCCATCCGGGGGGAGCTCAAAGTAAAGCCGCTGCTCCTCCACATCGAGAGGAGCCAGATGAGGTGGTTCGGGCATCTGGTCAGGATGCCACCCGAACGCCTCCCTAGGGAGGTGTTTAGGGCATGTCCGACCGATAGGAGGCCACGGGGAAGACCCAGGACACGTTGGGAAGACTATGTCTCCCGGAACAAAAAAAAAGAAACAAAATATTGTACACATGAGAAAAATTTAATTAGTTGTCCAACTATAAGAGCTTCCATTCATTCTTCCAGTCACTGATGTTTGATGAGAAGGTTTGGTTAAAAATCAGCACTTTTTGTGTTTGACGGGGTTAAGGTCAGAGCTCTGCATGGGTCACTTATTTTCTTCCACACCAAACATATCTAACTGTGGCTTGATGGACATTGCTCAGTTATACTGGAGCAGAAAAGTTAATTTCCTTCCCTGCACTAGTCTATAATAACCCTTTGTTGCCTAAGTAAATGATATAAGAACACAATTGTATGGTCTTTGAGAGGTATATTAAAAAATATTATAAACGGGATGAATGTA
Organism: Entelurus aequoreus; assembly: GCF_033978785.1. Lineage (NCBI taxonomy): Eukaryota > Metazoa > Chordata > Actinopteri > Syngnathiformes > Syngnathidae > Entelurus > Entelurus aequoreus. The sequence continues at coordinate 25,742,035 of NC_084745.1, forward strand.
AGGGGAAATAGCATTTTAAGTCCAATTTTCTGCTCACACCAATGTATGACCCTTTCTACCCCAGGATGGCTCCACACTAGCAGCCAGTCAAAGAGCGTACGCTTTAGAGCAGCTTCAAAAGCAAGAGGGTCTCAGTTTGGACACTCAGTACTATCTGGCACAGCAGATTCATCCTGTGGTGTCCCGAATCTGTGAACCCATTGAGGGCATCGACAGCGTCCTCATAGCCACCTGGCTTGGTAAGCACATTTTCACTGCTTCTTCCACATGTTTGTGTTGTTAGTACTAAACCACTCAAAATTAGAAAGAGCTTTTATTTTTGCCCGCTGACGACCGCAGGCCTGGACCCTACTCAGTTCCGGTCTCACCAGCAGCACCAGAGAGAGGAGGAGGCTGACAACATGCTGGGAGGACCTATCCAACTGACCGACGATGAGCGCTTCAAAGACTGCGAGCGGTTCATGTTCACCTGCCACCAGTGTGGCAAGGAGAACACCTACGAGAGCGTGTTTGAAGGAGCTGTGAGTTTGTTCTCCTGTCACACTTTGAACGCCAACAACATTTTTGGTCTCTAATCGGATTGTTTTGGCCTCAGATCCAACCGATTTTGGGTTCTGATCTGATACTTGGACAATATATTATAAAACTGAAAATGTTTTATAGCAAGTGAATAAAGTAAACACAATATCACATTGTTTTAAAGCTTATCTTATTAAAATTGTAATTTGCTAATGTTGTTGTAGAGCAGATATTTTAAATGTGTCATACTGAATGCTACATACATGTTTTTATAAACAAAAAAATGTAGCTAGTACACAATATCTAAACAAAAGCAAAATCTACTGTTGATTCCCATTTAAATCAATTGGGTTTTGCCTTCAAAGCCTTCCTTTATCCAGAGATGTATACCCTGAGTTTGTAAACAATAACAAAAACAACCAAATAATATTTTCTAACAATAAAAACAAGAAAATATTGATCTTTCGTATCTGTAATATACTGATACGGCACTAGGTATTGATAGTGTCGACATCTGTATCGATCACCCCTACTTTACATTGAAGCTTACGCGATTACCGGTACCTTTTTATGTCTTGCTGCTTGGTGTGCGCGTGTTTGTGTGTGTGTGAGTAGCATGCTTAGCCATTCATTTTCTTTTAGTCCTCCAGTGATTATTATCACACGGAAGAAACTTAGTTTGTTTTCTGACACGGTGGTGAGGAATAGTATTTTTGAAGCGGATAGATGACACGTTCCTTGCAATTTGCTCTTAAATTCGAGCCTGTGTTCTGGCAAGACACTCACCCTCCTGGAATTCATGCAATATTTGCATGTGCATAACAAGGAATATGGAAACGTAATTATATCTACCTGAGTGTACGTCCCTTTTAAAGGAATCATTAATATGGTGCAATCTTTAGCATGTAAACACTTTTACACAACTGCAGTACAAAGCTGGGCTTGAGTTAAAAAAGGCAAACATCGGGCCCTGATACAATCCCATGATCGGGAGACGGTATTTGCCTTTTTTAAATAAATCAATTGACATGCTGCCCTATAATTATAATGTTCAGCTTTGATTAAGATTTTAGACTGATAAAAATAGAAACCATTTTCTTACAAATAGCTTGTATGCATTGCAGACGGCCAATTGAGTTCACTGCTAACATGCAGCCTTCAGACTGCATAGTTGAACATACGTCCTTGCAGCTTAGCCTGCTGTGCAAACATAAGTTGCCCTGTGTGTGCACTATACATACAAAAAATAGGGGTTGTATGAAATGCCAAAGTTTGCATTTTAATCAATATTGGGGGGATGTTCAACTAATGAAATGGACCCGAAGCAGTTAAGTCAAAGAATGTGGATTCATGATGCAGTCATCCACTATATTGTGTCTCTGCCTGTATTTTTAGACAGCTGCTTGGCTCCAATGTGGACTCTGTTTTCATTGGCATAGTTTGGACTCCACAACTTGAAAAGCCTCTCCTTAACCTCTGCTGCTCTGTAGACACACACACACATGCACAGATCTTCCACCATTTGTCAGGCCAAGGTTGTGGGTGTGCTATCGTCTTGTAATGAGGAGCAGGGCACACAGGCTTTTCATGTCTAAAAAGCTAATAAACCTGACAACCCCCCTTATCGTCTGCTGGCATAAACAGCTTGTATTAAATTAAGCGGCGTTATCGCCATATTTGGATGACATCGTATCTCATAAGCACTCACTGACACAAACATGCAGGAAGAAAAGTGTCTGCACGGTCAAAGTATACCTGATACCAAGATAAAATGCAAGTTGAATTGTCCGAGATGTGTCTTATTTCTTGTGTTTGTGCATAGACACACCGTCACTGATAAGACGGTAAACTAATTAGGATAGGGAACATGATCGGCTCAGTGAGAGGGGAGGACAGATGGGCCTTGACGCAGAGCCAGAGATGTTAGGAGGAGGCCATGACAGCTGATGGGGGACAGACGGGAGGAAAATTGTTTGATGAAGGTGGCGGGAGAGCCGGGCGATAGCTGGATTGGACTGCTGGGATTTCCCCGGTGTTCACTTTTAACGGGGCGGCCTGTTAAATCACCAAGCTGTGTGCGTCGCACAAAATCGTGCCACAGATGAATAACAGTCAGATGACATTATAAACCATTTAAAAACGGGCGACGAGCTAACGTGTGCCTTTTAAGACGAGGAGGAGGAGGGCCGGGCCGAATGTCAAGATATGATCGTTGGGTCATGTTGTAAGCCATGAATCGGCAGATTAATTGCAACTCCTCCGCAATCCTCACACCGAGCCGAGTGTTTCATAGTTTCTGTAATTGCTCGGTCATTAAAGAACTGTCAAGTGAAGTAAGGAGGTGCATAATTTTGTTTGGTGGTGGATGTCTGTTATCGGAATGAAGTAAGCGAGTTAAAAAAGTAGCAGGGGAGGACGTCATGTAGAGTAGGAAAGGAATGGAACACGAAGATAGAGCGGCTTAATTCATTGAACAGCATTTAAAGGGAGTTAGGCGGTTGTCGTGTAGGGGTGTCACTGCATATAAGTTTTGTAAAACCTTCTTTAATTCCTGTCAGTCAAATAACGTGTTTAAAACTGCTGTATTTTGTTGAATGTTATCGGACTGTGATGTTTCATTAAGAGTTGGCTTACACTTTTAGAAATGCAATTTGCACAATTAAAATAATGACTATAAACTGTATACTAAATGACTTACCTCATGTATTGAGAGTACAGATAATGGGCACATCAAGGCAGGATCCCACCCCTCCACCTCCATCAGGATTGTGTACTTTAATAGAAATAAGTCACGCAGGTGTACTCTTCCTTTAACTTCCAATGAGAATACAAGACAAGTATGTTTTTCTCCTCGTGGCCAGAGCGGCGATTGATTTCACTGCAGTGGGCGAATCAGTGATGGCCGCAGAGCACTATTGAGCGGAGCAGCAGATGACTCTGTGAGAGACAACTTCACTCAAATGTTCTGCTTGACGCTCTCAGCTGGTTGGGTCATCACTGTTAACCAAGAATTGTCTGAGTAAATATAGTCCAGGTTTCCACTGATACAGCAGGAGTCAAAAAAGACAAATCGGTTAGTTGTTCATTCATAGTCATGTTTTTTCCACGGTTTAGCTGCACCTGAATGCATGTCATTCCTTTCAGAGAAGGGGAAACAATCGAAGTGATTGAATATTTTTGTGCCTAATTTGTCATTCAGGGGTCAAAGTTGGAGCCGAGCTTGCTGCGATGCTGTCATGTGCCGTGTGCTGGCCGCCCTATCGACTACGCTTCCAACATCAGCAACAAACTGCTGCTTGATATCCGACGCCACATCAGAAAATACTACTCTGTGAGTATTGTTGTTGTCAATTGTCTAACATTTGCTCACACCGGTGAATGAATGATGAATGAATGAGTTGTAAAAATGAATGATGGGTTCTCACTTCTCTGTGAAGCGCTTTGAGTGACTTGAAAAGCGCTATATAAATCTAATCCGTCATTATTATTATTATTATTATTTCATAGGAGCTGCAATGAGTACAGCTTAGATCCTGCCCATTTCAAAATAGTAACACGCCCTTTGTTGTGTGTTCTCTCAACACACAGTTGTCTGTGCTCATGTAGAGTATGAATTATTTTTAAAATCGTAAGGATGGACAATATTTCATGGAAGTAGTTAGGCTTCACAGTTCAGCAACCTCGGTGTTAAAGGGGAACTGCACTTTTTTGCCCCTTTATCCACATCCTTGAGACAAGGACACACATGTATTTCTCTTTTCTGTGCATTCTAAATAGTGAAAAACACCTAGTAGGAGATGGTTTACAATGCAGGTAATGGTGATACGATCCATTCCGCCCATAAAGCCCTCTAAAAAACATCCCAAAACCTCCAACACTGTTCTGTAAGTATGTATGTAATTTAGTAACAGGCACATTCATGATAACATGTAAAAGTTACAGTATTTTGCTCATTTTAAGCTTTACTGTTACTTTTTCTGTGCATTGATTTCACAGAGCGCATAGCCACTGCAGAGTTCATTGCTATGCGCTGTAAAATCAATGTCAACAAAAAACCAGAGAGCACTTTCTGTTTGTTACCACCAATAGCAGACTTTTTGAGAGCCTTGGAGCATTATCATGCTCATTTCTCAGATAAAAAATGCTTTTTAGCAATTTTGTAATTGTTTTATGCTGCATTCCACATGATGAGAACAATACAGTATCAGGTTGGTAGCGTGTGGTTTGTCAAAGTTGACCAACTTTCCACCTTGGTGCAACCTTCTACTATATACAGATGAGATACGTGGTTTATAACATAGCATTACCTTTTTTAACTTAAAGGCAATCCCACAGCAGAAGCAGCTCAAGCTTTTTATTCTTTATCTTTTGGTGGGTCGCAACCAACGTGTATTAACTGTTCAAGCTAGTTAGTAGTTGGCTACTCGCTCGTGGTCAAAAGAGCAGTGTGAGCAAGGCAATGTGTCACAACACCAGTATAGTAGTTTGTCTGTGTTCACTCTTACAATAACAATGTCGCTATATGCAGGTCATGGCATGTTAATGCAGTGTTGTTGGTGTTTTTTTAAGATGTTTTAATAGCGCTTTATAGTCAGAATAAATTAATCCTATATACCTACATTGTTAGCCACCTCGTACTAGCAGTTTTTCACTATTTAGAACTCAAACAAAACACCGTTCTTGTCTCACTTCAGAATTCTGGATGATGAGCAAAATAAAAAAAGGGGCAGTTACCCTTATAAAACTTCCCAAAAATCTTAAGTGTTTCTTTGTTCATGTATGTTAAGAAATTCATATTTCCCTCAATGAAACCACTGCTTTTCACTACCAGCGGCACTCATGCAACCCTATTTCATGACACTACAACTACCATCCCTGACTATAGGTAATAATGTCTTGTAATTTACAGGGGATAGTGAATATAAACTGCTGTAAAGTCTGTACCCAGACTACTTGTAAGTATATCACAGTTTCTATAGTATCGTCCCGAGAGAAGATACTGTATACTGTCATAGAATAGTTTGTGAAATGTGAGGGGTGTACTATACTCACTTTAGTGTGCTATTCTGTCATATTTTAAGTTCTTCTGATTTCCTCCTGAGCTTTCTGGTGAATTGGAAGGTTTGACATCTCCGAAGGTGCTTTCATTTGGTTTGAAGAGTCACCGAGGTGAAAGCATTTCTTCAAACAAACTTAGACATCATAAAATAGCCACGGCATGTGACAATTGAGTCAGCCAGTGCTGTAATGCAAAGCAATCAAATAATTTATCGGACAAAAGATGAAGCTAAACCTCAGCGGGGCACTGCGCTGACATTTTCCACCAAAGAGCACATTATGCCTGCAAAATTAAAACAGCAGCAGGCATTTTTGTTGGAGCATTATCCATGAAAATACTAAAATGCCAATACTTTTCAATAACAAGTTTGTCTCTTTCGTAGTCAGCGTGCAGTTTTGCAATTCTGTTAGGATAGGTTAATGGACACTCGTCGGTGACCAAATATTTTGGGCTAGGCACGTGTAACAACTCTTCGCTTTGATGCGTATAGATATGAGTCATGAGAAAACTGTGATTTAAATTAGCCTGCTTCAGCTTTGCCAAACACCTAGAAAGTCAAATTCATCGCTTTTTGAGCTTTTCAAGTTTATACTATACACCAGTTTCCTGTCCTGCAATACAACTGTGTTACTAGACAGGCAAGCCATATTTTCTGAATATTTGTACCACCAAACGCCTTTATTGATAATTAAAGGAGTTAAGGAGCAGCTCACTACACTGACTCCACCACAGAATAAGAGTAAAATAAATGTTATTTCATTTTGTGCCCTCTTGTGTTGCTTATGTCTAATATCCATAATTTTCCTGCCTTCCACTTGTTTCGTTGGCTGAAATCTACAAGTTGACCTCAGACTTGGATCTGGATATAAAAACTCAGTTTCTGATGTAAAAGGTGTCTAACGCTGAATAAAATTGGTTCCCTGTGTTGTCTTTGTGGCACCCCTCCTTCCCACCACCTCTTTTGCTCTCTTAGGAATTTCTGGCAACTTCTTAGACATTGGACCTAAGAGAAAGTGGAATGCACTGTCTGTGAAAGTGTGTGTGCGTGCGTGTGTGTGTGTGCGCGTGTTACTCTCCCACAGTGCTGAACAGAAATCAATTATTGGAGTGAATGTGTGGGGAACTAGTCCCTCTCAACTCCTTTGTCAAGATGTGTGAAACAGCTGCTACCACTGAATACTTACACCACACACACATCGGTTAAGACTGACGCAGTGGACAGAGCACACACAGCGGGGCGATGAAGAGGGGTAATATTGTGTAATTAAGGATTCCTTTCAGGCCGAGGGAAAGTTCAAACAGAGCTGTTTGTCTGGCTCCTCTGTGGGCACAACTAGACTTATATGTGTGTTCTAAACCTCAGGGACATTCATCATTAGTGAATATACTCCCCGTACCCCCCTTCCTTATTAATAAACCAGCACCCTGAGAATAGGCAAACAGAGTGTTTTCTTCCACTGGTCCTGCTGTCTTTGCCAAAAATGAGTCTTCTTCTCCATCCTACTTTTTCTTCTTCTTCTTTACCCCCTCCCGTCCAAGCACGGTTGCCATGGCATTTAACAAATTATTGCAATTACGCTCGACATGCGGGTAGCCCCTGGAAACCGGCTGAGGGGCAAGACAAGAAGTGGGGAGGCAGAGAGGGAGAGAAAGGGTGAATGAAGACCAGGGAAGGTGATAATCCTGTTTTGAACAAAAGGTCAAAGTGTTGAATTGAGAAGCTTTGATTAAGCGGAGGAGGTACAAAGTGGAACCATTTGAGCTCTATTCAGTGTGTGTGTGTGTGTGTGTGTGTGTGAGAGATTGTGTGTGTGAGATTAGGTGTGTTTGTGCGCGTGGGGTTCCATGTGTGTTTGCCAAGTAGATAAATTTTTTTCTCCCTCTCGGGCCTTTTCACTTTAGAGATGCGAATGATGACAGGCGGGTGTGGGCGCAGGTGGAATCCATTTGTACAAGAGTCAGGCAGTGTTAACGTTAACAATACAGTTTAAACAATTATACTGTACTTTCTCAGGAAAGAAGATGAAGTTTGTAGTGTGTGGGATCAGCTTGGCCCATTTTAACTTACACCTTGGACAGACATGTGGAAACACGTTATTTGTGGATCGCCCTATTGGTTATGCTCAAAATACTTTAAAGTTTTAAAGTCATTCGCCAGTGGTCAGTGGCTACAGGGGAATTAGTTACCATGAATTGATTAACGTGGACCCCGACTTAAACAAGTTGAAAAACTTATTCGGGTGTTACCATTTAGTGGTCAATTGTACGGAATATGTACTGTACTGTGCAATCCACTAATAAAAGTTTCAATCAATCAATCAACGTCCTGTACCGCCCCAAAACATTTTTATTGATGGTCACAATATTTTTCTACAGATCTGGCTCGTATTTTACAGACCGCACACAAGTCTGACAAATTTTTTTTTACAATTGTAATTGTATGTTATAGTATTGTTTTAGCTACATTAGAAGGTAGAAGTAGTACAAACAGTACAGTTATAAAAAATATACATACAGGTATGTATAGTAAAGCAAATGTAGAATCAATGTAGACTTGAATAAAGGGTTCCAGTCTCGACAAAAGTACTGTATATCAAACATACATACAGTAACTAGGGGGGGAAGGATACATTTTCTGTTCAATAAAAAAAAAACAGAACAACGAGTTGAACTGTCATCACTATATGCAGCCGTTCTGTCGACACACACTTTCAAGAGCCCTGTGTTGCACTTACGGTTTGAAATCACAACACTCCTTACCTTTAACCACCAGGTCGCTACAGTGATTATAGGAATAAAACAAATTAAATCCACTTTACCTTGTTATACTTCTTTGCTAAAGAGGGAAGGGAGGTACGCAGTGTCGACGATGCTGTGGATACTTTCGGAATACTCTAAAGCCTGACGTATGCTCCTGTTGCGAGGCTACACGGCTACAGTATCTCCTTCTCCTGCAAAACCTCTTACACAGCGTGATCTGCACCTCCAAAATCTAACCTCATGCTTAGGAATGTAATGATAAACGGTAATGATAACTACGATAAAACTCAATGGTTAGTACCACCGTTTTAAATTAAAATGATTGAAAAATTGTGATTGATAACCCCACTTTGATAAACTCACTGACGGACTGGCGCAAGCTTTCTATCTTAAACTCTTCCATGAAAACAAGAGACATTAATGTCTTTCTCCATTAAAAAATTAAATACCGCAATCTAAACTTATATGAACAAATTGCTGTCTGAGCAACTAGGCTATTCAGTTGTGCACTTTGAACCTACAAGATGTGCTCTCTAACAACAGAGTGATGGATATATACTCGGAAGAACACAGAGGTGTTTTTACTTAGCGTTTAAGGACCGATAAACAGAGTAGGACCCCACAACGCCAACCAGTAATTACAAATAATAATACATTTGATTTGTTATGCACTATTCATTTAAATAAAGTGCAACAGTACAAATCAATATTTAGAACAATAAAAGCTTAGCCATTAAAACAGAAAATACTAAGACTAAAACACTATCAGTGAAGCATGACAAACAAAGCATGCAAAATTGTGTTTTTTGTAACAGTTTATTTAAGATATTTAAAAAGAGATTTCAGTGTGTATAAATACTTTTTAGACACATTCAACAATACTACGGTAATATATGTGATAATTTTGGTCAGGGTAACTGTGATATGAAATTTTCATATGGTTACATCCCGACTGCACTAATATTAAGGCTGTGATTGCTCTACTTTTTTGCATTATTTCTATCCGACCTGTTCAGAAGGTGTACAGTCCACCTTCATGAACACTTTTTTTTAGATTTTGGATCAACATTATACAGTAACTATTGTAATACAAAGATTAATTGTAGCTGCAATTACACTCCCCTTTTCTGTCAAATTGCCCATGTTTGCTCGCAACGAACGATGCAAACAAACTAGTCAACGAGAGTTTTGGTTGCGCTCCAAGACCAATAGCTATAAAAACAGCGGTGACCATTTGAGGACCCAACAGTACTCAGTCGACAGGTCTGAAATTGTGCTACTTTGGGGGAATTGGCCTTTAAAGGTTCCACTGTTTTTGGTTCATGGATGTCTTTCCCGTGTGTGCTGGTGAAAAAAACACAATCACAAATGCTTAGGTGTCATATGTTGTGGCCATCTGAAACCAAAATACGTTTTTTGTTTTTTTTACTTTAATCATATTCTTTCTGGGGAGTTTATTTTAATATACATTAATATCCACATACTCAGGCAAGTCATATTGTTGATGTAGATGCCCATATTTGCTGTACAGATTTACTTTACTAAAGAGAAGTGTGGGATACTTCTCTTGTTGCCTTATTTGTATTTGACTTTATTAAATGGATTTATAATAATGTTTGGCGCAGCCGGACTGGAGCAGGAGGGGATAGAAAGAGGGAAAAAGGAAGACGTGCGTGTGGATGTATGTACCGTGAGTGTGTATGTATGTACTGTATTTGTGTATGTATGTGGGAGCGTAGGTACCTATGTATGTGGGTAAGTACCAATGTGTGTGCATGTGTATGTATTAATGAATACATTTACGTATGTGTGCATATATGTATGAATAATTGTGTGTATGTGAATTTGTATGTACAATATATTTTTCTCCCAGTGTGTGCGGGATCCCAAGTACAAATTAATGGATTTTTACAAGTGGCACGTGTAGTAAAGGCAGTCCAAGATGAGAGGGGCAGAACATGTACTGTACCCCTGCGTGTAAAGTACAAAGTTAAAAAAAAAAGGACAAGGGGGTGTCCAAAAAAATCGATTGACATCCAAATCTTGTTTTTTGTTTATTCAAAAATCTATTAAAAAAAGAAAACAAACCTCTTTTTTTTGTTGTAAAATAAAATAAAAATACTTTCACGCAAACGTACTCAAACACACACACATTCAAAGACACACACAGGATCTCGGTCAGCAAAGGTGGGTTGTTTCGTGCAGGATTATACCAAGCATCGTTGCTTCCCTACTGTTTACTACTGGGGTAATTTCTGAAAGACTTTTCCGCCATTTTTGATCAAACTCAAATTTATCGGAATCAATGATCACGCTCATATACACCTATCTTTGGGCAGTTTCGCCCATTCCTCTTTTCCCATTCCTCTTTGCAGCACCTCTCAAGTTCCATCAAATTGGATGGGAAGCATTGGTTTTCATCCAGGATGTCTCTGTACATTATTGCATTCATCTTTCCCTCTATCCTGACTAGTCTCCCAGTTCCTGCTGCCGAAAACCATCCCCACAGCATAATGCTGCCACCGCCATGCTTCAGTGTAGAGATGTATTGGACAGGTGATAAGCGGTATCTGGTTTCCTCCAAACATGACGCCTGGCATTCACACCAAAGAGTTCAATCTTTGTTTTATCAGACCAAAGAATTTTGTTTCTCATGGCCTGAGTGTATGCATTTTGAAAAATGTTTTACTCAGAAATGGCCTCTGTCTGGCCATTTTACATTACATACCAAAATATACATACCAAAGACGATAAAAATGAGACCCATTACCTCCCTGCTTGGCACTCAGCATCAAAGGTTGGAATTGGGGGTTAAATCACCCAAAATTATTCCCGGGCGCGGCACCGCTGCTGCCCACTGCTTCCCTCACCTCCCAGGGGGTGAACAAGGGGATGGGTCAAATGCAGAGGACACATTTCACCACACCTAGTGTGGGTGTGACAATCATTGGTACTTTAACTTAACTTTTAACTTAATACAGGCCTGTATGATGGGTTGTTGCAGAGATGGTTGTCCTTCTAGAAGGTTCTCCTCTCTCCTCAGAGGAATGCTGTAGCTCTGACAGAGTGACCATCGGGTTCTTGGTCACCTCCCGGACTAGACTAAGATGAATGCAGCAATGTACAGAGACATCCTGTATGAAAACCAACACTTCCCTTCCAACTTGATGGAGCCTGAGAGGTGCTGCAAAGCGGAATGGGCGAAACTGCCCAAAGATAGGTGTGCCAAGCTTGTGGCATTGTATTCAAAAAGACTTGAAGCTGTAATTGCTGCCAAAGGTGCATCAACAAAGTGTTAAGCAAAGGCTGTGATTACTTACGTACGTGATTTTAAAAAAAATTTAATTTTTGATATATAAAAAATAAAAAAAACTTTGTACATTACAATGTCATCATGGGGTTTTGTCTGTTGAATTTTGAGAACAAAGATGAATTTATTCTATTTTTTAATAAGGCTGTAACATAACAATGTGGGAAAAGTGTTGCGCTGCATATAAAACATATATAAAATTATCTATTGCACAGGTGTCAAACAAAGTCCCGGCGGCCCGATCTGGCCTGCCATATCATTTAAAGTGGCCCGTGAAACCCTTGAAATAATATAAAAGGTTTTTTATTTCTTACTAAAAATCTTCATACATGTATTGCATTCAATTGCATCCCTTTTAAACTGTTAATATTATGTAATAACTAGTGTATATTTTAAACTTTTTTATTTATTTAAAGAAAATACATATATATCTGCTTGACTAATGATTTCATGGCAAGTTATCCATCAAATTGTGCCCTGTAAAAATTACAATAGATTTTTGGGTAATTTGGCAGCTCACTTGCCAGACTTGAATGGTAAAAAGAAACCATTCCCCTTTAAATTAGGAAAGAGGTTCTGTAAAAAAAATCAAGGAGAGATAGATTTCCAAGTGAACTGTGTGTTGGCTTGGTTAAATTATGTGAAACTCAATTGGACGTCTCCATTCAGTATGTCTGGCATCCATTGCTATAATTATGCAATTATGGGCCTTTATGCAAACTGAACACCTCAACTCTGGCAAACTGCCTCAATTAACACCCCCACACCTCCGTGCTCCCTGTGAATTCTCTTTCAGATTTCTGTCCATCTACTGCCTGTCTATCTTAAAAATGTGATCGGCTGTGTGGCTTGTATGCTTCAACAGCTTGACAAATTTGCATAATTGCATCAGTCATTTTAAGGAGTACAGTCCACTGGAATCACCAACCAAGGAGGCTGTAGTAGGCTTGCAGGTGCTGAGGGGGGTTTATTAGGAGTGAATGGAAGGAAGGAAGTGGGCATTGATGACGGTAGTTCTTATGCTCTGTCATTAGTTGGGCATTACCCCCTCCCCCTCCCCCCTGCTTAGTAATGACACGGCATAAGAATCTGAGAGGGTGGGTGGGCTGTTTGTAAGACTTCAGGCCATTTGAGAGAGTCAGGCCACAGCACCTGCCCAGGGTCACAAACTCACCACGGGGGGTCTTAACTGTGGCTGTGTGACAAGTGCACAAGGAAGGATACATTGGAAGGATACAACGTAAAACAAGTAGACAAAAAAATGCGGGTTGTTTTTCTGTTTTGCCTTAGAAGCGCTTTTGCCGCAGATCACAGTGCATTGATTAAAACACTTGATTAATTCTGTGGGCATTGGTGCCCTTGAACAAGGCACTGAATCAGAGCCAGAAATACTTTAACTCTAAACCTCTAACTGTACAGAAGGTGCCATAATGTCCCTTTTAAATTTAAATTTCCCCTCAGGGATTAATAAAGTATTTCTGATTCTGATTTAGCACTCAGAGTTTTCTGAGGCATTTGTGATTAAGGGCTATATAAATAAACGATTGATTGACTGATTAAAGCAGGGGTGTCTAAAGAACAGTCTGGGGCCATTTTTGGCCTGTAGCTCGAGATTTGTTGGCCTGCAGAATGTCGGGGGAAAAAACGGTAAAATATTTTTAAAAAAACGTAATGTCATGAGAAAAATGCTGAAAATTTGATAGGAAATTTGAAAAGTCTAAACATGCGATATATTTTTGTATTTTTTTTAACATGCTCCTAACTGACACATATCAAAACTTAATGCCAGCTTTGTGTTATAAGTGATGGTATTATTATTACTAGTATCAAAAGTTAAGATTTTTCTCATTACATTACATCTTTTTATTCTCTTTCCTAACATTTTTACAGTTGTTTCCGAAATGTTGCGGGCCAACAAAGTCCAAGCTGCTGTCCGGAAATTGCGCCCTGGCCGCAATTTGGACACCCCTGAAAAAACTAATAACAGTACACCTTATCACATGTAACACAGAGCGGAGACAAAATACAAAATTAAGAAAATATCAAAATGGCCCGCGCATACTTGGACTCTTTATATGGCCTTTGGTACAAAAAGTTTGGGCACCCCTGCTCTAAGCTTTATGTACACCTTGACCTGGATTTGTTACATGTGTTTATATTATTTACCATAGAATCCATTGCTGCTCTGTTAAGTTGTCTGTCAATTGCAGGGCTGGTTAGTGTGTGAGGACCAGGCTTGTCAGAACAGGACCAGACGCTTGCCAATCGCCTTTTCCCGCCTCGGACCTATCTGCACAGCCTGCAGCAGAGCTACTCTCAGGCCGGAGGTAACACACACACACACACACACACACACATCACTCTTTGCTTGAATTCTGTTTGATTATATGCACATAATCATTGAATCTGGAGGTTTTGTCCAGATGATGGTGCTGTGGAGCTGGAAAATCTCATCTCACATGCATTGTACACACCGCTATGGATGAATGTTACATTATCCTCCTGAGAACCAGTACTAAATCTTTAACAAAATAATCTGCTTTTCCAAAGGTGATATGCTTGAGGTTTATTATTACTACTATTTATTTGACATGTTTATTTTTGTGGATAATGGTTGTCTGGGCTGGGTCTCGTTTGTAATATCGTTTCCTCTGAAAAAGGTAAGAACGTGTGTGACGCACAAAGCGCTCGATTGTACACTTGGTTAGTTTGACCACTGTTTTTAACACTCCCCCTTTTAAGTTGAGTGTAACTGTCCTCTGTCCCCATTGCTGTCTCTACCGTTGCCCTAACTCTCCTGTCAAGGTTTTTTTCTCCCCACTTATTATTTTTTTGTAATCCACTGCGCTCAGTGCTTTGCTGTCTCTGGCTTTGTGGCGACAGATTGTAACCCAGAAGCCCAATTTCTGCTGTCACTGTAGCCACTTAGGAGGCCGTTGCCGTGCCTGAAGGCTGTGGCACTTGAAACTGCAGGCTGAATAAAAACGTATAACTCTACCACGCTCACTCACCCATCGTTTCTCCACTGCAGCCTCTCTATGTTTTACCTGTTCACGAGCACAATGTTTGGCTCTACGCTTTGTCATTACGCATTATTCGGGAGACCGTCTGTAATGAAGATGGCAGCTTCAGTAGTGTCAAGACAATAGTCTACATGCACTATTGACAGTGATCATGTTTATAAGGGAGTCAGTGGCTGTGAATGAATGGCAACCAGTCTCAGGTGTACCTCGCCCAAAGTCAGCTGAGATAAGCTCCAGCTTACCCGTTACCCTAATGAGCATAAGCAATATAGAAAATGGATGGATAGATGGAATCGGGGCCGCCCCCTGGCATAACATTGTTCAGGGCCACAACGACTAGAGGGTGCCTCGTAATTAGGGTGACCGGTCACTTCAGAAGCTGATTGTCAACACGGTCGTTGTGTTTGGCATGCTTGTTCTACTTTGATGGACTCAATTGCTTCATGGATACAATTACTTACAATTACACTAACCACGTTAAACCCAGGTTCCGATCTAACAAAGGTCTTAACTCATTCTCTTTCTATGCCACATCAATGTGGAATGCGCTCCCAACAGGTGTAAAAGAAAGGGCATCTCTATCCTCCTTTAAAACCGCACTAAAAGAACACTTCCAGGCAACGGCAACCCTAAACGAACACCCTCCCTTCCACATCATACCTCTTCGGATTGTAAATAATCAAATGTAAATAATCAAATGTAGACACTTTTTCTAATACTTTTTCTTATACTTTCTGATCTCTCTCTCTCTCTCTGTGTCCACTACTTGCTGTACATATCCTACTAAGTCAGTCCTACACTGTTCCAATGTCCATTTCTCTGATGATGCAATTGTTGATGACTGAAGTGTTGTTACCAACCAATCCTTACCCCCGCCCCCCTCCATATCCCACACCCCGGATTGTAAATAATGTAAATAATTAATTGTATATACTCTGATGATTATCTTGTGTGATGACTGTATTGTGAAAATAGTATATACAGTATCTGTATCATGAATCAATTTAAGTGGACCCCGACTTAAACAAGTTGAAAAACTTATTCGGGTGTTACCATTTAGTGGTCAATTGTACGGAATATGTACTTCACTGTGCAATCTACTACTAAAAGTTTCAATCAATCAATCATTTATACTAAAAGGAATGTGAAATGTCTACAAAAACGGGGAAGTCCGCATTTTTAAACATTAATTTTCGCGTGAAAATATCACTACTGCGTTTTTTTTAATGAAATATCAAAAAAGATGATTTAAACAAAAATTGTTGAACGTTAGCCTCAGTCACAAGTACTGACTGTTCCTCTTGCCTAAACGCTGCACTGAATTGCAGAACAGGGAGACGATCGGGGTGCCGAAACAAGCTCGCTAGTGAGCATAGTTAGCATCATCTAGCTAGCTGACTTGTGTCCTGCGTTCGCTCTCCGAGCCACAATGTTGATCGCTGCCTACTTTACTGCTAATCACATTTGGATTATTACAATCCTAACACTGTTAGTTACAAACCAGTTGTAGTTCTAGAGCATTTATTAGTAGCCAGCGAGAAGGTATATTTTTGACATGAGGTATTGTGAATAGATGTCATAACACCGGAAGTATATAACCCAAAGGGCCATGGCTATTGCTTGGATTTAAAATGACGTCACGTCCGGCTTATTGAATACGCATGGTAGTCAAGCCAGCGTCTGTTCTCAATGGGTACTAGGCGTCATTTAGCCTTTTTCGAAGAAAAATGCCCAACGCTTGTGTAGAGTTGGGCTGATAATACGATATCAATATACATCGTGATAGACACCGAATCAATATCAATATAAAATGCGTCCGATAAAATCTTCTATATATATTTATATATTTTTTGGTCAGAAGAAACCAGAAATTATGAAGCAAGATTATTTTCATGAAGTCACTCGTGCTTTGGGAATACAGGAAACAGGAAGTGTCACTGAGCAATGGGAGGGACTCGATAACAGCCACTCAGGTAACTGTATTCACTGAGCAATAGGAGGGACATGCTGACAGCCAATCACGTAACAGATCAACTACACCTTTCCTGCTGTTCGGCTCCGAGTCCCAGACCATAGCCGAGGAGCGCAGAGGAGACGTTCCCTCCAGGGTCGATGTTTTTGTCGGTAACACCCTTCACTTTACCCGACAATGGGTCTGCTAAACTCCGCTTTCGGGTCGGGATTACGACGCCGCCGATTCTTGACAATTTGATTGCTTTTGTCTTATTCCTGCAGGACACAACCGGACACGTTTGCCAGTCGCCACTACTGCTGCATGCTACCGCTCGCTTACTGATGTCACTCACCCAACACACTGCCATTCTTAAAGGCCTACTGAAATGAGATTTTCTTATTTAAACGGGGATAGCAGATCCATTCTATGTGTCATAATTGATCATTTCGCGATATTGCCATATTTTTGCTGAAAGGATTTAGTAGAGAACATCGACGATAAAGTTCTCAACTTTTGGTCGCTGATAAAAAAGCCTTGCCTGTACCGGAAGTAGCGTGACGTCACAGGTTGTGGAGCTCCTCACATCTGCACATTGTTTACAATCATGGCCACAAGCAGCGAGAGCGATTCGGACCGAGAAAGTGACGATTTCCCCATTAATTTGAGCGAGGATGAAAGATTCGTGGATGAGGAAAGTGAGAGTGAAGGACTAGAGGGCAGTGGAAGCGATTTAGATAGGGAAGATGCTGTGAGAGGCGGTTGGGACCTGATATTCAGCTGGGAATGACTAAAACAGTAAATAAACAGAAGACATATATATACTCTATTAGCCACAACACAACCAGGCTTATATTTAATATGCCACAAATTAATCCTGCATAACAAACACCTCCCCCCTCCCGTCCATATAACCCGCCAATACAAATCAAACACACACTCAATCCCACAGCCCAAAGTACCGTTGACCTACGCAAAGTTCATACAGCACATATATTTCCCCAAAGTTACGTACGTGACATGCACATAGCGGCACGCACGTACGGGCGAGCGATCAAATGTTTGGAAACCGCAGCTGCATACTCACGGTAGCACGTATCCAACTCAAAGTCCTCCTGGTAAGAGTCTCTGTTGTCCCATCTCCACAAGCGTGCGTATCCAACTCAAAGTCCTCCTGGTAAGAGTCTCTGTTCTCCCAGTTCTCCACAGGCCAATGGTAAAGCTTGACTGTCATCGTTCGGGAAGGTAAACAATGAAACACCGGCTACGACGTAGCCGCTACGTGTTTGTGTTGCTGAGCCGGCCGCTAATACACCGCTTCCCACCTACAACTTTCTTCTTTGCTATCTCCATTGTTCATTAAACAAATTGCAAAAGATTCACCAACACAGATGTCCAGAATACTGTGGAATTTTGCGATGAAAACAGACGACTTAATAGCTGGCCACAATGGTGTCCCAAAATGTCCGCTACAATCCGTAACGTCACGCGCAAACGTCATCATACCGAGACGTTTTCAGCAGGATATTTCACGGGAAATTTAAAATTGCACTTTACTAATCTAACCCGGCCTTATTGGCATGTGTTGCAATGTTAAGATTTCATCATTGATATATAAACTATCAGACTGCGTGGTCGGTAGTAGTGGGTTTCAGTAGGCCTTTAAAGAAGCATACGCACACGCTACTCTCATAACACTACTGTGGTTGCACTGTCTTTCTGTCTTGCTGCTGTCTTTCTGTCTTGCTGTGAATTCATGGAGTGAGAAGAAAAACTGTTATATCTTAATATATCAACCCAATACCAGAAACTTGTCTTTAGTTTTGTTGGTTTTAATGCAGACAGTGCGGCAACATCCTGACACTTCCAATGTGTCGCTTTAATTAGTTGTTTCCCAAACTACTGTGTAGTGTTCAATAGCTTTTACACTACTGTTATCTCATGTCTCACATTTGCAACTAGCTTCAAATTTATTTTAATTATTTTATTACCTGAGCCGTGCTCATCCTACCTGGCTCCCAGACACTCTCTCCACTGATTGTGGAGAGAGTTGGAAATAGTTTTACTGTATTTTTTGGCAGGCTTAAATAAGTCATAAAAAGTATAAATAATTATCGATATCGATCAACATAAAAAACGGATATTGTGATATAGTTTTCGGCCATATCGCCTAGCCCTGCTGTGCTTGCCTAGTTTTCAGCTGACGGAACCGTTTAATTTGCGAGGAGGATAAAGTTTCTTCAGTGTTCCTCGAGAGGTAATCAAGAGTGGCAGAAAAGTGCAAAATTTTATGAAAAAATACAACAAAAGTACCACACACTCCAGTACAAGGGAGCAGAGCAGAAGAATGCACAAGCTTGCAGTGACCACTCGTTTAAAAGTCTGATATACTTTAACGTTTATTTAAAGTATATCAGACTACCATTTAAGTATTATGTTGACATTATTGTTAAAACACCAACTCGGCAAGTCTAAATAAAAGAAATCAAATTTGAGCAAAACCTAAATGATTTAAGCTTTTACCAAAGGCAAAGCTCTCAGCACATACACAATGTTGACATCAATAGTTATATTTTGATAAAGACAGGGAAAAACACGCATACTTGTGCAACAGCAAGGGTTGGCAACAAACATGGCAATAGACACCAAGTTATATCCTGAAATGCAACCTTACCCGGGCAAAAACGATGCATGTTTATCTGGGAAAGTCCTGATACCAATTTCCTTGATCCAGCCGCACACAAAAAAGTTGTAGACCTCCATGCTTTTGCAAGTTTCCATCTGTTTTGTCTTGGACACTGGCATCTGGAGCACACAAGTTCAATGTGTCTGGGAACGCGACTGACGTATAAACCTTGATATCACTCGGCAAATCTTTTTTTCAATAAAGTATAGGGATCTATTTCATTGCATAGTTGAATTTTTTTGCTCATACCTGCCTTTTGCAGGAATATATAGGCCCCTTGTGTACTCAGATAGTGTGCGCGCTGCTTGCTTTACAACAGACATCTTAGCTTGGTTGACCACCACTGGCTTTCACTTCCGTAAAGAAATCACTTGTCGGAATACAAGCAATTAGATAGAGTTGCCAAATGGGAGTTCTTTGCATGCAAGTTATAGAATTATCATTACTTTTTCAACGATAATAATGTTAGTAAATTATCTAATAAAAAACAACAAATTCTGTGGTACATTACTTGGGACATGTAAGTTTAAAAAATACAGCCAAAAGTGGTGGAAAAGGGCCTAATGCCTAACCTGTGGGTAAAGGTCACTGCGCGTCACTGTTTTAGTTTGATTGAGAAGCATCGCGGGCGCATCCATTTAAAAGCTCATAGAGATACTTGATCATTTAGCATCGCTTTGAACGCCATCATCGTGGCAGATTTACGGCTGTAATTCTAAAGCGACCATACTGTTTATTTTTTATTGTAGCTGAACCTTTTCCCCTACAATGTCTAAAAACATTTGTTTTTTCATAGGTTTTGCCTATTTATTGTTTTGTTTACAAATTTTTATTGTAAAAGCTGCATAGCAGTTTTTAATTAGCTTCACTGCGGTCGGAAAAATCGAACACTTTGCTTTTGCCTTTAGACCTTAGCATTAATTTTTTTCAATTTCATATGAAGTTTGGACATGATCTGGAATATAAACACATGGCTCTTGAACATTGAAATTGTAGTTGTCAATGTATACTTTTTGTTTGTTGTTCATACATGATTATTTAAGGTAAATACACATATTTACATAATAATAATACATTATTTCTTAATATCTAATTATAACATACTGTATTTTTGTTGGTTGTGTCTTTTATGCATTAAATCAGGCTGCTATAGCCAAATCTACTTCTGGTTGCCAAGTGTGATCAGTAAACCCTCATCGCTGGAGCATACAAAAAAGCACTACTCACTATAGGCTGCAGTCAGTCCTAGCCAAAAAACAAAATGTTCTTTATTGCCACAAAAAGTGTAGGGCAAAGATAATGAACTCAAGGGTGCGAGAAAACTGGCTCAGCAGTTTGCTCCTTACTAGTATCGCGACATTGGTTCTATTCCTGCTTTATTGGGCGATCCTTTGTTGAATGACTATGTGGTCAAAGGCAGCTATTGCACATGGTCACTTTCTCATTCACTTTGAATAATTAGTTAAAGAATCAAGTTGTTCAACACAAATAGGTTTGTTATTATTAGTATATGTTCAGGTAAATAAACACCTTGGCGATAATTTTAGCCAAGGTGAAAAATCATGCATTTTTCAGTATTTCTCATACAAACCCCGTTTCCATATGAGTTGGGAAATTGTGTTAGACTTAGACTTAAACTTAGACAAACTTAAATGATCCACAAGGGAAATTAGATGTAAATATAAACGGAATACAATGATTTGCAAATCCTTTTCAACCCATATTCAATTGAATGCACTACAAAGACAAGATATTTGATGTTCAAACTCATAAACTTTTTTTTTTTTTTGCAAATATTAATTAACTTAGAATTTCATGGCTGCAACACGTGCCAAAGTAGTTGGGAAAGGGCATGTTCACCACTATGTTACATGGCCTTTCCTTTTAACAACACTCAGTAAACATTTGGGAACTGAGTCCACAGTTTCCAAAAACAATTTGAAATGTGGACTCGTCAGACCACAGAACACTTTTCCACTTTGTATCAGTCCATCTTAGATGAGCTCAGGCCCAGCGAAGCCGACTGCGTTTTTGAGTGTTGTTGATAAACGGTTTTCGCCTTGCATACGAGAGTTTTAACTTGCACTTACAGATGTAGCGACCAACTGTAGTTACTGACAGTGGGTTTCTGAAGTGTTCCTGAGCCCATGTGATGATATCCTTTACACACTGATGTCGCTTGTTGATGCAATACAGTCTCAGGGATCGAAGGTCATGGGCTTAGCTGCTTACGTGCAGTGATTTCTCCAGATTCTCTGAACCCTTTGATGATATTACGGACCGTAGATGGTGAAATCCCTAAAATCCTTGCAATAGCTGGTTGAGAAAGGTTTTTCTTAAACTGTTCAACAAATTTGCTCACGCATTTGTTGACAAAGTGGTGACCCTCGCCCCATCCTTGATTGTGAATGACTGACCATTTCATGGAATCTACTTTTATACCCAATTATGGCACCCACCTGTTCCCAATTTGCCGGTTCACCTGTGGGATGTTCCAAATAAATGTTTGATGAGCATTCCTCAACTTTATCAGTATTTATTGCCACCTTTCCCAACTTCTTTGTCACGTGTTGCTGGCATCAAATTCTAAAGTTAATGATTATTTGCAAAAAAAAAAAAAGTTTATCAGTTTGAACATCAAATATGTCGTATCTGTAGCATATTCAACTGAATATGGGTTGAAAATGATTTGCAAATCATTGTATTCCATTTATATTTACATCTAACACAATTTCCCAACTCATATGGAAACGGGGTTTGTAGATTGGCAAGTTATTTGTGGTGCCATGGCTGGGGCGGTGTCAGTATGGCTACATTGTATAATTTGCATAATTGGCTGTGTATGACGCATGTGATTTCTAAAGTGTTAAAACATGTCTACATATATATTCAAACAAATCTGTTATTAGTACATTCTTTTTTTGTTACATTAAAACATTTTAATGTATTTTTCAATTGTTACCCTATTTCATCACTACAATGTAGCACACGTTGTACACTGCTGATTTATTTACAAATATTTTTCTGCCCTCCGAAAATGTTGGAATTTAGTTTGGCAGATATGTATAGTAAACAGTCCTTTAGGTTGAAGATGAAAAGACTTCCAACTTTAGGTTGTTTATTGATGGTCTCCACTAGAGCTGCAGCTATCGAATATTTTAGTAATCGAGTATTCTATTGAATATCCCAATCGAGTAATCGAATAAATCATTTATTTATTTATTTTTTGTCCTGTCCAGCTTCTCAGGCAAATCATATTGTTACTTTACAAAAGAAAAGCGTGGGATACTTCTCTTGTTGCCTTATTTGTATTTTGACTTTATTAAATGGATTTATATTATTAGGTGCAGCTGGGACGGAGCAATATTTTTTCTTAATTAAGGTTCAATTATGCATGTTAAAGTTAAAGTACCAATGATTGTCACACACACAAGATGTGCCCTCAATTATTGCGTTTGGCCTAATTGTCTTTTATTTCCTAAACGCCTGTTTTCATTATTGAAGGCTGACACGCACAGCTGAAATGCGTCCGTAGTGGTTGACTGTGCCAATTTGTGTGTGCTAATAAAAACAGGTGCGCTCACAGCCCTATGTGCTGTGTGGTGTTACCGCATAACGAAGTTCTTGTCTCTCGTGCGTTTTTGATGATTATTATACGGTGCGGTTTAAATGGTGGTTTCTCCACGCAAATCCGCTGAGCTGTTTTCAACCTGCCAACAATATATAAACAGTATAAAAAGACAAACCACTTAATAATGACAACAGTTTTACATTTTAAGAACGCAATACAGTTCATTGCATTCTTTGAATGCAAAATAGTAATCAATGTTCATTTTGCCATCATAACATGTTTGAGATGAAAACAGATATATATAAAATTAGTTCCAAATTAATATTCCCTCAGAAAGTTAAAATAAAACTATATTCTTAGTATCAAAAATAAAACAATAAGAACAGTTTTCATTATATCAAACATAAAAAGTTGATTAGGTAGTGCCTTTGATACTGTATTGAAATGTGCAACCAGTGGTGAGTCACCACCAAGCAAAAACCGCGCATGCTCAGAAAAGTAGTGCCAGATTTACCGCCCGTCCAAGCACCCACTGGCACAAATGTAGATCGGCGCCTATGCTATAGAAACTATAGTGTGTGCAAGTGCAAGCTATCCAAATAGCATGTGATTGCATGACTTAAATAACTCGAATAACTTTGCATGACTACTGTCGCGTGGTTACTAGTGTAAAAGCTATTGAACACTACACAGTAGTTTGGGATAGCGTTGTTAGTTCTCAACACCTTTTGGCGGCATTTGATGACTTTGCGGGAGTGAAAGAACACATCCTGGTTATCATAATGAATAACATTTATTTTATTAACACAACTTTTGCGCTTACATTTGATAATAGATCAATCGGATGCTTTCTCGACAGGTGCTGCAGCATCAAACTTGTGCTATTGTGGTATGCAAGCGCCACTTAGCAATGTTTGCATACTACTGCGTTTTCCTTTGATTTTAGTGTGAAGTGTTCCCATATCTTAGACAACTTTTGTCGCTTCTTATTTCCCTCGTTTTACTATGGCTCTTGTCCACTGCTTTCTGCGGCGTCTGCTATTGCGAAAAAGTTGACTAAACTCAAGCGTATTTAAAGGTGCGGTGTTGTGCAGTGCAGGGGGCGTATGATCTGACGTAAACACGCTGTGCAATACCTAAACAATCCGGGCGAAACGTGAGCTTTGACTACTAAACGAGGCAAAATGCTGTAAAAAAATTAAAAAATAAATAACTTGACGCCTCAAGGCAGCAAAAATTCCGCAAAAATATTTTGTAATCGAATTACTCGAGTAATCGTTTCAGCTTTAGTTTCCACAATGAAGTTTGTGTAACACTAAATACATAGAGGAAAGTACATTAATATACACATGAAGTGCACATGCATGTACAAATCATGTTAAATCAACAATACAGTTAGGCATAAACTGAAAAAGCAATACAACCATACAGGATAAGGTTGGCTCCTATGCCGCTAGTTTAATGCTAACATACAATAAACCAGCCCAACTGCAGGCTAACAATAATAATTGCGATCGTTTTGAACTTGTACAGATGAGATATTAACAGTAGAAAATTGACAAAACCGCAAATGATTTTTCTTTGGACACGAATATTGACCACAAACTTTGTATTACTAGACTATTCACATATGTCACTTGGAAGGTGATTACCTCCCTGTATTAAATCCTGTATTTAAAAATGAAAATTTCTCCCCAAAGTTTACTTGTCGTTGTGGCTTGTGCAGCCCTTGATACATTGGTGATTAGAGATAGATAGATAGTACTTTATTGATTCCTTCAGGAGAGTTCCCTCAGGAAAATTAAAATTCCAGCAGCAGTGTACAAAATTGAGATCGAATTTAAAAAGTAAATAATGGGGGTATAAATGGAAACGAAATAGAAAAATATTACAATAGAATAAAAATAAAAAGCAACAATGAGAATAAAAATACAACAGTAAAATAAGAATATAACAAGAGAAACTAGGCAGTAGTGACCAATGACCATGTTATGAAAATTACAAAAACATGTTATTTATAAATGGTTGATTTATATAGGCTAGTAAGGTAAAGTTTTGTACCTGACAAGTTTCGGCTATCTTGCTTCTGCAGCCTTCCTCAGAGGTGTCACGTGATGTTAGTGTGACGTCATCTGTGACGTGTTATATGGATTGTTCCATCCCACCTGACGTGGTGGGATGGAACACTAACATCACGTGACACCTCTGAGGAAGGCTGCAGAAGCAAGATAGCCGAAACTTGTCAGGTACAAAACTTTACCTTACTAGCCTATATAAATCAACCATTTATAAATACACATTAGTAGGCTAAATGAACCTCTTCAACATAAAACATGTTATTGTTTTGCATCCCCTGTCATTAAGGGCTATATATGTAATTTTTGATTGATTGACTTGTGGCAATTAGCAACAAGTGAGTAAATGTATTTTGAAAACACTGCTATCCACAAGTTCTACTCGGCCCAATGACCTTTGACCTTCCATTTTGTAGCACACAGGTTACGAAAACCTGTTGTCTCTCATTTGACTCGGTCCTCTGTTGAGTAACAATCATAGGTGTTGCAGTGCAGGGAGATTATTAATGTTCAAGTGATCCCAATTATGCAAAGAGCTCAAGAGGCCAATCTCATGTTTGCCGTGGCAGCAGACAACAATGAGGCACATTTTGATTTATTTCTATGTCACTGTCACGTCTACAATATCACTGCGGCTAATGGAGTTAATATGATTCCTGATTGATGTGTCGGAAAGACAATCATGTTTTCTTGTTGCTGTGCTGGAATGTGAAATACACTTCTTGTTTGTGCTCCTTTTTTTCCTGTTTTGCATCACGGTACATTTACCATCACAGTGGGGGCTTCCTCCGCACGCCTCGCCTCTCCTCCATCCATCCTTCCATCTCGCTCTGCCTTTTACTTCTCCCGCCTCTCTGGCTGGACGCAGATACATAGCGTGATCTGATCTCCATGTAATGGGAGAGTAATAGGCACTCTGCCTTGATTGGTTGGTAATTTGGGGGAGTTATGCGCAGGTGCAATTTGTAATATTTTCAGTAAATTACATTTCTTTCTCTTCCTCTCCCTCCCGTGCTGTTCCTTTCTATCCTCACTTCACACACCCCACCCTCCACCCGCATCCAAAACGCTTAACTCAAATACCCTTTTTTTTTCCCTACTCTGTTTCAAATCTCTCCTGACTTTCTTTTGCTTTCCCCTTTTATTCACTGCTTTCTTGCCCCTGCTCTTTTCTTTTCACTTTCTTTCCCTCCCCTCCCTCGTTAGCTCTCCCACTTATTCTCTCCTCACCCTTCCCTCTCCCTTTTTCTCCCCCTCGCTTTATTGATGTACGCTCAGGCGCCCATTAGAGCTCCCTTTTTCCCTCTAGTGGAAATTGCACCGTGTTAATTTTCACACAAATTACGGCAATAGCAGGTATCTCTATTTGATACATTATAGCGGGAGCAATCAGAGATAATTGAGTGCCTTTCAGAGGGAGACGGCTGCATTCACCGCCGCCTCAAAGCTGCCCCATTATCGCCTAATCGCTCTTTAAACACTGAATTTTGCCGAACAAAAATTCTTGTCATAATTTTGCTTAAGTGTATTTGGAAATCACAGTCCTTTGAGCGAAGATAATTGAAATCAAATCCCTTTCACTGGAGCTGACATTTCTACATTTCCCCCCAATTGAAATTAATTTCAAAAATTGGGCATGAATATCTTCAAATAGCAGGCAATTATGCCTTTCAATGGGGAGAAATTACCGGAGCTGAATGGTTGGAGGCTTGCGGGCGAGAGCGCCAGTTAAATGCTTTTGTTTCCCGTCGTGTTTGCCTAGTAAAGATTTACATATATTGACTCATTATGGTGTCTTGTGAAGCTGATCAGCGCGACTCGCCCGGGCTCCAATAAACGCTCATCGCTTGGAAAAAGCTAGAGAGTTTTTAAAGCCCGCTGGAGTCTCAGCTAAGCAGGGACGTTGTATGTTTGCCTGGTCTTTTGCTCCTCGCAGCTGCATGTCGGTCTTTACCCCGTCTGCCATCGTTTTGATGCATGCTGTCTTCCACTGCACATTGTCCATTTTCTCCCCACAGAGCGCCTTTCTGAGCAAGTTATTTCTCCCTGTGTTCCTTGAAGGGTGGCGACAGGTGTTATAAGACGAACAACAAGTACCAAGTGATCATTTTTGGGCCACTCCAGAGATGTGACGAGTGATTCAGAGGTCCATTTGTCTGTTCACTCTGTTGCTGTTTTTTTTTTTTTTTAGATTCTTAGATTTCCTTAGGACACTTTTTCTTTTTCTTTTTGTGAATGTATTTGTGGGGAAAGCGGAGTTGAGGGGAATGGGGGATGAGACAGTAGGGGACGAAGGGAACCAAAGGGGTCCAATGCGGCGAGGGGAGGGGGAGTCCTGTGCTCCCGGGAGAGAGGCAATTTCACAGCTGGTTTGCTCCTTAGGCAGTCAGGCTGAAAATGCTGCAGATTTGTGGAGCAAATTGAAATGGTGTCAGTGCGGGAACAAAACGCCGCAGCTGAATGACGAGGCAGGCGTGTGTGTGTCAAAGAAAGGTGGGGTGAGGTGCTCCAAATTCAATAACAACCCTGTATTATTTTAGCCACGCCTTTCTGACACCTGTCCGTCAGAGAATGTCGCAATCAGCCCGCCCGTAATCAGCATTATTGTTTGAATGTGAGTGTCTTTGTGCTTGTTCTCTCTGTGTGTGTGTTTTTTATTTAAGATGGCGCGCGGCTGCGCTTGCACAACCTTGGCAACCAAAAGCGAGGCTCCATTATGGGTCTTGCATGGTTTGGTTGTTATCTAGGCGGCGCATCAGTGGTCAACAGCTGTGCGTTCCATGCATGCAGCCATTGACGGCCATTAACTCCCCCCCCCACACACACACACACACCCTCCCCCCATCGCCTCTCCACTTATACACACACACACACTCATTCGTCATATTTTGCACGGAGTTATATTAGACATTCTTGCCACTTGATTATGCCGCCACAGTAAAAACTGAAATTACAATTACGCCGGTGGTCGATTGGCAGGTATAATGGGTACACATACTCTCCAGTGGTGACACGCAGGAATTGTCGGGGGATTTGTCCTCCCGGCAGTAATAATAAAGCACTTGGCGCACACCTGACGGCGGTGTAGGGTCGGGGTTTAACGCGCCCTCTCCAGCGTTGCGGGGAAATGACGAGCCAATAACTGCAATTAAACATGCAGCATAATGGCTAATCAAATTGACAGCCCCGACTGTTCGCAATACTCTCTCACAATGGCTTATCACAACAAACTATTATGAGGGAGGGTATTTCAGGCCTGATCCCCATCTTTTCTTTCTGTTTGTCTTTACCCTTTATCATTCTTTCCTCTTTTCCTTCGCTTCCACCACACACAACCACTCATCGACAGGCTCCCCCAAGTTAATTGCAGCCAAGATTAAAAAGCAAGAAAATTTACTGCATCACACAAGGGAAGAAGAAATTTACAGGCAGGTTTTTTCCGACAAAACTTTCATTCCCTTTTGTTTTGCTTGCTTTGCAGTACTCTGAGAAGGCCCTGTACAACCAGATCTGCTTCTACAGGTTCATCTTTGACTGGGAGCACGTCGTAGCCAAAGTACTGACAGGGGATGAGAAAAGTAAGAGCAATACACACGCAAACACACTCACAAAAGCACTGTATTTCAGTCAGGATACCTGCGGGTAATTCAAACTCTTAAAAAAATAACATTAAAAATTAACACGGAAGGCTTTTAAAGTGTTTAAAATTGTAATTACCTTATTTACGGGGGGGGAGAAAGTAGCAGTAAAGATGCAGTCAGATGTTTGTGGCGTCCAAAAGTCGTTTTTTAATGGCCTGCAGCACATCATATAAATAAAGTTCAACCAAAAATGGGACCAGTTTAAAGCTAATATTAACCCAAGCTTTGTCTTTATTTATTTATTTATTTAATATTTTTATTGGTTTATGGTAGGGTTGCGTGATGTAGACGATATACAAAATGTAAATGATACTATTGTTATAACGTGATAATGCATGTTGATGACCCATTCAAGCTGTGTCTGTAAATTTGACAGCAACAAGCGAACAAATGCGTTATCAACGCAATGTAGCATTCTAGCTAGCGGCTAACTTCACTCCACAGTGCAAAGCCACTTTTAAGCCACTAGTTCTCATCTTCATGGTGGCAAATAAAGTAAGTTTCCTACGAGTACCCTTATCACTGGAGGACGAGAAATAGCTAAACATATTCAGGGCTTGTCTATGAACGTTCTCATTCATCCAGGTCATTGTCATCTCAGGGCATTCAATCAATCGCAACTGGACTGTTTGGTTTGTCTTAGAAGACGTTTCGCCGCTCATCCGAGTACACTTCATGAGTTCGTGCTCATAGACTTAGATTGGTCAGTTCTAGTCCAGCGGCTATTGCCAAATCCCCAAATATTTGTACTCAAAAAAACCAGGAGGGTCTGCCTGGGCAAGGATGGTTTCGCCCTATCGTAGTGAGAAAAACAACTGTTTTGATGCAAACGAGCAATCCTAACTGTCAAAGCCAACCACAGTCGTTGAAAAATAATTTCTCCTCGTTAGCATTGAGGTATTGTGTGGCAGAGCGATCACTGTGGATCGAATACTACCAGTCCAAAATAGTCAGAATCCTCCACGTAAGCATTCCATTCAGTTGTAAACAAATGGCACAAACGGTATTCTGGTCACAAAATGTGACCAGAATGTTTCCAACTCCTGTTATTTGTTTGAGGCTAAATTGCAGAGTCTTTTAGGAATGGTTTAAAGGACAGTGTTGTATGTGGGAGACAGGTGGTGTTGCAGACCACCTCCTCTGTTCGGGGATGGTTTTTCAACCTTGACATAGATGGCTTCCCTCAATCCTCTTTCATACAATCCGTCCCCCCTGTTCAGAATCTGTACATTTTTGTTCTCAAATGAGTGCTGTTTCTCCCTGAGGTGCATGTAGACAGCTGAGTCTTGGCCTGGAGAGTTTGCCCCATCTAAGCTGTGCCATGCGTCGGCTTAGTGGTTGTTTTGTTTCCCCAATATATGAATCAGTGCATTCATCATTACAGTGGATAGTATACACCAGATTGTTTTTGTGAACGTGGGGTGTCCGGTCCTATCTTAAGGTGTTTCCTGGTTTGAAGTGTACTGGGATGCTGTGTTGGTTAAAATTCTTCTGAGTTTTTTAGATAGACCTGATACATATGGAATGACAATATTTTTGTGTCTGTTGCCTTTTTCCTCCTCATCCACTCTGTTCTTCTTATTTCTGGAACTAGATGCACTTTTTACAAACGACCAGATGGGTTAACCACAGGTTTTGAGGGCTTCCCTCAAATGCCTATGCTCTTTTTCTTTGGCCTGTATGCTGGTAGGAACATTATCAACTCTGTGTTCCTGTGGGTGGTGTGAGTCAAAAAGTAGATATTGATCAGTATGTGTGGGTGTTCGGT
This sequence comes from Entelurus aequoreus, assembly GCF_033978785.1. Taxonomy (NCBI): domain Eukaryota; kingdom Metazoa; phylum Chordata; class Actinopteri; order Syngnathiformes; family Syngnathidae; genus Entelurus; species Entelurus aequoreus. The sequence continues at coordinate 25,772,398 of NC_084745.1, forward strand.
AAACCCCGACATGGAGGCCCCTCTTTTCTCCAATGTAGACATCACAGTCCAAAAAAGGCAACTTACGGTCTTTGACATCCTCACGTGTGAACTTGATGTTTTTGTCCACTGAGTTAATGTGCTCGGTGAAGGCTTGCACTTCTTGGTTTCTGATTTTCACTTCTGTGTCATCCAGATATCTTTACCAATGACTTGGTGCTGTTCCCTTAAAAGAGCTCAAAGCTCTTTTTTCCATGTCCTCCATGTAAAGGTTTGCTACTATTGGGGATACAGGTGATACCATGGCACAACCATGTTCAGGGCCTTTTCACTTGTAGCACCAGCGCTACTAAATGAAAAAAAATTGTAGCACAGAAAAAATTTAGGAGCAAGATGAAATGTCTTAGACATCACAATTTTATTATTAACACTCAAACAGCGTACATATGTGCACTCATACATAATGCCATCATAAGGCCTACTGTAACGCTCAATTAAACACAGAGAACATCCCTAAACTGTGCTCACTTTGAGGCTAATACAAGTGTTGGGCTGGGCGATATGGACCAAAACTCACATCCCGATATAGTTTTCTATAGTAAGATCCCAACTTAAGAGGTGTTTTGAGATAAGAAAAAAAAAAGCCTTGAAAATAATATAAGAAAAGTCAAATATAATCTCCAATCTTCTTTAAAAACATTTAGCTATGCTCAATTTGTCAGCTAACGCAAACATCAAAGAACAAAACGTAAGATAAAGTGCCCTGGTTTAAGAGGACATGTTTAAACGTCAGCAGCAACATGAAAATAATTTACCTTTATTAATATACTTTTACCAATGGTGTTTTTATAGGTAAACATTATTATAAGACATACACACAAAGATGTTAGCCAGGAACACCAACCTGCCAACTGCTTCATGATGCTGTGTGACAGGCTGTGTTCTGAAAATTACCTGAATTGTAGTTACTTGTAACTTTACCAAAAAAGTAATTGAATTATTAATGGTATTACTCTTTAATAAATGTAATTAATTACTAGAGAAAGTAACTATTACGTCATTTTTAAAAAAATACTTCAAGTATCTGGCATAATGCGGTGCCTGTTGCCGAGGGATGTGTGACGTCAGCGAGTCCAACTTGAGATGTTTTTGTTAGTTTAGCAGGCTAGCAGCAACATTTGGTATGATGGCAGCTGTTTTGAATCTTTCACTGGTTTGTGGTACCTCTGCTTGAATGTGCTTCCATGGCTGTATGTTCTTGTCAACAAACAGGGTATTGTTTAGATGGCAAGTTTTTTCCTTCAATTATTGATTTGTTGTTTAATATTCTTTTGACCTTCGTAGTTACTAGTGCGGAGTGCAGTGCAGTTTGTGTCAAATTTTAAGGTGGTGACAAAAAAGTTTTTTACTGACCAGTTCCTCCAACTAAGATCTTCTTTCTTCCGTGTTGGAAAGGCTAAGTCACCCTGAGTGTGTGAACTAGAAGGAGTGAGGCTTTCCTCTCTGCATGGCGCATCTCTCAGCACACCCAGAGTGATCAGTACTTCTGCTTCAATCACTTGTCCATAGAGGTGGGAATTTTTGGGCACCTCACGATTCGATTACGATTACGATTCAGGAGCTACAATTCAAATAAAAATCGATTATTGATGCAATAATAAAATTGAGGTATATTGATACAGTTTTATATTTCTTTTCGTTTCCCTAAATAAGCGTTTATCACTTGCAACTTAAAAAACCCCAATTATTTTGGAATACGGAACCGTTAAATTAATTCCCACATTTATTAAATTAATAAAAATGTGTGCAAAATTGGATCATAAGTGCCCGATAGTAAAGGAGCTTGTCCGATCTCTCGGTGAGGTGAATCGCTGCAGTCAGCTAAATTTTAGAACTGTCTGCATTACTTTATATACAATAAATTAATCGATGATTAATTAGTGACTTATCAGTTCTTTAATCGTTCATGTCCGAATAGCGATGCATCTAAACATTAATTATTTCCCCCACCTCTACTTGTCCATTTGGTTATGGTTTTGAGTTTATTTCATCCATCCATCCATCCATTTTCTACCGCTTGTTCAAACATACTTTAAAGGTGGGCATACATTTTACTCTAATTTAATCAAATTTGGATGGATTTCTTTTGGGAGCCAAATGAAAGGGTTGAAATCCCTTTTCGCACATGTGCGACAGTATTTTTCGTCTTTTTGTGTCGTCCCCACCAGTTTCAGGTCTTAAATGGCTGTCAAAGTGTACCAACTTGTCGGAATATCTACTCAGACGTCTTCTGTCCAGGTTAGATACATGATTTATGATCTAAAATAAACTTACAGGGAGCAAAGAAGCGATAAAGCAGCAGACCACTCGATGTAAGCATAGGGACACACGGTAGTGATCATGGCGTCGCTATAAATAGTTTGTCTGCATCAACGCTTATAATTAAAATATCACTATTGATAGGTTTATTATTCAAATCATGAAATGTAATTTTCGTCACTTCCTGTCAATGAGAAAGGACGCAAAGAAAAAAGCTCCGCTTCTGCTACCGGAGTTTTTGTTAAGTCTGAAGATTTTGACCACTGATTTGACCACTGATTTGCGATCACAGCCACAGGAGAGTCACCTGGCATCTTCGATCTGATTTTGGTCAGTTGAGAGGCACTGATACGCTGAAATAAGGCGAGTGGAAGAGCCGTTAGCCGCAAGCCAAAGGCGCCTCCCGCAGTTCAAAGCGGTTGCCTAGCAACCAAAAGTTACGGCGAGTTTACAGCTGTTTTAAAGTGATCCCGACGTCGCAGAGTGATATAAATTGACAGGCTGACACCTCAAATTGATCTCTGAACGGCGCAAGGTACGAAATTGTTGAAAAAACAAGTTAAAAGTGCCGCAAGTCGCTAAAGAGGTAACTGCCCTTAAGACATAAGAGGCGCTGACGTCAGTGACTGCCGCGATGCCAAAAGTTAAAGGATTGACTGGAAAGACTGATTTGAAGCTGGGCACAGGACATGATGGGATTCAAGAAGGGATACTACAAAAAATACTCCAGGAATTTAAAGAAGAAATGTTAGAAAAATTGGAAGAATTGATGGATGGATGGAAAGAGGATATGAAAGAAATGAAAGAAGAAATGAAAGAAATGAAAAAAGAGAACAACTCCAGAAATAAAGAAGCCACTGAAATGAGCAAACAAATGAAGATCCTTCAAGAAGACAACAACATGCTGAGGAACATCATAGATGAAATGGATCAGGATAAACGAATGAATGATATCATTGTGACAGGGCACCGAATTAAACCAAGATCCTATGCGAAAGCTGTGAATAATGAAGGTGAACCAGATGAAATGGATATGGTCTCAGCAGAACAGCAAGTGGTCAACTTCCTGCAATCAAAAGAAATTGAAATTGACATTAATACCATCGAAACATGCATCCCACTGAACGGAAGAAACAACAACGCCACTCCAGTCGTGCTTGTGAAACTCGTAAACAGAAAATCTAAAATGGCACTGCTGAGACACGGAAAGAAGCTGAAGGGAACAAATGTGTACATGAATGAGCATCTCACACAACGTAATGCTGGAATCGCCAAGAAAGCACGCGACTTGAGAAGGCAGGGAAAAATCCAGGGAACTTGGAGCGCCAACTGTAAAATCTACATCAAGCTGAATGGAAGTCCAGAAGCAAGAGTAATTGTTGTCCATGACATCAAGGACCTGGACAATTTTTAAAGTTTACACAGCTACCACAACAACGATGATAATGGACTCTGACAGAAAACAAGCACCTAAATTCAGCATCGACACTACTATGTTCCAAGGGACGACTAAACAAGAGGACCTAGATTCAAGATTGCATCCACCCACACTTATAGAGATTATTGAAACAACATCAAAGTTTGTTGAACAAGAAAATATGGAACTAAAAAATTTCTGCAACAAAGATCACAAAAACCAGGATTTGGAAAATGATATAGATCCAGATACAAATTTTTTCTCCCACATCAGTAATAGTTGTTTTTATTATACAGATGATCAATATAATAGCAACATTGAATGTGATAACAAATTGTCAATTATTCATTTTAATAGTAGAAGCTTGTATGCAAATTACAATAACATTAAGAACTTTTTGGAACACATCAACGAACCCTTCAAAGTGATTGCTGTCACAGAAACATGGATTGATGATAAAAAAGGAATAGATTTTGATCTGGAGGGATATGAACTAAACTACATCAACAGAACCAACAAAAATGGAGGAGGAGTAGCTGTGTACGTGATGAAGAACCTGAACTACAAAGTGGTAAAAAACATGTCATTTGCCATTGAAAATATCTTAGAATGTATAACCATTGAAATATGTCAGGAAAAAAGCAAAAACATATTCATCAGTTGTATATATAGATCACCTAAGTCAAGTATAGAAACATTTGAAGAATGGATCAAGGCAACTTACATGGACAATGGTCAAAGAATAATGTTCTTATGTGGTGACTTTAATATTGACTTATTGAACCCCAACAAGCAAAAGTCTATTGATGACTTCATTGATACAATGTACAGCATCAGTCTATATCCTAAAATCACAAGGCCAAGCAGAATCACAGCACACTGTGCCACGCTTATTGATAATATTTTTACCAATGATTTTGATAATAACACTACAAGTGGTCTACTTATAAGCGACGTTAGTGATCATCTGCCAGTTTTTACAATATATAATGGAAACTACAAGAAGAACATGGAAGACAAAAGGACATTTCGAAGACTATGCACAGAGAAGAGGATGACTGCCTTCAAAATTGAGCTACAAAAGCAAGATTGGGACAATGTGTATAATGAAAAAGAGGTTGATGAAGCATATGAACATTTCTTAAACAAGTTCATAATACTTTATGACAAACATTGTCCATGGATACAACTCAGTAACAAGCAGAGAAAGAATAATCAACCATGGATGACAAAAGGATTAAAAAATGCTTGTAAGAAGAAGAATACACTATATAGAGAATTTATAGCACAAAGAACTATAGAGGCAGAAATTAAGTACAAAAAGTATAAAAACAAGTTAACAGACATACTACGATCATGTAGAAAAGAATATTACAGTGAATTGTTGGACAGGAACAAAAATAATATGAGAGCAACATGGGGCATCCTCAATAGCATTATTAAAAATGGAACTAAGAGGGACTACCCTCAATACTTTTTAGATGAAAATAAAAAAAATGACAACATAAAGGAAGTAGTTGAAAGCTTCAATAATTATTTTGTAAATATTGGACCAAAATTGGAAGAAAGGATTCCAGACCCAGTTCCAATTGAGGACTATAATGATACCATAGAGCGAAATCCCAACTCCATGTTCCTCAGTAATGTGACACAGGAGGAAATAGTTACAATCGTGAAAAAATGTAAATCTAAGACTTCAACTGATTGTAACGGAATTGATATGGAAACGATAAAAAAGGTTATTGAAGAGATCTCAGGACCATTAATGTATATTAGTAACCTATCATTTCAAACAGGTACATTTCCAAACAAAATGAAAATAGCTAAAGTTGCACCAATTTATAAGACTGGAGATAAACATCAATTTACAAATTATAGACCTGTTTCTCTACTTCCACAATTTTCTAAAATCATTGAAAAACTGTTCAATAACAGATTAGAAAGTTTCATAAATAAAAATAGAATACTCGAAGAGAACCAATATGGATACAGAGCTAATGTTTCAACTTCAATGGCTTTAATTGAAATTACAGAAGAAATTACCAATGCAATAGATAGTAAAAAATGTGCAGCAGCGGTTTTTATGGATCTAACTAAAGCATTTGACACAATTAATCACAATATTTTAATCAAAAAACTAGAACGATATGGCATCAGAGGGTTAGTCTTAAACTGGATAAGAAGTTATCTAACGAACAGGAAACAATACGTGAAGCTAGGCGAACACACGTCTACAACGCTAAATATATCCTGTGGTGTACCTCAGGGATCAATACTAGGACCTAAATTATTCAATCTCTATATAAATGACATTTGTAAAGTTACAAAAGATTTAAAGTTAGTATTATTTGCGGATGATACAACAGCGTTTTGTTCAGGAGAGAACACACAGGAGATAATACAAATAATAACAGAAGAAATTAACAAATTAAAAAGATGGTTTGACAAAAACAGACTATCGTTGAATCTTAGTAAAACTAAAATAATGCTATTTGGTAACAGTAGAAGAGAAAGTCAAACACAAATACAAATAGACGGAATAGAAATTGAAAGAGTAAACGAAACCAAATTTCTAGGTATAATGATTGATGATAAATTGAACTGGAAATCTCACGTAAAAAATATACAACATAAAGTTGCAAGAAACACGTCAATAATGAATAAAGCAAAACATGTTCTAGACCAAAAATCCCTTCATATTCTCTACTGCTCACTAGTGTTACCATATCTGAGCTACTGTGTAGAAATATGGGGAAATAATTACAAAAGTACACTTCATTCATTAACGGTGTTACAAAAAAGATCAGTTAGAATAATACATAATGTTGGATATAGAGAACATACAAATCCTTTATTTATTGAATCAAAAATACTGAAATTCCACGACATAGTGAATTTGCAAACAGCTAAAATTATGCACAAAGCAAACTATAACCTGCTACCCAAGAATATACAACAATTCTTCTCAAAAAAAGAGGACAAATATAATCTTAGAGAAAAACGTAATTTAAAACATTTGTTTGCACGTACAACACTTAAGACCTTCAGTATATCAGTATGTGGAATTAAATTATGGAATGGATTAAGCAAAGCAATCAAACAATGTACTAATATGATCCACTTCAAGAAACTCTTCAAACTTAAAGTGTTTACAAAGTACAATGAAGAAGAACCATGACAAACATTCTCAATTTATTTCATCCATCCATTCATTCATTCTTAAAGTAATCTTACTTATCTCATCATATGAAATATGACTTACTTCACCAATTATTATTATTAAATTCTTACTATTATTTATTTATTTATTTTTATTGTAATTACTTATGGAGTTTATTGTGAAAAAATTGTGAACAGGAAGTGAACAAAAAGTTTTGCAACTGTTATGTAAAGAAAAGGGGTAGGATTAAATAAGCTCTGCTTCTTCCTACTCCTTTTCGAACATGTTGAAAAGAAACTGGAAATTGTGATGTATCATGTTGTATGCTTGCATGTTCGAAATAAACTCAAACTCAAACTCAAACTCAACTCAATTTTTTTTTTTTTTTAATGTCCTGTCCAGCTTCTCAGGCACATCATATAGTAGACGTAGATGCCCATATCGGCTATTCAGATTTACTTTACAAAAGAGAAGTGTAGGATACTTCTCTTGTTGCCTTATTTGTATTTGACTTTATTAAATGTATTTATATTATCATTTGGTGCAGCCGGGCCGGAGCAGGAGGGGATAGAAAGAGAAAAAAAGGAAGACAGAGGGGGGAATTGTGGGGACAAGAGGGGGATTAGACAGAGAGACAAAAACAACAACAGCAAACACAACAACAATAGAGCAACATCAGCAAATAGGACATGTACAAATATGATGGTAAAAGTAATAGCAAATAAGCAGTTAGCGAAAATAAAAAATAATACAGAAATGACAATGAGCATTATTACACTAAAAATGGAGCAATACGAATAATGAATGAATGAAATGTAAATTGAGTATTATTGGCAGTTTTTGAATGGTTATTTAGTGGATTTTATGGGCGAAATAGAGGAGCTCCCATTGGCTCCGTTGTAAGTGGACTTTTATTTACAAGTTAAAATTATTTTATTATTATTATTATTTCTTCGGTCAATGGGCAACAAAATAAACAAACAGTTTTCCATAAACAAACAGCTGTACATTCATAAATTAAAAATGTTGCAGACCGAAAGGGTTTAGGCTGAAGTTGAACACTTATTGCGCCTAACCCTATAAACAAAGTCAAATACAAGATGAGCTTCCAAAAATTATGAAATTTCCTTTTAACAACATATTATAAATACACATTGTACACAACATAAATACTGTTCAATTATATACACAGTAAAGGCATGTGAAATATGCTTGTACACGTGTTAAACCTTTGCACCAATTATATACTATATACAAACAATTATACTTCCATTATTATTTATATCCCACATTTAGTTTTTAATTAACAATGATCATAGCAGTAACTACTGTGTTGATTCAAGAGTGATATATTTTTCCAAGACATTGGTCTTAAAGTGTTTTTTAAATGTGAACTGGAACATTTTAAGGAATCATCCAAGCTGTTCCACAGTGGAACCCCCCTGACAGAAACACATCTACTTTTTAAGATCATTCTTATGTTTGCTTTCTGAAAGACAGCTGAACCTCTGAGGTCATAGGGACTCTCCCTAGGTTTGAACCTCTCCTGTAGCGACCGAGGCAGCATGTGGTTATGAGCTTTGTACGTCACAACAGCAGTGTTGAGGTCAACAAGATCGTGCAGTTTTAATGTTTTTAATTTAATAAACAGAGCATTGGTATGGTCATGATAATCAGCATAATTTACAATTCTAATCGCTTTCTTTTGAAGTAAGAATATAGAGTTGATGTTTGATTTGTAATTGTTACCCCAGATTTCAACACAATAATTAAGATATGGGAGTACGAAATAATTATATAACATGTTAAGAGCCTTTTGATTTACAGTTTTTAATTTTATGTAACATAGCAATGATTTTTGACATCTTTGTCTTGAGTATATTTATGTACAGTTTACAATTTAATTCATCATCGATATATAGATTCCCCAAAATGTTGTTGAATACTCCCTTTCTATCTCCATATCATCAATTCTTATATGACACTGTATGTTATTTTTCCTATTTCCAAAAATTATATATTTTGTTTTATTTAGGTTGATTGATAGTTTATTGGCATCAAACCATCACTTTAGTATGTGGAGTTCACTCTCTACAGTCTCTAGGAGTTGGCCATGGTCTTGCCCAGAACAGTACAGACTTGTATCTTCAGCAAAGAGAATACAGTTGAGTTTTTTAAAGATTTTACAGATATCATTAATATACAATAAAAACAATTTTGGTCCCAGTACAGAACCTTGGGGTACTCCATGTGTTATAATCTTTTTATCTGAATCTACATTGTTCACATGCACATACTGTTCTCTGCCACCAAGATAACTTTTCAACCAATCATGAGCAAGACCTCTGACACCATACCTCTGCATTTTGTTTAAAAGTAATGTGTGATCGATGGTGTCAAAGGCCTTGCTCAGGTCAATAAAAACGCCAACAACAAACTCCGTCTTGTCAATTGCAGTGGTTACCTCCTCAACTAATTCCATCACTGCCATGGAAGTGGACCTGTTTGATCGAAACCCGTATTGGTGTTCACTTAGCAAGTGATGCTTATCAATAAAACTGTCTAATCTTGATATAAATAATTTTTCAAGGACTTTTGAAAATTGTGGGAGTAAAGAAATAGGCCTATAGTTGGTGAACTGATGCTTATCTCCACTTTTGAAGATGGGAATACCTTTTGCCGTTTTCATCTTCATTGGGAGAACACCTTTTATAAAAGAAATATTGCATATACACTACCGTTCAAAAGTTTGGGGTCACATTGAAATGTCCTTATTTTTGAAGGAAAAGCACTGTACTTTTCAATGAAGATAACTTTAAACTAGTCTTAACTTTAAAGAAATACACTCTATACATTGCTAATGTGATAAATGACTATTCTAGCTGCAAATGTCTGGTTTTTGGTGCAATATCTACATAAGTGTATAGAGGCCCATTTCCAGCAACTATCACTCCAGTGTTCTAATGGTACAATGTGTTTGCTCATTGGTTCAGAAGGCTAATTGATGATTAGAAAACCCTTGTGCAACCATGTTCACACATCTGAAAACAGTTAAGCTCGTTACAGAAGCTACAAAACTGACCTTCCTTTGAGCAGATTGAGTTTCTGGAGCATCACATTTGTGGGGTCAATTAAACGCTCAAAATGGCCAGAAAAAGAGAACTTTAATCTGAAACTCGACAGTCTATTCTTGTTCTTAGAAATGAAGGCTATTCCACAAAATTGTAAGTGAAGGGAACAGCTATAAAATCAACAATTTCCTTGATCAGAGAAAAGTCCAAGTCACAACAGTCTGTTGAATTCTTGTTTTTCTGAGAATTTACAATTTCTATGATTTCACTTTCATGAACGGGAGAAATAAAAAACGATTCTAAGTTGCTTTGAATGGTTTGTTCATTAATTTTGACACTGTTTTCGGGTTGTACAATTTAATTTGCTAAATTGGGTCCAACATTCACAAAGAAGGTGTTAAAAGCATCCGTTATTTCCTTAGGGTCATTTATAGTTTGATTATTTTCTATGAAGTAGCTTGGATGTTCCTTATTTGTCATGTGGTTTTTTTTAATGATATCCTTTAAAACTTTCCACGTACCCTGGATGCTATTTTCATGTTGTTCTAACAGGTTACAGTAATATGTTTTGCTGTGCTTTATTATTTGTGTTAACTTATTTTTGTATGTTTTATATTTGTGTTCAGTTTCTTTGCTTCTGTGCTTTAAATGTCTTTTGTAAAGGTAATTTTTATTTTTGCAGGACTTCAATATTCCCCTTGTGATCCACGGTTTGTCCTTAACAGTGCTGTCCTTAATGGCATGTTTTTGAATTGGACAGTGCTTACCATACAGTTTTATGAAAATGTTTTAAAAAAGTTTGTGGAGGTTTAAACCTCCCCCCCAGTCTTGAGCACATAACTCAGACTTGAATGCTGCCATAGTTTCTGGTGTTTGGTGTCTAACAATTCTATATTGAACTGCTTTTTTGGTTTTTCTCTCATCAAAGAAATTGTGAAAAATGCTGAATACAGGTAGGTGATCACTTATGTCATTGAGTAGTAGTCCTGCTATTATTTGATTCTCCAGTTTATTGGTGAAAATGTTATCGATCAGTGTGGCAAAGTCTACTGTTATTCTGGTTGGTTTTATGATAAGGGGAAATAAATTATTGCTGTACAATCCTGTTATAAAATCTGTTGTTTTGTTGCTGTCCATGTGGTTCAGAAGATTAATATTTATATTTATAAAATGCATTTAAAAAATTCATCCGTCATGTCTTTCATAATGATTGTGAACAATAGGCAAAATTCCCCCCAAAATTGCAGTTCACCTTTAAAACAACTTGTGACACCTTTCAGGTATCTATTTGTGGTTAGGGTAAAGGAGCATGTTCGGTCAATATAAATTGTGCCATTAATCTACGTTTATATATGATTAATGTTATAGTGTTTTTTGATTAATTACATAAGTTAACTCGTTTGGCAGCCTTACTTTCAATAAATGTTGTCTTTTAGCTTCCATATAAAATGTAAAAACATTTGGACACCCCTGTAGTTGGGTCTGCTTTTCTTCCCCCAAAATTTCTGGAGTGTATAAAGTTTTTATACAGTTTTTACTTACTCACTGTTTGAACTAAACATCAATTTGCTTTTAAACATAACTGAAGTTAGCTTAGCAGGTTTGAAAAAAAAAAAAGTTTTTGTCTATCTGCACTGCACACTTTTGAAAACCACTGTGTTGGTCATTTTGTATAGCTTGAAAAGTGCTTAAATTTGACATTGATAGAAGAGTTATGCTCGTCAGACCAGGAGTGTCTAAACTTTTTCCATCCATCCATTATCTACCGCTTGTCCCTTTCGGGTTATGGGGGGGCTAAGAACTGGAGCCTATCCCAGCTGCTGTCAACCCAGAAAAATGTAAAGCTTACTTTTAATGTTTTTTTTTACTTGTTTATTAAACCCATTGTAGGTCAATGTATAGTAGGCTATCTGAACAAACCATCCACATCTTTGCATTGGGTTAAGGCGACTAAGCAAAATAATGTAACATAATATAGCTCAATAATAACATACATTTTATTTTTACAATGACAAAAAAAGGTTTCACTTTGGACACTTTTGCTTCACAGCAATAAGCTGACTTTTGAGTTCTGTGCCCTTTGCGACAAACATAGCTGTTTAAATGTAAAATTTCCTTCCTTTTTACTACTCGTCCACGTTATAATTGTGTCGTAGTGCCCTTAGAATTTAAATTAAAGCAGTGAAATTGCCGTTTGAATTCTCCCATCAGTGCTTCCTGACAAATACACATGCAACATAGCATTAACAATCAATGTGTGAATGTAAGCCGGTTACCCAGGCTGCACTTACAATATTCATCAGCAGTGCCCTGTACACACACACACGGACACACACCAAAGTATGGCCATTGTATATATGTGTGTGGGAGGGGGTTAAGGACATTCAGCTCCTCAAGTCAACAACCCTAATTTAGGAGACGGATTCAATCACACACACATACAGAATGCAAAACGCTCCAATCACCGGGAGAGCGGCGGAAAGAGCCCTCCAGCCCTTCCCTCACTGTCCACCTTTAGCGCTCTCCCTCCGGTCGCTCTCTCTCCCAGACAGGCACTCGTTTGGCTGTGTTGATTGAAAACAGGTTTTAGATTTGGAGAAATGATAGGGCAAGTAATGGGCGCGCTGACGAAAGGATAGCCCTTCTCTTATAATGGGACATGGAGCGTATATTTCTCCCCTTGGGCTCAAATAGACGCTACTCCAGGCCTCTGAGCGCGCTCAGTAAGCGGCAGCCACAAGGCCTCTTTACCCATAGTTCTCCCTGATTGATGTCACTTGATTAGAAAGGGCTGATGGGCTGAGTGATTTATTTATTTGATTAAATATTTATGTATGTATGTATACCGACCAGACTTGTGTGGCAGCCGGGAGAGGCCAAGCGAGACGCCAGAGGTAAATATAACGTGTAATCATTCCTGATATATATCTCTTAAAGTAGTAGGCAGCATCTCACCAGAGAATATCATTAAAGATCACAAACAGAAGCGAAAGTGACGCTTTCAAAGTAAAATATGTCAGAAAAAAAGTATCTGCATAAATGTGCATATCGATAGAGAATTCTTGAACCATGGACTTGTTAGCTTTTACATCCACTACAAACCACCAGCACAAAGCAAGTTCCCCGTAATGAACTGTAGCTCCCCAATGCTGACAGCACTCATGCTGCCACACAATTATCTTGGTACACACTTGTGTTGCCCGATATTCAGACAATTATTGTTGTGTGTTGTCATTTTTAGTGGATACTAATTATATTCCGGTTGTCCTCAGTTTAGTGAGATAATGTAGTACCAATTGTTGTCAGCCTAACACCTCAGTGTCCCAACATTAGACTTGACCAGACGCAATCGTCAGTCCTGCGGGGGTTTGCCTGTGCCAGCAGGTATGCATGTTTGTGCTCCACTAACAAAGGTTGACAGCCTCCGTTTCGTCAAAGCCGTGTCACACACATGCACACACACTTCCATGCTGCTAAAAAGTATAGGTTGAAGGTGTTATCTTCTGTCCTGTGGTCGTAATACCACTTATTACTGCATTACACACCGAGGAGCCGCATTGCTCAGATTACCGGGTAGAGACGTACAAATCTATGCACCGTGTAGGGTGCTGATTGTGTGAGAGATGTGCATGCACTATAGTGGAATTTCTGTCACATTATCAATACATTTAATATTGTCTTGTTGAAAGTGGTGTCTTCTACGGTGCATGTGTATTCGGGTTGCGGGATATAGACTATATACAAACCCCGTTTCCATATGAGTTGGGAAATTGTGTTAGATGTAAAAAATAAACGGAATACAATGATTTGCAAATCCTTTTCAACCCATATTAAATTGAATGCACTACAAAGGCAAGATATTTGATGTTAAAACTGATAAACTTTTTTTTTTTTTTGCAAATAATAATTAACTTAGAATTTCATGGCTGCTACACGTGCCAAAGTAGTTGGGAAAGGGCATGTTCACCACTGTGTTACATGGCCTTTCCTTTTAACAACACTCAGTAAACGTTTGGGAACTGAGGAGACACATTTTTTAAGCTTCTCAGGTGAAATTATTTCCCATTCTTGCTTGATATACAGCTTAAGTTGTTCAACAGTCCGGGGGTCTCCGTTGTGGTATTTTAGGCTTCATAATGCGCCACACATTTTCAATGGGAGACAGGTCTGGACTACAGGCAGGCCAGTCTAGTACCTGCACTCTTTTACTATGAAGCCACGTGGATGTAACACGTGGCTTGGCATTGTCTTGCTGAAATAAGCAGGGGCGTCCATGGTAACGTTGCTTGGATGGCAACATATGTTGCTCCAAAACCTGTATGTACCTTTCAGCATTAATGGCGCCTTCACAGATGTGTAAGTTACCCATGTCTTGGGCACTAATACACCCCCATACCATCACAGATGCTGGCTTTTCAACTTTGCGCCTATAAGAATCCAGATGGTTCTTTTCCTCTTTGGTCCTGAGGACACGACGTCCACTGTTTCCAAAAACAATTTGAAATGTGGACTCGTCAGACCACAGAACACTTTTCCACTTTGTATCAGTCCATCTTAGATGAGTTCAGGCCCAGCGAAGTCAACGGCGTTTCTGAGTGTTGTTGATAAACGGTTTTCGCCTTGCACAGGAGAGTTTTAACTTGCACTAACAGATGTAGCGACCAACTGTAGTTACTGACAGTGGGTTTCTGAAGTGTTCCTGAGCCCATGTGATGATATCCTTTACACACTGATGTTGCTTGTTGATGCAGTACAGCCTGAGGGATCGAAGGTCACGGGCTTAGCTGCTTACGTGCAGTGATTTCTCCAGATTCTCTGAACCCTTTGATATTAGGGACCGTAGATGGTGAAATCCCTAAATTCCTTGCAATAGCTGGTTAAGAAAGGTTTTTCTTAAACTGTTCAACAATTTGCTCACGCATTTGTTGACAAAGTGGTGACCCCTCGCCCCATCCTTGTTTGTGAATGACTGAGCATTTCATGGAATCTACTTTTATACTCAATCATGGCACCCACCTGTTCCCAATTTGCCTGTTCACCTGTGGGATGTTCCAAATAAGTGTTTGATGAGCATTTCTCAACTTTATCCGTATTTATTGCCACCTTTCTCAACTTCTTTGTCACGTGTTGCTGGCATCAAATTCTAAAGTTAATGATTATTTGCACAAAAAAAAAATGTTTATCAGTTTGAACATCAAATATGTTGTCTTTGTAGCATATTCAACTGAATATGGGTTGAAAATGATTTGCAAATCATTGTATTCCGTTTATATTTACATCTAACACAATTTCCCAACTCATATGGAAACGGGGTTTGTACAATACAAATTTTGCAGACGATAAAGCTTTTAATATTATCGCCATATCGTGATAATGCATCTTGATGACACATTCTATCTGTGTCCTGCAAATTTGACAGTGTCAAGCGAACGAACGCATTCTAGCTAGCGGCTAACGTCCCTCCACAGTGTAAAGCCACTTTTAAGTCGGTAACCCTCGCCTCCATGGCGCCAAATAAAGTATGTTTCTTACAAGTATCATCCCAAGAGGACGAGGAAAAAATAAGCATGTCATACTACACACCGTAGGAGGATAAGCCTACCCCATGCTGGAGCTGTTGCATGTGAACAAAGGTGGTGGACAGATCGATAGAAATATCGAAATTAAGGATACCAAGGGTAATATAATTTTACGGCCGATACTACAGTTGTTAGGTCAATATTTTTTATTACATTAAAAATAATTTGTTGTTTTTATTATTGTTTACAAACTTATGAAATAAGTCTCTGGACACCACAGGGCTTTAATGGCAAAAAAAAACCTAAGTATTTAAATCAGCCAGTAGTAGGACATAATTTAAATATTTAATAGATATTGTTACACCGAGATTCTGTGTTTTTTTTCTTATTACAATTGTGATCATAAATGGAATCACAAATAATCTTAAACATTTGAACTATCAGCATCGGTGTGATCAATACTGCCCCTGTAACTACTTGTTATTGGATCGATTCACCCACAACTAATGTAAAGTATCAAACAAGAGAATAGTAAGTGCTCATTGTATTTTAACAGAAGTGTAGATATAAGTAGGGCTGGACGATTATGGCAAAAATAATAATCACGATTATTTTGATTGATATTGTAATTTTAACGATTACTCATGTTTTCAAATAATGACTATTTATTGTACTACCAAAGCTCAACTTTAAATATAGTTTAAAAAAATGAATATGTACTAGTAACAAATAAACCAAAACAAAATTAATAAAATAATTTAATTAATACATTTAAATTACAATAGCAATATAAAAAACTATTATTCTGTTTTTACGATTTGTTTTTAGTTAACTTTTTGACCTTTTACAATTATACCACCATAGAGTGTGTGCTTTTTGTATAAAATCAAATATTATAAAATGTTTGTGAATTAAATTCAAAATCTCACATTTATTGGTGCAATACATCATTGGACAATTTTGACCAGTATTTTAGGTCAACGCATAATAGTGTGTAATACATAAATATTATGCTTGTGTAAGGTACTTTTTAGAAACCTTTATTTTGTTAGCACAGTCAGACCGGATGTGGCACACTGTGCCATTATTGTGAAGGAGGGAAGTGTGCTGCCGATCTCAGCTTGATGTGTGAAGGCGACTTGAGGCTGTTTAAAACAAAAAAGGAGAGCGCCTCTCAAGTTGCGACTGCTGTCGTGTTTATAAGTTGATTTTGCATCGATGATGTCGTTCACAACACAAGCAGATAAGATGGGTTATGGGTGTATGGATTGTTCTTGCTAGTTTTAGCTTTGTAGTTTAGTCGCTGTTTCAAGTGACTGCCTCGACCTTGTTAAGGACGAGGCAATTGTGTGTTTAGAGTGTGAATGAGTGGTCCCGAACACAATATTTCCCCAAACAAATATTCCTTCTCCTCACATTTATGTCAATTTCACTGATATTCTGCATTTAAACAGCGGATTTTGTTATTTTTCTATGACGTCTTTCTCTGTTATGTCAACATGGAAATCATATGCCTTATTTTTTTGTTGAGTTGGTGATTATTGATTAGGCACACTAGCGATGTGTCAAATAATAAGTAGCAGCCATGGTAAGATCCTAAACTTCTAGTAGAAATGCTTTTTTTCCCGCTCATTTGCTCCTCATCCGTTCCACCCTTACAAGCTTTGGAATTTGCATGCACGTTGCGCGGCCCATTAATTGTTTTTTTCGAATATTATATTTTCATTATCGTGAGAAGCCATAATCAAATCAAAATGTGATTAATTGTCAACAGAAAGTAACCAGCTATAGTTTTGAGAAAATAATACAACTTAATACATATAATACTTAAAGGCCTACTGAAATGATTTTTTTTTTATTTAAACGGGAATAGCAGATCCATTCTATGTGTCATACTTGATCATTTCGCGATATTGCCATATTTTTGCTGAAAGGATTTAGTAGAGAAAATCGACGATAGAGTTCGCAACTTTTGCTCGCTGATAAAAAAAAAGCCTTGCCTGTACCGGAAGTAGCGTGACATCACAGGAGCTAGGATTCCTCACAATTCCCCGTTGTTTACAATGGAGCGAGAGAGATTCGGACCGAGAAAGTGATGATTACCCCATTAATTTGAGCGAGGATGAAAGATTCGTAGATGAGGAACGTTACAGTGAATGACTTGAGAGGCAGCGATGGACGTATCTTTTTTCGCTCTTTCCGTAACTTAGGTACAAGCTGGCTCATTGGATTCCACACTCTCCTTTTTCTATTGTAGATCACAGATTTGTATTTTAAGCCACCTCGGATACTATATCCTCTTGAAAATGAGAGTCGAGAACGCGAATTGCCTTTTATCTCCACGACAATACATCGGCGAAATGCTTTAGCTACGAGCTAACGTGATAGCATCTTGCTTTAACTGCATATAGAAACAAAAGAAATAAACCCCTGACTGGAAGTATAGATAGAAAATCAACAATACTATTAAACCGTGGACATGTAAATACACGGTTAATGCTTTCCAGGCTGGCGAAGGTTAACGATGCTGTGCTAACGACGCCATTGAAGCTAACTTAGCAACCGGACTGCACAGAACTATGCTAAAAACATTAGCTCTGCCCTCATTTGCTCATCAACACCCGTGCTCACCTGCGTTCCAGCGATCGGCAGAAGGACGAAGGACTTCACCCGATGCGTTTGGCGGCCCGGAGAGGTAGGAAGTCAAGGTGAAGTCGGCGGCTAGCGCGGCTAGCGGGGCTAGCGCGGCTAGCGGGGCTAGCGCTCCAACAAAGTCCTCCTGGTTGTGTTGCTGTAGTCCGCTGCTAATACACTGATCCCACCTACAACTGTCTTCTTTGCAGCCTTCATTGTTCATTAAAAAAATTGCAAAAGATGTCCAGAATACTGTGGAATTATGAAATGAAAACAGAGCTTTTTGTATAGGATTCTACGGGGTACCATAACTTCCGTTACTTGGACTTCGTCACGCGCATACGTCATCATACCGCGAGGTTTCAGCCGGATATTTCCCGGGAATTTTAAAATGTCACTTTATAAGTTAACCCGGCCGTATTGGCATGTGTTGCAATGTTAAGATTTCATCATTGATATATAAACTATCAGACTGCGTGGTCGGTAGTAGTGGCTTTCAGTAGGCCTTTAATAGTTCAACTTAATACTATGAATAATACAAACTTCCTTTTTAGTGCCCATGGTCAAAAGTGTGCAAAATGTAATGGATTTCCCACAGTCGGCAATGCTGCAGTTTCTTGCAATCCCACAATTGCAAACAAAACATTATTTTATTGATAATTGTCATATGCGGTCGTAAAGATTTTCCAAGTGCAATTGAAAGCTGTGCAAAGGCTGTCCCTGCACGTGTTTAATTTCCAATAGTACGATCTTTTACGAAATATCTGCGCAATTACAATCTATGGCAGAATTCGGATGTGTATGTGCTTAACATGCACAATGGCGCACATTGAAGTGGAGCGGCTCAACACAAAAGAGCACCGTGTCGGAACGCGATCTCGAAAGAACGAGAGCATCTTATCTACACGTGCGCTGCGTTTTTGTGCTTGATTGCCTCGGCTGAGTAAAACATGGAGGTAATTTCATCCACGGCAGGAGAGCTACTAATAGATTATGCACAGACGGCTGCGGTAAAAACGTGCCGTCAGTCCCTTGGCTGGAAACGTATCATACCAATGACTTCAATGATTCATTCTCGTCTTTGCTTCCCCCCGCCCCCCCCCACACACACACACACCACACCACATCTTTGAGTGTGGGCAGCGGGATTGCGATCAAGTAATGTCATTTTGCCGCATTGATAAAATACAAATTGTCCCCTCGTCACACTTTTCTTATGATCCCTTTTACTGCCAGGCTTCTGCATTTGGTCCGCTCTTTCTCTCCCTCTTCTCCATTCTCTACACCTCCTTCCCGCTCCTCCTACTCCCCTTCTTCTCTGCGGAGTGGCTAAGTCCGCGGGTGCGATTGTCGAATCAATGATTCATTCTGTGCAATTACACTCACACAAAGAAGTTTCCCCCGTGCTCCGAGTGGTGATTAAATTAACTGCTATGTTGAAAAGGTTCATTTAGCCTACTAATGTGTATTTATAAGTGGTTGATTTATATAGGCTAGTAAGGTAAAATTTTGTACCTGACAAGTTTCGGCTATCTTGCTTCTGCAGCCTTCATCAGAGGTGTCACGTGATGTTAGCGTGACGTCATCTGTGACGTGTTATATGGATTGTTCCATCCCACCTGAAGTGGTGGGATAGCGGTGTACCCTGGTGTGCGCCGGGGGTAGGGCGGGGCGCCCGCTGTCGTCTGGATGTCTACTAAACGGCCGGGGGCGGCCCTGCAGGAATGTGTCCCAGGTGTGGGATAGTTGGTAGGCTCCTTCGTCCCTGTTGACAGTCTTTGGGACCCGCTTCCTGATTTCAACCGCCTCTTTGATCCACCGATGGAATTTGTTGCTTTCCATTCTAATGACCTTGGCTGCCTCCCAGTTCATTAGATGGTTTTCCCTCTTGCAGTGGTCTGAAATGGCTGATTTTAGATTTTCCTGCGTTGATTTCATTCTCGTTGCACGGATGAGCGTTCCAGATGTTTCCTTTTCACATTCTTTCTGGTGTTCCTTTTTTCGTGTGCTGAACTGTCGACCTGTCTCTCCTATGTATGTTTTATTGCATGTTAGGCAAGGGATCTCATATATCACATCACACTTTTTCTCAGGGGGGATCTGATCCTTAGGGTGTACTAGGATTTGGCGAAGTTTGATGTGCGGCTTCACTGGTGTGCTGATGCAGTGTTTCTGAGACGGCGTGGCGCAGTTGGGAGAGTGGCTGTGCCAGCAACCTGAGGGTTCCTGGTTCAATCCCCACCTTCTACCATCCTAGTCACATCCGTTGTGACCTTGAGCAAGACACTTCATCCTTGCTCCTGATGAGTCCTGGTTAGCGCCTTGCATGGCAGCTCCCGCCATCAGTGTGTGAATGTGTGTGTGAATGGGTGAATGTGGAAATAATGTCAAAGCGCTTTGAGTTCCTTAAAAAAAAAATTTCTCATCGTTCGCTGTATGCGTTCTGTGACGCCCCTGACGTATGGGAGGGTGACCATGCCCAGGTTCTCAGGCCTAGAACCTTTCTTATTTTATTCCTCCTTGTTCTTCTGGACCTCTCGTTTGCCTTTGTTTATGGCCCAGTTTGGGTAGTTGCAGGCTTTGAGCGCCTGTCTTATGTGGTGGTCCTCCTTTTCTCTGTCATGGTTGTCTGTGATCACCTTGGTGCGATCATATAGAGTGCGTACTACTGACAGTTTGTGTGCTTTGGGGTGCTCTGATGTCCATAGTAAGTATTGATCCGTGTGTGTGGGTTTTCTGTATATTGTTATCTTGATGCTTCCATCCTCAGCGTGGTTGATTTTCATGTCCAGGAAAGCGATGGATCTGTGCTCTTCCTCTTCATGAGTGAACTTTATGTTTCCCGTCTCGTCTATGGTGTTTAAGTGGTCTGTGAGTCTTTGTGTGTGGCCGGTCTTAATCTTCTCCAGAATGTCGTCCGCATAGCGCCTCCAGAGGGACAGTCTACATCCTTCGGGAGCGGTGGCTATGGCTTTGGCCTCCAAGTCCTCCATGAAGAAACCATTCATGATGGCTGAGAGGGGGTCCCCCATGGCAAAACCCTCCTTTTGTCTGTATATGGTCCCTCTGAACAAGAAATATGTAGACTTGGCTACGAATGATAACAGCCTGACTGTGTTTTCAACTGTTAGGTTTGTTCATTTCCGGAGTGTTGAGTCTGCTTGCAGGCGGTTCTGGACTATGTTTATTGTGGCGTCCACTGGTGTTTTTGTGAATAGGGAGACTACGTCGTGAGATATGAGTATCTCATCTGATTCTACTTTTACAGTGCTTAATTCTTGTGCCAGCTGCTTTGAGTTTTTGCAGTGTTGCTTTGTCTGGCCTAGGAGAGGTTTTATTATCTCGACTAGGGCTTTCGAAAGTTTGTATGTAACTGAGCCTATACTGTCAACAATTGGGCGGAGTGGAACGTCTTTTTTTATGTATTTTAGGGGTGCCGTATATTCTAGGGGTGATACTGGCTGTCGGTACCAAAAAACTGTAGTTGTCCTTGTTTATTTTTCCCTCGGACGCTAATGGCTTTAGTAGAGTCTTCAGTTTTTTCTTTTTGTCCTTTGTCGGGTCCTTTTTTAGAACTTCTTATGTGTCTTTATCTTCCAGCATAGCTATCATTTGGCTTTCATATTGTTTTGTGTCCATAATGACTGTTGTCCTTTCATTTTTCTGCAGGTAGTACTTTGATTGTTTTGTATTTGGCTATTGACTGTATAGCTTTCCATTCTTCCCTACTGGTGTTTTTGTGTGTTATTTTGGCAGTCTTCAGTATCCCTGCTACCTCCTTGCGCAAACCCGCTTTGTCGCCTTGATTTGTTAATTTATGACATGCTATCTCTGTTGCTACAATGAATTTTTCGTATGGGATGTTTATTGGGGTTGTGGCGAGCCAGCACCTTGTTTTCCGTTACTGTTCATTTGCGTTGTGAAAGGTTACATACCCATTTTTCTCTTTTTTCTGTGTGTTCCTCTTCCTTTTTTGCTGAGGTTAGCTTCTCAAGTTTTCTGATATGACGGTATTTTGTTGTCTTGAATTTCTTCTCATGCTCACGTTTTAGATGTACATTCATTATCCGTTCGGTTTCCGTGTCCAGGGGGAAACGTTGTTTAA
This sequence comes from Entelurus aequoreus, assembly GCF_033978785.1. NCBI lineage: Eukaryota > Metazoa > Chordata > Actinopteri > Syngnathiformes > Syngnathidae > Entelurus > Entelurus aequoreus. The sequence continues at coordinate 25,794,602 of NC_084745.1, forward strand.
GTCCACTCCTTTTCTCGGTTAACTGCTCTTCAATGTTGTTGATCTTGTTCACCGTGCATCGTATTCTTTCTCTCACCAAGGTATTTCGTGCTTTTCTTACAATTCTCCGCGTTCATCGTCGGAATTGGGTTTGTGATCCCCAAGCTTGTTGGAACAACTCTTTCATCTCGGCAACGTAATGTGAATCTCAGGTGGTTGCGGAAGCGGGCCAGTTTGTGTTCCAATTGTTCCAAACAACGGAATTCTTTGACACTACACTGTCCATGACTTATAGCTAATATATTGAATAGGTTTATTTAGCCTACTAATGTGTATTTATAAGTGGTTGATTTATATAGGCTAGTAAGGTAAAGTTATGTGCTTGACAAGTTTCGTCTATCTTGCTTCTGCAGCCTTCATCAGAGGTGTCATGTGATGTTAGCGTGACGTCATCTGTGACGTGTTATATGGATTATCAGTAGTACGCACCCTATTTGATCACACCAAGGTGATCACAGACAACCATGACGGAGAAAAGGAGGAGGACCACATAAGACAGGTGCTCAAAGCCTGCAACTACCCAAACTGGGCCATAAACAAAGGCAAACAAGAGGTCCAGAAAAACAACAAGGAGGAAAAAAATAAGAAAGGTTCTAGGCCTGAGAACCTGGCATGGTCACCCTCCCATACGTCAGGGGCGTCACAGAACGCATACAGCGAACGATGAGGAAACACTGCATCAGCACACCAGTGAAGCCGCACATCAAGCTTCGCCAAATCCTAGTACACTCTAAGGATCAGATCCCCCCTGAGAAAAAGTGTGATGTGATATATGAGATCCCTTGCCTAACATGCAATAAAACATACATAGGAGAGACAGGTCGACAGTTCAACACATGAAAAAAGGAACACCAGAAAGAATGGGAAAAGGAAACATCTGGAACGCTCACCCGTGCAACGAGAATGAAAGCAACGCAGTAAAATCTAAAATCAGCCATTTCAGACCACTGCAAGAGGGAAAACCATCTAATGAACTGGGAGGCAGCCAAGGTCATTAGAATGGAAAGCAACAAATTCCATCGGTGGATCAGAGGCGGTTGAAATCAGGAAGCGGGCCCCAAAGACTGTCAACAGGGACGAAGGAGCCTACCAACTATCCCACACCTGGGACACAGTCCTACAGGGCCGCCCCCGGCCGTTTGGTAGACATCCAGACGACAGGGGGCGCCCCGCCCTACCCCCGGCGCACACCAGGGGACATCGCCATCCCACCACTTCAGGTGGGATTTAACAATCCATATAACACGTCACAGATGACGTCACGCTAACATCACGTGACACCTCTGATGAAGGCTGCAGAAGCAAGATAGCAGAAACTTGTCAGGCACAAAAGTTTACCTTACTAGCCTATATAAATCAACCACTCATAAATTAACTGCTATTCCAGCTGCCCGCCGCCACCACCCTAATGGAATATTCATGGAGGCGGCCGACGCGATGGCCGATCTCCATTAACTTCATCATGCTCACTTAATTACAGGCTTGTTATTGTATTTACACCTAGTTAGAGCGTGCAGAGCCCTGACGTGCCCAGCGCCGTTGGAGAGTGTGCGGGTCTATGGCAACACCTTAGAGGGAAGATAACCCCAAATACGTTTGCTGCTAGTGCGTGTGTGTGTGTGTGTGTGTGTGTGTGTGTGTGTGTGTGTGTGTGTGTGTGTGTGTGTGTGTGTGCGAGTGCGTGCGTGTGCATGTAAGAGTATGTGTGGGAGGTCATTCAGTGTGTTTGAATAAGGCAAAATATGTCCATTTAACATATTTATTTAACAGATTCCCAGGTTTTTACCACAGACGGGCATACTCTGAATTAGTTTTCAAGAATACAGTAGTACTTCAACTTACAAGCTTAATTGGTTCTGTGACTGAGTTCTTAACTCAAAGCACTTGTATCTCAAATTGACGTCTTCTGTTGAAATAAAGGGAAATCAATTTAATTGATGTTTGCAGCACAATTTTAGCATGTTACATGCCTTTCAAAAGGAAAAACAAGGTTTTAGATAATAAATATTATATTAAAAAACTGTACAATAAAATGTAGTACAAACAACTACAGTAGTTTTTTAAAAAGATATAATAATGTACAGCATTTACTTTGGAGAGTGGACTTTTACAGGATCTCCTTCCAGATGTTTCTTTCTCAAACACACCGTCAGCAGCTTCTCCATATTTTCATGGTTTAATGTCTACCCTTTAGATATTATTTTAACATCTTTGGCTGGCTTTACACGGATTCGGTCTCAGTAAGGTGTGGACTAGCGCTAGCTATGCATAGTAGGCGACACGCTCATATTTTTGATGATTTCTTTATTTAATTGAATGAATATTATCCACTTCTTCTTCTCAGCACTTTCCTCACTCGCTTTCTCCCTTTCCAAAAAACAGTTATGTCGATTTCTAGCTATAAGGTAATGCTAGCGAGTAAGACCAGATGTTGCGGTATTACAACGCCAACTAATAGTATGGTTGCTTGTATTTCAAATTTTTGCTTGCAACTTAAAGCATAACAATTTGCCAAGTAACAGCTCTTATCTCAAAACAGTCTTAAGTTGGGGCACTCTTAAGTTGAGGTACCTCTGCAACTGTATCCTAAAGCAGTTGAGGCAAAAGTGCACGACTTTGCTCTAACCGACAAAGGCGCTGTTGATAAAAGAGCCCGTCAGCGATGAGAAGTTGAGCTTCTTTAACCTTCACGATGACACTTCAATAGAACACTAGCTTGGAAATGTGAATTCCGAACATGAGAAAAAGAAATGATCCTGTTCCATTAGAAATATTACAAATTGATCATTTTCCCACAAGCCAATCAAGGAAATTATGTCCAATGCCTTTCCGTGTTATTTACCCTACGGTATATACTCAAATGTTGAACTCTGTTTTTTTAATCCACAGTGCCTCATTGAATGTGTTATGCCTGGCCTCAAATAGCGTGAAATAATTTGTTCAAACTACCACTCCAACAACAAGGGGTTCTCCCTTGCTATGAGAACCACGTTTCCACCAAGCGGTACAGTTTGGTTTAGTTCACGGTAGGATTGTATGTTATACCGGTATTAGTATAGTACTGCGATACTAATTAATCATATTCGGTACTATACCGCCTCTAAAAAGTACCGGTCCCCCATGTCATGACACGACGAGCATGTTCGCCGATGCACAATCACGGAGTACTCAGAAGCAGCACCAGTGTGTAGACAGAAAAGGAAGAACGGATACATTGCTAGCTTCGCTACGCACCGGAATCATGACGATGGACGTGTTAAATATAGTCTATAGTTAACAAAGTCTAACCAAGACTTCATTATGCCCGATAATTAACCAGTAAAGTGATCATCTTGACTGTAAACACACTGCACACAAGCGAATGAAGTGCATATTTACTCAACAGCCATACATGTCACACTAAGGGTGGCCGTATGAACAACGCCAACAATGTCATAAACATGTGCCATATAGTGAAACCACACTAAACAAAATTGGCAAAGACATTTTCGGAGAATATTTGCACCGCAACACAACATAAACACTACAAAACAAATTCCCAGAATTCCCTGCAGCACCAACTCTTCCAGGACGCTACAATATAAACAAACACCATTGGTGGATCTACACCTAATATTCACTGTAATGATACCAAGTACAAGAGCGTATCTAGTCGATACTACTATGATTACATCGATATTTTTTTGCATCACAGAATCTTCTTTCATTTTTTTTAAATGTATATTATGTTTATAAACTCGGAAATATGTCCCTGGACACATGAGGACTTTGAACATGACCAATGTATGTCCTGTAACTACTTGGTATCGGATTGATACCCAAATTTGTGGTATCATCCAAAACTAATGTAAAGTAAGTATCAAACAGCAGAAGAATAAGTGATTATTACATTTTAACAGAAGTGTAGATAGAACATGTTGAAACAGAACATAACCAGATATTAACAGTAAATGAACAAGTAGATTAGTATTTCATTTTCTACCACTACCAATATATTACTGCATACGTCAGCAGACTAATTAGGAGTCTTTCTTTGTTTACTTACTGCTAAAAGACAAGTTGTCTTGTTTGTTCACTATTTTATTTAAGAACAAACTTGCAATAAGTACCAAAATACTTTTGGTACCGGTACCAAAATATTGATATCGGGTCAACACTAGTTCACGGTTTGGTAAGCTCCATCCTGATTTGTCTAACGCCTCTGGCATAGAGTGTGAAGGCTGGAGGCTAATTGCTACATTGGCTTCACAAATAGCTTGACAACAAAGCAGCAGAAGCTCCTGTAATTTGCCAGAGAATTCCTCAAAGAACAAAAATGCAATTGCAGCTCTAACAGTCTTTTTCTTCCCAAAATGCTAAGTTTCAAGCAAACCAAGCAATGAGTATGAGAACTAGTTAAAAAGAGACACAAAGATGAAAAATAAATAGATATATATTAACTAAAAATATACAAAGCAAGTGCAAACGTGAATAGACGTTACTTTATTTGCACATTTAAGTGGACTACACTGCTGATTAAAAACAAAAGTGAAAGCATACACACGGTTTAACCCAAACCCTTTTGTACCTTGACTCACCTCAAATAAACCTCACTATTTAAGTTCAACACGTCATTTTTGCTTTTGACCTGCCCAACATTTAGGTATCAGTGGGCGCTATTCTTTTTGGCGGCACTCTTAAATCCTTCTTTTATGTGAGTGATTGAAGCAGGAGGAAGAGCAATAATGGGAATGGGGGGCGGAAGGATGAGGAGAGTGATTTTTCTTTTTTTACCCTACCTTTTTAGAAATGATGACATGATTGCTTTCGCTTGATCATGCATCATCACCCCCCTCTTCCTCTTGCCTCCACCCATGTCCCTGTTAGCATGATGATGTTCTCCTAACACTTGCTGATGACGTCAAAGTTAACTACACCATTTTATGTCTGTGCGGGTGAATGGATGACAGAGTTGGTGTGCTTTTTAAGTGTTTAACTGCCATCAATTGTGTGTGCATGTGTGTATAGATTTCTGTGTATCTAACCTTTGTTCTCACAGCACTCGGCAGGCTGTTATTTATCCAGCAGCCGCTAATGTAGCAGGAAGGAAGGACAAGACAGGAGATAGGGCTGTAGGGGACAACTGGCCATATGGACAATTAAATGTGTTTACAGTATCCATCCATCCATCCATCTTCTTCCGCTTATCCGAGGTCAGGTCGCGGGGACAGCAGCCTAAGCAGGGAAGCCCAGACTTCCCTCTCCCCAGCCACTTCGTCCAGCTCTTCCCGGGGGGTCCCGAGGCGTTCCCAGGCCAGCCGGGAGACATAGTCTTCCCAACGTGTCCTGGGTCTTCTCCGTGGCCTCCTACCGGTCGGACGTGCCCTAAACACCTCCCTAGCTGTTCTCGGTAGGGCACGTGTTTACAGTACAACATCCATAAATATGTCACTTCATCACATGTTGACAATTTCACTTAAAAAAGTATCCCACTTCTGACGCCAAGAAAGTTTAATTGGTTAAGATAGTTTTGCAGAACATACTCACATCAGAACTAGCTATACCAATATAATCAAATACAAGAAAAGAAAAGCATATTATAAGAACATAATAATGAAAGTGAATTTTGGAAGGTTTTGAGTTCCCAAATGGTTAAAGGTCAACCTTACATGGTAGCCTGGTACTTAAAAGTGCATCATTTGTCCACAGTAAATGACCCCCTGTGACAATGTTTTGGCTTCCTGATGGACTGGACTCTCACAATATCTATTCATTTAACTATTCAATAATTATACCCACTTACATTTGTTGCAAGCGATCACCCTGGAAGAGGGTGCTGCCTGTATCTGTGGTCCCTTCTCTCGGTTTCTTCTTTTGAGTTTTTCCTTGCCTGGATGTGGGTTTAGATCCGGGGATGTTATTGTGAGTTTGTCAAAGTATATTCGAGGTCTTAAAAAGTCTTAAATCGGACAATTTGAATTTAAGGCCTTAAAATGTCTAAAAAAAAAAAAACAGATCTTTAATACGATTACAAAATGTCTTTAAAAATGTTTTAACATCACTTTTATGTACAACATGCATAAACTTCAGTCTTGCTTTTAAATGTTTTGATTTTTGAGAACGCTATAAGATAACTACAAAACGGAATTAAAGTAGGCTAACTGCTGCCCGGTCTAAAATGAACAGGAAATGATCACTAACCACCAGCTAGTGTGCTGTGCGCGCACAACGGTGTGTTGTTTTGGCTCAGCATAGCACCGGAGAAAACTTAAAGGCCTACTGAAACCCACTTCTACCGACCACGCAGTCTGATAGTTTATATATCAATGATGAAATCTTAACATTGCAACACATGCCAATACGGCCGGGTTAACTTAAAAAATGCAATTTTAAATTTCCCGGCAAACTTCCGGCTGAAAACGTTTCGATATGATGGCGTTTGCGCGTGACGTCAACTGTTGAAGCGGAAGTATTCGGACCCCATTGAATCCAATACAAAAAGCTCTGTTTTCATCTCAAAATTCCACAGTATTCTGGACATCTGTGTTGGTGAATCTTTTGCAATTTGTTTAATGAACAATGGAGACTGCAAAGAAGAAAGTTGTAGGTGGGATCGGTGTATTAGCGGCGGACTACAGCAACACAACCAGGAGGACTTTGAGGATAGCAGACGCGCTAGCTGAACGACCTCACCTTGACTTCCTCCGTCTGCGGGCCGCCGACCGCATCGGTGATCGGGTGAAGTCCTTCGTCGTACCGTCGATCGCTGGAACGCAGGTGAGCATGGGTCGTGATGAGCAGATGAGAGCTGGCGTAGGTGCAGAGCTAATGTTTTTAGCATAGCTCTGTTAAGGTTCCGTAGCTAAGTTAGCTTCAATGGCGTCGTTAACAACAGCATTGCTAAGCTTCGCCAAGCTGGAAAGCATTAACCGCGTAGTTACATGTCCAGAGTTTGGTAGTATTGTTGATCTTCTGTCTATCCTTACAGTCAGGGGCGTATTTGTTTTGTTTCTATATGCAGTTAAGCCCGATGCTATCATTTTAGCTCAGTAGCTAAAGTGCTTCACCGATGTATTGTCGTGGAGATAAAAGTCTCTGTGAATGTCCATTTCGCGTTCTCGACTCTCATTTTCAAGAGGATATAGTATCCGAGGTGGTTTGAAATACAAATCCGTGATCCACAATAGAAAAAGGAGAGAGTGTGGAATCCAATGAACCCTTGTACCTAAGTTACGGTCAGAGCGAAAAAAGATACGTCCTGCACTGCACGCTAGTCCTTCACTTTCACGTTCCTCATCCACGAATCTTTCATCCTCACTCAAATTAATGGGGTAATCGTCGCTTTCTCGGTCCGAATCGCTCTCGCTGCTGGTATAAACAATGGGGAAATGTGAGCAGCCCTTCCTCTGGTGACGTCACGCTACTTCCGGTAGGGGCAAGGCTTTTTTTTTATCAGAGACCAAAAGTTGCAAACTTTATCGTCGTTCTATACTAAATCCTTTCAGCAAAAATATGGCAATATCGCGAAATGATCAAGTATGACACATAGAATGGATCTGCTATCCCTGTTTAAATAAAAAAAATTCCTTTCAGTAGGCCTTTAACGGAAGCCTACAGCAACGCCGAATTACTTGCATGAGATGGGTAAGTGCAAATTCAACTCCAATTTCCCTTATGCCACTTTTTTGCCAGCCGTGACTAGCGAGCCTCTGTCGATAGCAGTCCCGCCTCCACTCAGGTAAACAAATATTGTGGATGACTGATGAGGACTTACTCTGTTCATTTGTAGGCATGTGAATTTTTTAAAATGAAATATTACAAAAAAATAGAATGTAAACAAATTTTGTTGAACCCTCGCCCTTAGCTGCAGAGACTCGCTGCTTCGTTTGCCCAAACGCCGCACAACATTGCAGGATAGAGAGACGAGCAGGGGCGCCAAAACAAGCTCGGTAGTTAACATCATCTAGCTAGCTTACTTGTCGTCGCTTGCGTTCGCTTTCCAAGCCACAATGTTGACAGCTGTCTACTTTGCTGCTAATCATTTTTGGTCGATTATAATCCGAACACTGTTAGTTTCGAACCAGTTGTAGTTCTAGAGCAGGGGTCCCCTAACAACGGCCCGCGGGCTGGATTCGGCCCACCAGCGTCTAAAATCCGGCCCGCGGGAAGTCCCAAGTTAAAAAAAAAAAAAAGTTTTCCTTTTTCTTTTTCTTTTTCTTTTTTTAAATATGACCTTTCTAATCCATTTTCTACCACCTTTTACTCTCGGTGTCTACTAACCGTTAAGGCAATTCATATTGTCTAAAAGTGCATTTTTCCATCTATAACATGACATCAAGTGTACACTCTTTCAGTCAATTAGTGTGCGAGGAATATATATATACTGTATATATATATACAGTAAACAGCCTGGCCCCCGGCCAAATTGTTTTAACCCAATGTGGCCTCTGAGTCAAAAAGTTTGGGGACCCATGTTCTAGAGCAGGGGTCCCCAAACTACGGCCCGCGGGCTGGATCCGGCCCCCCAGCATCCAAAATCCGGCCCACGGGAAGTCCCAAGTAAAAAAAAAAATTGATGTCCCCCAATTTTAATCGCATTATTAGTTTCCATAAGCATACATATCTCACTGACGCTACAGTACACACATCAATAGGGACTGGAGGTCGGCTGTAATGGCTGACCTCCTAATTTTAACTACACAGTAGACACTCTGGGGGGCCTTGTACACATGCATGTGGGGGGGTTGGGGTTCGGCGCACCCCTCATTGCCTCGTCGGCCTGCGCAGATTGCGGGGACTACGGTCTGGTGGCCTGCCAGGCTTTTATTCATTTATTATTATTATTTTTAATTTTTAATTTAATTTTAAATTGTATTTATTTTTTTATGTATTATTATTTTTGTTTAATCTTATTATTTATTTGTGTGTGACGTCGCGCGGGTCTCGCTTCCTGTTGGGTGGGGTCCGTGCCCGTGTGGCCCGACCTTGTGCTGTGGGGTCTCTGTTGTTGATGTGGTGGCGGCGCGGCGCCCATGTCTGGTCTGTATGCTGTGTCTCGGTTGTTTAGGCGGTGGTGTGATTGTGAAGGTTTGGGTTGGGGTGGTGGGGTCTTTTGGTGGGTTGGGGGGGGGGGGGTGTTGGTGTCTCTTGTTTGCGTGTTGGCGTTTGGGCTGGCTGGCGGGCTGGCGCTGGCTGGTCTCCGTGATTCTGTTGGCGTTCGGTTGCCGGTCGCAGTTTTTTTTTGATCGCTTTGATTTGATTGGGTGGTGCTGGCTGTCAGAGGGTATTGCGGCTGCTGTTTCTGCTGCCGTTTGTTTGTGGTGTGGGCGCCTGTGGCTGCTGGGTCTGGTGCAGGGGGGTGGCTGATGTTGTGACTGGTGGCAGCGCGCACGCGTGGTGGTTGTCAGGGCTGACAAACTGTGTATATGTATGTATATGTGTGTGTATGTATGTATGTATATATATGTGTATGTATATGTATATATGTGTGTGTATGTATATAGATATGTATGTAAATTTCTGGGGGTACGTTCTGGGCCTGCCTGTCAGGTGGGGGTCGGCGCCTCAGGCTACTGCATCCGGACTGTGTGTCTGGGGCTCCTGGGTCCCACCGTCCATTTCTTCCGGGTGCCCGTCTTGGTTGGGGCCTGCTGGGTCTAGTCCCTGCGTCCACTGTGGTAGCTTGGTGCTGCAGGGTATTCCGAGGTGCTGCGAGTCGGCCAGTTGTTGGGGTAGTGACCTTGTGTTTCAGCATGTCTGTGATCTTGTTTTAATTATTTTTAAAAATATATATATTTAATTATTTATTTATTTTTATTTTTTAATATATGTTATTAATATTATTATTTTTTTCCCCCTCTACCTCAGGGGGGGACTCGGCAGGGCGTTTGCAGGTTGTTCCATCTCCATCGTTGGGGTCCTTGTGAGTGGGGTGGGTGGTTCCCGTGGCCCCGTGCTGGGTGGTCCTGTGGCGGCCGACTTGGGTGGGCTGGCCAGGGGCTGGCCTCGCTGCGCTCTCCGGGGGTGGGGGGTGGGCTCATGGGGGCCCTGTTGCCGGTGGGTCGGGGGCGGTCTTCCCGTCCGATTGCGGGGGGTCTCCGGGCCCCTCAGGCGGGGCGTCCCGCCTTTCTGCCCGTGTGGGGTGTGGTCTCTCGCTGGCTTGGTGTCTGGCTGTCCCCTGCTTTTCTCGTGCCTTGTCCTCTGCCGGTTGCGTCTGTCTGCGGCCTGCTGCTGGCCCTTGTGGGCGGCGCGATGGGCCGGGCTCTGGGGTTCCTGTCGTTGTCCGGCTTGGCTGCGTGGGGGCGGTGGTCCCTGGTTCCCTGGGCACCACACCTACTGTTTGTGGGTTGGGCTCTCGGGGAGGCTGGGGCCGTACTCTGGCTCCCGCACACACTGGGAGTCAAATGTATTGTACATACAAATTCACATATACTCACATACATACATACACACATACATAGGTATCTACGCTCCCACATACATATACAAATACAGTACATATTTACACACTCAAAGTTCGTACATCCACACGCACATTCATTGTACAAACATACACATACTGTACATATACATTCACTGTACAAACACACATACTGTATACACATACTGTACATATACATTCACTGTACAAACACACATACACATACTGTACATATACATTCACTGTACAAACACACATATACACATTCTGTACATATACATTCACTGTACAAACACACATATACACATACTGTACATATACATTCACTGTACAAACACACATATACACATACTGTACATATACAAGTACATATGCACACATACACTCATGCACATAATCACGTTTCATCAAACATATATTAATGTTGTTGCCCTAGGGCGGGGGTCGGCAACCCGCGGCTCTAGAGCCGCATGCGGCTCTTTAGCGCCGCCCTAGTGGCTCTCTGGAGATTTTTCAAAAATGTATGAAGAATGGAAAAAGATGAGGGGAAAAAAATCTATTTTTTTGTTTTAGTATGGTTTGTGTAGGAGGACAAACATGACACAAACCTCCCTAATTGTTATAAATCACACTGTTTATATTAAATATGCTTCACCGATTCGAGTATTTGGCGAGCGCCGTTTTGTCCTACTAATTTTGGCGGTCCTTGAACTCACCGTATAGTTTGTTTACATGTATAGCTTTCTCCGACTTTCTAGGACGTGTTTTATGCCACTCCTTTTTCCGTCTCATTTTGTCCACCACACTTTTAACGTTGTGCGTGAGTGCACAAAGGTGAGTTTTGTTGGTGTTATTGACTTGTGTGGAGTGCTAATCTGACATATTTGGTCACTGCATGACTGCAAGCTAATCCATGCTAACATGCTATTTAGGCTAGCGATATGTACATATTGCATCATTATGCCTCATTTGTAGCTATATTTGAGCTCATTTAGTTTCCTTTAAGTCCTCTTAATTAAATGTATATCTCATGACACATGTAATATGGCTTTTAATTTTTTGCGGCTCCAGACAGATTTGTTTTTGTATTTTTGGTCCAATATGGCTCTTTCAACATTTTGGGTTGCCGACCCCTGCCCTAGGGTAAACTGGGTATAACACATGGCACACTGACAAAGCTTAACCTATTGTTACTATAACAATCTACAAGGTTAATGTAGGTTGCTTCTCTTTCTTCCCCTCCATTTTTCTGCATTCTTTCGTATCTCAAGTTATCATTACGTATCTGTATTGTTGATAATAAAGGTAAAGTTTTGGTATTGTTCATTATCAATAGCACTATTTCTATAGGTATTCATATTGCTCCATTTTTAGTGTAATAATGCTCATTGTCATTTCTGTATTATTTTTTATTTTCGCTAACTGCTTATTTGCTATTACTTTTACCACCATATTTGTACATGTTGTATTTGCTGATGTTGCTCTATTGTTGTTGTTGTTGTTGTGTTTGCTGCTGTTGTTTTTGTCTCTCTGTCTAATCCCCCTCTTGTCCCCACAATTCCCCCCTCTGTCTTCCTTTTTCTCTCTTTCTATCCCCTCCTGCTCCGGCCCGGCTGCACCAAGTGATAATATAAATACATTTAATAAAGTCAAATACAAATAAGGCAACAAGAGAAGTATCCTACACTTCTCTTTTGTAAAGTAAATCTGAACAGCCGATATGGGCATCTACATCTACTATATGATTTGCCTAAGAAGCTGGACAGGACAAAAAAAAAAAAAAAAATTAAATTGTTTTTTTAATCTTTCCTTTCTAATCCATTGTCTACCGCTTGTTACTCTCTGTGTCTCCTAGCCGCTCAGGCCAATCATACTGTCTAAAAATGAATTTTCCCATCTATAACGTGACTGTTAATTGATGTTAAATGACAAAACGGATTATAAAGACAATGTATATATACATATATATATATATATAAATACATACACACACATATATATATATACTGTATACATACATACATATATATATATATATATATATATATATGTGTATATATATATATATATATATATATATATATATATATATATATATATATATATATATATATATATATATATATATGTATGTATGTATATATATATATATCTTTATAAATATAAATATATATATATATATATACATATATATATATATATATATATATCTTTATAAATATAAATATATATATATATATATATATATATATATATATATATATATATATATATATATATATATATATATATATATATATAAAGATAGATATATATAAAGATAGATATATATATACACAGCCCGGCCCCTGGCCAAATTTTTTTTAACCCAATGCGGCCCCGGAGTCAAAAAGTTTGGGGACCCCTGTTCTAGAGCATTTATTAGTTGCCAGCAAGAAGGTATATTTTTGACGTGACAAGGGTAAACAGCGGTCACGGCACCAGTAGTATATTACCCAACGCAGCGTGGCTATAGAATAGAGTTGCCAAATGGGAAAAGTTTTTGCATGCATATTTTAGAATTTTAAACTACATTTTCAATTATAATAATGTTAGTAAATTATCTACTAAAAAATCTGTGACATGTAAGTATCAAAAAGACAGCCAAAAGAGGTTGGTAGATTAGAATAATTCACATATTGAAATATAATGTAGAAATGCGCCCAATTGAAGGTAATGTAGTTTTGATTTTTAAACTCTTCTTACGGGGCTGGCGTGGCAGCACTTTGTGCTGAGAGAAATGTTTCTCTTTTTTTTTGTCAGTTTTCCTTTTCTTTTTCTTTTCAAAGTGTGCTCACATCCCTGCATTTGACTCTGCCACTGAATGAACGCACTCGGGTTCTGAAAGTAATGCACACAGTGAAACCTTGTATACCCTGTTTGAAATTTTAAAGACAAAAAAAACAAACACAAACATGTCAATTTGTCAATGGCGACAAAAGTATCAAATTAATTTTCATTTATCCTTCAATCAATTGTACTTATCAGCCCAGGCTAATAAAGGGGATCTTCACTTTTTAAGAATGTTACCTATTGTTCACAAACATTATGTAAGAAAATAATTCAGATATATATGTTTTTAATGCATTCTAACTCGTAAATAAATGCGAGCAATAGTGTGCTTACAATAGAGCCAATGGGAGGTCCTCTTTTCTACTGTAAAGCCCTTTAAGTAGCCATCCATAAACTGCCAACAATACTCCACTTACATTGTGTGACTTGAATATTAACCAGCTGTTAGTGATTTTGTTATAATAAGCGCTAACGCAGACAAACTATTTAACACGGCTCCGTGATCACAGGGAGCTAACGAGCTTGTGTGGCGTTGTTGACATCATCGGCTAGTGAGCTGCTTTCTCGCCTCTGTGCTCTGTAACGTTTATTCTAGATCATAAATAATGCCTCTCAGCTGACGATGTGAAATCAATCAAAGTTTATTTATATAGCCTTTAATCACAAATGCCTCAAAGGGCTGCACAAACCACAACAACATCCAACATCAGGACAAGAAAAAAAAACAATCCAATGGGTTATTATACTATATCATATTATTATTATATTCTTTATGGTCGTAAAGTTTTAAAACGTCTTAAATTTGCCTTGTTGAAACTTCCAGAGACTCTGGTTTGTGTAAGGGCTGAGACATTTGTGATTAAGGGCTATATGAATAAAAGGAATGTTTTTTGATTAATTATGTGATTTTTGACATGCTGATGAGAACGCTGTCATCAGGTGAACTTCGCACCAAACAACGCGTTTTCAATTGGACGTTCTCTTCAGCGGCCGTCATTATTTTTCTTAGGCGGCGCTAGTGTGTTATTACTTGGTTTTTATGACACTTGATGCACAATAGACACTCGCCGCAACGTGGCAAAGATTCGGCAGCGCCGACCCGCCTGCCTCAAATGGTTTTAGGTGTCGCCCAGCAAGGCCACCAGAGGGGATAACACCAAATATTGACTCAACCGCTCTCGCTGTACTTTTCCATCGATCTCATGTTCCTGTATCATTTGCGCCGTCATCGACAAGTCGGTCCAATTCTGTCATCACCATCCCAGCCTTCAAAGTGATAGCATGAAAGGCGGCTAGCATAATATCTCCAGTTATAGTTCCAGGAGCAAATGTGTAAGATTCACCTGATGAGTGCATGTTTTTTTTGTTTTTTTTTTGCTGAGAATAATACCATTTTCCTCTTCATTTCTATTGTAGCTCGTACTGGCTGGTGGAACAAAGAAAAGGAGGTGTACAGGAAGCTGAAGGAAGTGCCTGATAAAGTGCTCGCCGCCAGCGGCTACGCCGAAATTAACCTGGCTAAACTCTTCCAATCCTTCTCTTCCCTCAAGTAAAAAAATCAATTACCACCTTTAGTATTGTAGGATTATGTCTCATCTGTGCATCTAATGGTTCAGGTACACATTCTAAACCCCAATCAATCACACCCTCTCCATCCGTCATGCACCTCACATACGCACCAGTCAATTGACCCTCCATCATGGGAGTAATCACACCTAAATGACCATCTCTTGTGTGCGCGCTTCTGTGTGTGTGTGTGTGTGTGTGTGTGCACAGAAAAAATGACTTATCTCCAGAGCAGCTCAGTATAGTCCAAAAGGCGCTAATTAGCTAATGATAGCGACCTAGCCCACTCGGACCACTGGATCCCTGAAGCCATCGGACACTTGTTCTGATTACCCCCATTCATCCTGTGTGCGTGTGTCACGAAAAAGCCTGATAAAGGATGCAGAAGTTGACTTGGGAGAGGAAAGGCCACACGTGCTTCCTCACCCTCACTCTTTTGTCTCGGTATCGAATAGAAAATGTTCTCCTGCACCGCCTTCTGTTTAACTGCTTTTGTCCCTTCTCTCCCCGCCCCGCTCACATTCTCTTGTGTTTTAATGCATGTCATTTTCTGTGTATACGCCGGTTTAGCAAACGATCCTTTTGTAATTAGAGTCACTTGTATTACTGTTTTGATACTTGAACAATAAAAAGAGAAATAAATGCTGCATTAATATTATTTGTCGTGAGCGGCGTTGCTGTAGCCTCAATAATTACCCTGAAATGTCAAAATTAAGTGCACCTACACACAAAAAATCTGCCTTTACAAACATAGTGTCTTTGTCAACACATTATATTTGATTAAAGGCCTACTGAAACCCACTACTACCGACCACGCAGTCTGATAGTTTATATATCAATGATGAAATCTTAACATTGCAACACATGCCAATACGGCTGGGTTAACTTATAAAGTGCAATTTTAAATTTCCCGGGGAACTTCCAGTTGAAAACGTCTATGTATGATGACGTTTGCGCGTGACGTCAATGGTTGAAACAGAAGTATTCGGACACATTGTATCACAATACAAAAAAGCTCTGTTTTCATCGCAAAATTCCACACTATTCTGGACATCTGTGTTGGTGAATCTTTTGCAATTTGTTTAATGAACAATGGAGACTGCAAAGAAGAAAGCTGTAGATGGGATCGGTGTATTAGCGGCTGGCTGCAGCAACACAACCAGGAGGACTTTGAGTTGGATAGCAGACGCGCTATCCGACGCTAGCCGCCGACCACATCGATGATCGGGTGAAGTCCTTTTTCGCGCCGTCGATCGCTGGAACGCAGGTGAGCACGGGTGTTGATGAGCAGATGAGGGCTGGCTGGCGTAGGTGGAGCGCTAATGTTTTTATCATAGCTCTGGCGAGGTCCCGTAGCTAAGTTAGCTTCAATGGTGTCGTTAGCAACAGCATTGCTAGGCTTCGACAGGCGGCACAGCATTAACCGTGTGGTTACAGGTCCAGTGTTTGGTTCGGTGTCTCCTGATAGTAGTATTGTTGATCTGCTGTCTATCCTTCCAGTCAGGGGCTTATTTATTTTGTTTCTATCTGCATTTAAGCATGATGCTATCACGTTAGCTCCGTAGCTAAAGTGCTTCACCGATGTATTATCGTGGAGATAAAAGTCACTGTGAATGTCCATTTTGCGTTCTCGATTCTCATTTTCAAGAGGATATAGTATCCGAGGTGGTTTAAAATACAAATCCGTGATCCACAATAGAAAAAGGAGAAAGTGTGGAATCCAATGAGCTCTTTTACCTAAGTTACGGTCAGAGCGAAAAAAGATACGTCCTGCACTGCACTCTAGTCCTTCACTCTGACGTTCCTCATCCACGAATCTTTCATCCTCGCTCAAATTAATGGGGTAATCGTCGCTTTCTCGGTCCGAATCGCTCTCGCTGCTGGTGTAAACAATGGGGAAATGTGAAGAGCCCTTCAATCTGCGACGTCACGCTACTTCCGGTACAGGCAAGGCTTTTTTTTATCAGCGACCAAAAGTTGCGAACTTTATCGTCGATGTTCTCTACTAAATCTTTTCAGCAAAAATATGGCAATATCGCGAAATGATCAAGTATGGCACATAGAATGGATCTGCTATCCCCGTTTAAATAAAAAAATGTCATTTCAGTAGGCCTTTAAGCTATTTTTTCGGGTGTGCAGGTGTACCTAATTGTCAGAGAAATAGTTGAAGATTTTGTAGATATTTTATTACAAACTCCAAAACCAGTGAACTTGGCACGTTGTGTAAATCGTAAATAAAAACAGAATACAATGATTTGCTAATCCTTTTCAACCTATATTGAATTGAATAGACTGCAAAGACAAGATATTTAACATTTGAACAGGAAAACTTGGTTATTTTTTGCAAATATTAGCTAATTTGGAATTTGATGCCTGCAACATGTTTCAAAAAAGCTGGTAAATGTGGCAAAAAAGGCTGAGAAAGTTGAGGAATGCTCATCGAACACTTTTTTGGGACATCCCACAGGTGAACAAGCTAATTGGGAACAGGTGGATGTCATGATTGGGTATAAAAGCAGCTTCCGGGAAATGCTCAGTCATTCACAAACAAGGATAAGGCATTTGTTCACTTCGTGAGCAAATTGTCGTACAGTTTAAGAACAACATTTCTCTACGAGCTACTGTAAGGAATTTAGGGATTTAACCATCCACGGTCTGTAATATCATCAAAAGTTTCAGAGAATCTGGAGAAATCACTGTCCGTGACCTTCGACCCCTCAGGCGGTACTGCATCAAAAAGCGACATCAGTTTGTAAAGGATATCACCACATGGGCTAAAGAACATTTCAGAAAACCACTGTCAGTAACTACAGTTTGTCGCTACATCTGTAAGTGCAAGTTAAAACTCTACTATGCAAAGCCAAAGCCTTTTGTCAACAACACCCAGATACGCCGCCAGCTTGGCTGGGCCCGAGCTCATCGAAGATGGACTGATGCAAAGTGGAAAAGTGTTCCTTGGTCTGACAAGTCCACATATTAAATTGATTTAGGAAACCGTTAACGTTGTGTTCTCCGGAACAAAAAGGAAAATAACCATCCGGATTGTTATAGGAGCAAAGTGTAAAAGCCAGCATCTGTGATGGTATGGGGGTGTATTAGTGTCCAAGGCATGGCTAACTTACACATCTGTGAAGGCGCCATTAATGCTGAAAGGTACATACAGGTGTTGGAGCAACATATGTTGCCATCCAAGCAACGTTATCATGGACGCCCCTGCTTATTTCAGCAAGACAATGCCAAGCCACGTGCTACAACAGCGTGGCTTCCTAGTAAAAGAGTGCAGGTACTAGACTGGCCTGCCTGTAGTCCAGATCTGTCTTCCATTGAAAATGTGTCGCGCAATATGAAGCGTAAAATATAACAACGGAGACCCCGGACTGTTGAACAACTTAAGTTGTACATCAAGCAAGAATGGGAAAGAATTAAATTCAAAATTTGGTCATTTGCGGAAAAAAATATTAAGTTTCTTAGTTCAAACATTAAATATCTTGTCTTTGCAGTCTATTCAATTGAATATTCTTGTGTACTGAGAAGAAAAGGAGGCGACAACCAAGGCTGAACTGCGGTTTACAAAGTTTATTGAAACCTTTGATGAGTGAGTGAAGTGTGTATGCTACTCTAAGTGAACGGGTGTAGACGATGTGTAGAATTAACCGTGTAAGTATTACCAGGGTTTGTTGTCTGTGAGTGTTGGATGGATCTTTTTTCGAATCAAGGGGGCAAGGCGAAAAGGCAGTCCATAAGAAGGCAAGCAGTTGAGGGTAGGAGAGTGGCAGCGTAGTCCGTGTCCGAGCAGGGGTTGAGGATCGAGGAAGGTAGTCAGAGATCCGGATGGATGTGAGGCAAAACACGATCACAGATGACTGGGAAGACACAAGGTGCATGAACTAGGGAACAAGGAAGAGCACAGAGAAGGCGAGCAAAGCACAAGAGAGGGGATGCCAGACGTGATGCTTACTGGGAAGATGAGCGACGTTCTGGCAAAGGTTCCTCGGGTCCGCTGGTCTTTATGCTGCTCCCTCTCATTAGGTCCAGGTGCACTGATCCGCGATTGCCTGCAGCCTTGTCGCTGCGTGGACGTGCTGCGCTCAGCGCGAGCAGGGGCATGTCTGGACGCGCTGCCAGCGGAGGTGCCGGCAGACCCAGCTGCCAGGGGAAAGCGGGTTTGAGCCCGCGCCGTGACAAATATAAGTTAAAAAAGGTATTCTGTTTTTATTTATGATTTAGACAATGTGCCAACTTCACTCATGGTTTTGTGTTTTGTAGATTTTGTGTTTGCAGTTTAGTTGCCTGCCAAATACGTCAAATTTTGACATCGTTGTAAAGGCATAATATTTAATACAGCTCTTCATCGATTGTGGTGTACCTAATCAATCCCTAACGGAAGTCACTATGTCACCATTCGATCCCCACCAGTTATGCGCAGCCTGGAAACTTTGTCTAATGCCCGCAAGTTCCTTAACTTCACTGCACATTTTGGCCAATCATCACATCATTTTCACCAATCAAATTTGTCTGAGCGGCGTCTAAACTGGCACATTACCTGTCTAATCAAAACTTGTTTATTGTGTACAACAGGCAGGAACAGAAACGTGTAACAATATAATAACTTTTTATTCCTCAAACGTCACATATGTCGCCCTCAAGCCTTGCTCAGACCTACTTCCGGTTCCTGTCGTAGGCACAAAGCCTTGTGGGTAACGTAGGATATAAAAATTTAGTAAAAACACCTTCATCCTCAAATCCTAGTTTACATGATTTATTTATGTATTTATTGAACCTTTACTCATCCAGAATAAAGCAATTAAGACATATTGTCATTTACAATGCTGAAAAGGCATAATTTACATTTTAGAGATGTTGAAGTGTAATAATCTCTCATTGTCTCCTTTGAATCCAATGAGCCAGCTTGTACCTAAGTTACGGTCAGAGCGAAAAAAGATACGTCCATCACTGCCTCTCAAGTCCTTCACTGTAACGTTCCTCATCTACGAATCTTTCATCCTCGCTCAAATTAATGGGGTAATCATCACTTTCTCGGTCCGAATCTCTCTCGCTCCATTGTAAAAAATGGGGAATTGTGAGGAATACTAGCTCCTGTGACGTCACGCTACTTCCGGTACAGGCAAGGCTTTTTTTTATCAGCGAGCAAAAGTTGCGAACTTTATCGTCGATTTTCTCTACTAAATCCTTTCAGCAAAAATATGGCAATATCGCGAAATGATCAAGTATGACACATAGAATGGATCTGCTATTCCCATTTAAAAAAAAATAAAAATTCATTTCAGTAGGCCTTTAAGCAAAAGCGAGGTAACTTTCACAAACATTTCTATACGAGCAACACCCACAATGAATTAAAAAAAAAACACAAAAAACCCCCACTTAAATCAAAAATTAAATGGGGACTGTACTTTTTGTGGAATTTTTCCTATTGTTCACAATCATTACGAAAAGACATGACGGATGAATAAAAAATAAAAAAAAGGTTCTAAATATCAAATATACGTTAATAAAAGTCCGCTTACAACGGAGCCAATGGGAGGTCCTCTATTCCGCCCATAAAATCCAATAAATACCCATTCAAAAAGCACCAACACTACTCCGTTTACATTTTGTGACTTAAAGTATTAGTGATGTTGTTACTATAAGCGCTAGGACCAATGAACTATTAATAGTGGCGCCGTGATCACAAGCTGAAGAAACAAATCCATGTCAGAATACCAACACATTTAGCTTAACTGCACCAATTTTGTCAAGAGGAGTGGTCAAGAATTCAACCAGAAGCTTGTGGATGGCTACCAAAAGCGCCTTTTTGCAGTGAAACATGTAACCAAAAATTAACATTGCTTTTGACCCAGCAGATTTGGTCACATTTTCAGTAGACCCATAATAAATTCATAAAAGAACCAAACTTCATGAATGCTTTTTGTGACCAACAAGTATGTGCTCCAATCACTCTATCACAAACAAATAAGAGTTGTAGAAATTATTGGAAACTCAAGACAGCCATGACATTATGTTCTTTACAAGTGGATGTAAACTTTTGACCATGACTGTATGTATGTGTGTGTATATATATATATATATATATATATATATATATATATATATATATATATATATATATATATATATATACATATACTGTATTAAAACAGCTTTTCTTCTCTAATATTGCTGAACTCTGTCAATGCATTTGATTCCAATCAAACGTATTGTCATTACACAAGTACAAGCAAATGTAGTTTGGCATCGAACCAGAAGTGCAATAAACAAATTACACACACATGGTTCAGTAGACGTAATTGTATAGATGCCAATACAAAGTGAGCATTATGGTCCTTGCTCAGGCTTGTATTGGATCTCATTTTGTACCTATAATATCATTTTGCGTCATTCCTCCCAATCAGGTTGCAAATCCTGCACCGTAGTTAAAGACTACCCTCGCACTTCTCACTATGAGTTCATAATGTTTTTTCCCCCAAACTTCTTCCTGCTGTTTACATTTCCATAAACGCGGCCCGCCTCGCAAATCACTTGAAAACATTGTGACCTGTGAAGGCAACCTTAAGTGGACCTCGCACTTAAACCCTGATTCACAAAGCAACCATCACGCTGCGTGCGGCAGAAAGTGTATTTAAAGGCCCAAAACTTTACATATTTATTTAATCATATAGTCCGTTCCCTCGCCCCCCCCCAAAAATGCCGTGCCAGTTTTATTTTGTACTCTTTGGATTTAATCATCTCCGCGACAGAGGCCTGCCTGGGCCCGGTTTTGTCCCGGCCCGCCGTAAACCAGTCAAACGGAGTCCCTCACATTAATTCAACCCAGCTAAGCTAATAAGGTCGAACAAGTCTCTTTGTATTGTGGCGTTAAGCTTTATTGCTTGTCGTTTTGACCAGCGACGGACAAGGTAGGCTTTGATGAGGGAATTAGTCCCCCATTCTGTGGCGGTTATTCATAGCGCGCTGGAACTACAAGCAGCAGAGAGGGTGTCAAAAGGAGAGCTGGTCCTATTGCAAAGTGTCTCCCTTGTTGGATCTGAAAGGACGGTTATGAGACGATAAACCGCTTAATACACTGAGCTAATTGGATGAGAGCAAGGGAGACGGGGAATTAAGGGGCGACCCGAGAGGGGAGCGGAGTGCCGCGGCCCCCGCTATTCAGCTCTTTCACTAGGCCCGGGAAGGAGGAGGGGGGAGATGACGGAGGAGAGCAGGGGGGCTGTTCATCATCAAAGCGCCTTTTCGAGCTCCTCTCCCAGAGAGACCCGAGTAAGCAACGACCGATCCAACTGAGGCCATGGAGTGATTGGGCCTATTCTCCTCGCCAGACAGGGACGTGGTGGGAGAAATGAGGGTCGCCCAAATCAGGAGCCAAATCAAGTCCAAGGGGAAGGGGGAAGGCGTGGGTGAGGTAAGTGCAGCATCCGGTGGGAGGGACACCTGCAACACACCTATGCGGCTGCAGATCCTAACGTAACGTTATGGGAGGCTAAGAGCCTGTGTAAGGACGTTGCTCGTCGGAACAGTCAAAATAAACTTTCATTTCGCTTTGTTTTCAACGCTAAAACTGGTAAAAATGTCAAATCTAAAACTTATAATAACAACATTCAAATGTTGACTCATCCGGGTAACACTAGTGCGTTTTCAGCGTAAAATTATAAAGACATCAAATGTAATGTAGCCACATGGCATTTATGGTAATAGCATGTTCACATTAAGCACAATACAGTCATCCAACAAAAATGTTATTTAAAAAAAGCACTCACTTTAGTTGACGTATAAAAACGAGAAGAAAATGTTGACAGAAATTAAATCCGATCATATTTAATTGTGTCTTGTCGACAGGCGGTACAAGTTCAGAATATACTGTATCCAATCACAGCTCTTTAACTGGTATTTCGAAAAGAAGGGTGGGCGTTTGCTGCGAACGAGAGCCAATCGGATGCTTTTCCTTGTCAGATGAGGAAGTGTATGGATTTAACATGTTCCACATCGTAATATCTGTACTGGGAGAAAGTAAAGGAGACACGTTTATTTTTTACTTCTATGACGCCATCAGCAAGTGAGTCATCAAGTGTGACATCTGCTCAATTTTAAATTAAACTATTGTTGTGTTGTTCCAAAAATTGATTCCGCATGAGCGCGCATCGCTCGTTTTAAATGGCGCTGCTTGGGCTTCGTCTGTTCACAACTGATTACTACGTGTAACACTTATATTTGTGGTTTTTGTAAGGATGTGTGTTTGAAAAGATTTAAGCTGTTTTTGTGTCCGGAAAATGAAACTGTTGCCCATTTATATGGTAGTAATGAGATTGTAAAAAAAAAACATTATTGATTCCATGTCGATGAAAAACTTCAATCCGTGTACCTTCCGTTCGTTCTATGTCCAATTCTTAAACGCAAATCAAAAAACAAAATTAGGGCCGTTTTTCGATTTTTATTATATATGGCAAATTTTAAAACAAAAAAAGGGTTGATTTTCATTCAAATATTGCCATAAAATTGGATTTTGTACTGTTTTCCTTTTATGGATTTTTATTTTTCCAGATAAACACAAAAATCGAATATGCGTTCATCCAAAATGCAAAAATGCGTGTTTATCTGTGTGATGACAAATTTAACCGCAAGCAGTATTTTAGCTTTTCCTTTGCGTTTAGCATGTTTTTAGCATAACGGTAACATCTTTGTTGAGCAGGAGCCCTTTTGTCGTTTTAAAAAAGTGTCATTAAATAATTGTTAAACTTTTGTTTCAGAAATGAAAATAGGAAAAATGGCCCGAAATTTGTTTTTTGATTTGCATTTAAGAATTCGAAATAGAATGAACGGAAGGTACACGGACCAACCTCTTTCTTGTTTCAAAGCTACATACAATATTAACTGTTATTTGTTAATACACATAATAAACATTAATAGTTTCTTGTTGTATTCATTAAATCAATGTATTCTTGGTTGCCAAAAAGAGATTCAATGTAATATTTTGATATTGGCACATCTCATCTGTGCATAAATATTTTGTTTATCTTTAAGAGAGTTACATGTATAATAATATATTACATACTGTACTGATCATGTTGAATTACCCTTTAAGACGCTGGACTGTTTGGTTTGTCTTAGAAGACGTTTCGCCGCTCATCCGAGTAGGCTTCATCAGTTTGTGCTCATAGAATTAGATTGGTCAGGACTAGATCTGACTTGCTGTTTTTTTCTGGTCCAGATCTTAAAGGAGAACTGCACTTTTTTGGGAATTTTTGCCTATCGATCACAGTTATGGAAGACATGACCATGGATGTATTTTTTTTTTTAATACATTCTAACTGGTAAATAAAGGTCTACTTACAGCGGAGCCAATTGGAGGTCTTCTATTTTGCCAATAAAAAAACGCCATCTCGTGACTTGAATATTAACCAAGTATTAGTGATCTTGTTATTAAAAGTGCTAACACAGACAAACTATTTATAGCAGCGCGGTGATCACTAGCGTGTGTCCCTATGTTTACATCATCAAGTGGTTACCTGTTTCCTTGCCTACTTGCTCGTGGAAGTTTATTGCAAATCATAAACCATGCCTCCCACCTGGATAGTAGGACGAGGAGGATGTAATCTGACAAGTTGGTCCACTTTGACAGACAATTTAGACACGGAAACAGCGAAAATGACACAAAAAGACGCTTAGTTCCACCCCCTTTCTTTTCACGAGGATTATGAGTCATTGTTCATCTGAACGGGAATATAACAAGATTCTATCAGTCGGTATCCTAATGACAGTAGACCTAGTACAGTAAGTGATGTTTTATTATGTTTGCTGGCTCTCATGAAGTCTGCAGCGAGTAATAATCAGGGATTTTTGGGGAAAAAAATGCAAAAGTCAGGATGCATTTTTTAAATTAATGTGCCGCGTATGCTTAAAATGATCAAAATACGTAAATATTAGATGTTATTATAAATGTGCTCGTTCCTAAATTATAAATATACTTATTTAATGCATATAAAACCTTAATGGAGGTATTTGGGTGTTTTTTTAAGGGCTCCATTGATCACATTTATTTAATATTTAGAATGCATAAAAAACAGGAAAACATACAGGATGTGTTTTTGTCTTACGTAAGGATTGTGAATCTGAGGCAAAATTCCCCCAAAAAAGTGCAGTTCCCCTTTAAGTGACAGACCCTTGTTGTCTCTGGGTGCAACCTGGGAGTGGCAAATCTCAGGCACATGGCTAATTTAAATATGATTCGTGTATTTAAATAAGGGTGTGGCCCAGCCACTCCAACATGTGCGCTCAATTCCACGTTGATTTGGACGTACAAAAGAAAAGTGCATGAATTGATGCGTGCGCACACTGAATCTTTTTGCGCGTACGTTTTCTGGATTTGAGAGTGCACCATTTTTTTTAGTAGGAAATCCATGCGAGTCTTAATACATGAGGCCCTTGGTGTGTAAAAAGGTGTGTTAAGAAGCGGACTGACGATGCACACTGCCACCAATGTGCAGAGTTGTAATGTTGTCATAATGTGTAAACAGGTAGGACAAATCTGTTTGTGGCGGGCCGACACAAATGCAGCTTGTAGAATTAAGAATATATTTAAAAAATGATGTATTTCTTAAAGATAAAGTAGTTTCATAATTAAAGCCTTCCCCCTAATAAATGTATTGTATTCTATGCAGTATATTGGAGGCATCTTCATGGACACTGTTTCACATAAGTCATGTACAAATAATGAAAAGTACCCATTGTAATGTTTGCTTAACTGACTTTTTTGGTAGTTTTTGGCAACCTAAAGACATCGCAGTTGTTTGATAAATGTAGTTAGTTTTGACATAATTGCATTCATTTATGCAAATATATGGCCTGCATTGTGACAGACTGCAGCTCCAATCAAAGGTAGTTGTTAGTCAACAAACTGCTTACTGTTAGCATTTAGTGTACTTTTTAAATGTCAATGTGATACAGTATATGTGCTCAGTGGGGGAGGGGCAGTACTTGGCCAGCCCCCACACTACGCCATAGCCATTGATTCCAGTCCATCAAATGATGCGTCCTTTTCTAAGCAAATTTATATTCAGGCCTGTGGGAGCTAATCTAATCCCACCAGTGCATTCCTCCTCCTCCTCCTCCTCCTCCTCCTCCTCCTCCTCCTCCTCCTCCTCCTCCTCAATGAAAACATCCAACAAGTGTGACTTTCTGATGGCTAATTTCACTGCAACTCGCATTGCAATTTTCTCGCCTTTTTGCACTGCAAAGGAACGTTTTAGTTTACTACCAGCAGGTCCTACACACACACACACACACACACACACACACACACACACACACACACACACACACACACACACACACACACACACACCACCCCTGAGCCTTCCCCATGCATTAGAGACAAATTGGTTTGCCATTCATTGTTGACAATAAGATTAAAGCAAGCCTTGTGAAGGTTTTATTGGAGGGGAACCACTGAGTTGGAGCAGGAATGAGAGCAACTATTTTATAAATCATTTAGGCTAAGAAGAAATCAGATCTGTTTCTTCCTACTCCTTTTTAAATAGGTTGAAATAAACTATTACCACAACCCTTAACCTTACTTTTACAGCAACATGTACCTTTATTCTTATCTTCACTGTTACCCTCATTCTTATCTTCACCATTACCTGTATTCTTACTTTCACCATTACCCTCATTCTTACTTTCACTGTTACCCTCATTCTTATCTTCTCAATTACCTGTATTCTTACTTTCACCATTACCCTCATTCTTACTTTCACCATTACCCTCATTCTTACTTTCACCATTACCCTCATTCTTACTTTCACCATTACCCTCATTCTTACTTTCACCGTTACCCTCATTCTTACTTTCACTGTTACCCTCATTCTTACTTCCACTGTTACACTCATTCTTATCTTCACCATTACCCGTATTCTTACTTTCACCATTACCCTCATTCTTACTTCCACTGTTACCCTCATTCTTATCTTCACCATTATCCTCATTCTTACTTCCACTGTTACCCTCATTCTTATCTTCACCATTACCCGTATTCTTACTTTCACCATTACCCTCATTCTTACTTTCACCATTACCCTCATTCTTACTTCCACTGTTACCCTCATTCTTACTTTCACCATTACCCTCATTCTTACTTTCACCATTACCCTCATTCTTACTTTCACTGTTACCCTTATTGTTACTTTCACTATTACCCTCATTTTTACTTTCACCATTACCCTAATTCTTACTTTCACTATTACCCTCATTCTTACTTTCACCATTACCCTCATTCTTACTTTCACCATTACCCTCATTCTTACTTTCACCATTACCCTCATTCTTACTTTCACCATTACCCTTATTCTTACATTCACTATTACCCTCATTCTTACTTTCACCATTAACCTTATTCTTACATTTACCATTACTCTTCACTTTACTATTATTAAATTACCCCTACTATTACCATTATCGCTACCAACACCATTACCCTTACTCTTACCTTTGATATTACCCTCATTCTTACCAATACCTTTACTATTACCCGTAGCATTTCTCATACTATTACCCTCATTTTAACCACTACCTTTCCAATACCAGTGCCCTTACTATTACTTTTACCTATACGCCCGCCAATACACTTTACCATTACCCTTACCATTACTTTTACTATTACCCCTACCATTCCTGTTATCTTTACTTTAACCATAACCATTACCTCTATTTTTTACATTTACAATTACCCCTACCAATACCACTGTCTTGACTCTTACCATTATTCTTACTCTAATTTTTACTATTAGAGCCACCCTTTAACCTTACTTTTTCCTTTCCTACTACCCTTACCATTACCACAATATATTCCCATTACCCTTACCATTACGGCTACGATTACCCTTACTCTTACTTTTACTATTACCCAGAGCTGGGACCAACGCATTGTTTCGCAAGTCACAAGTAAGTCTCAAGTCTTTTCCCTCAAGTCCCGAGTCAAGACAGGCAAGTCCCGAGTCAAGTCCAAAGTCAAGACTGGAAAGTCTCAAGTCAAGTCCCAAGTCCTGCATTTTGAGTTTCGAGTCCTTTCAAGTCCTTTTAAACCACAGACTAATATATTTACACAGATTGTGTATGCTTTTAAAACGCTGTATTTATTTATTAAAACAAGTGCATTGGAAATTGCAGGAAAAAAATAGTGCTGACATTGCACTTCATAATAACACTATTATCCAGTCATTTTAAACATTTAACTCATTCCTTTACAGAATAAACACATTTGAAAAAACAAGTGCAACTGTACATTTGCACAAAAGTGTTAACATTGTATTTCCACGGCATATTGCATTGTAACTAGTTCCACAGCAGTTTCTATCCTGTTCTTACCTTATCTCATTGATCTCATCTCATACTGTATGTGTGTTTATGTGTGCGTACACATGAAAAACATAACAAATACATGAACATAACAATGAACAGAGTTGTACTTTTTAGATGTCAGGGCCCTATGCAATATGTACACATATTCTTAATATAGTGTACATTTTAACTGACCTTTATTTGACTATGTTTGTCTTTTTGTAGGTGGCTAAAATACGCGATGCTGCTGACCGCCGTCTAACGTTACGTTACTGTGTGTGATACATTGACTAACGTAACGTTAAGTGTAGGTACCTCATGCAACCCTACTTAAAAAAATCACTTGACAAAAAGTATGAATAAGGTAGCAAACTGCAGTGGACGCAACAGATTGCCGTGTTTGCAATGACGTTATAACCATAGACGTCTTATAAGTAGACGCAGCATTGGCTGCTGTGACGCAAGAAATTCGGCCGCCATCTTGAAGTGGTGATGAGGAGCCAGCGAGCAGTCTAAACTGACAGTTGACAGGTAGAAAACAAAGATGCTGGGCTGGTGTTCAGCGTTTTCCTGCTCAAAGGAGCGGACTGTTGAAAATAGGAATGGGGGGATTACTTTTCACAAGTAAGATTTAACATTAACGTACTATTAGTTGTATTTTGTGAAAATAACATTACCACAGAGTTGAGAAGGAGCAAAGATCTTCAATATTTGTATGTGAAAATCACAAAGAAATCTTCTAGGGGAGGATGACTCCCCTACAGGGGTTTGGTTTACAAACTTTCAGCCCCACCTAAAACAAAATTCACCAGCCGCCACTGATTATGATTTATTCTCATTTTAGGCAAAGTATAAGACAATACTTTCTTAACAGTATAATTGTAACCAGGAATAAGTCTTCAAGTAAAAATATTCAAATACTAACATTGTTGGGTAAGACAATTTGGTTTTATTCTGAATACAGTGAAACAAATTGGTGGTTTTAGCTGATATAAAGACTTTCAGGTGTTTATATATGTTTATGTTTAAGTATTTGGCAGACGCTTTTATCCAAAGCGACATACATCAAAAATACATATAAAACAATCACTGTAAACATTATCATTTAAGGGAAGAATGTAATACAAGCCCAGTTTCCATATGAGTTGGGAAATTGTGTTAGATGTAAATATAAACGGAATACAATGATTTGCAAATCCTTTTCAACCCATATTCAATTGAATGCACTACAAAGACAACATATTTGATGTTCAAACTCATAAACTTTTTTTATTTTTTTAAATAATAATTAACTTAGAATTTCATGGCTGCAACACGTGCCAAAGTAGTTGGGAAAGGGCATGTTCACCAATGTGTTACATCACCTTTTCTTTTAACAACACTCAATAAACGATTGGGAACTCAGGAAACTAATTGTTGAAGCTTTGAAAGTGGAATTCTTTCCCATTCTTGTTTTATGTAGAGCTTCAGTCATTCAACAGTCCGAGGTCTACGCTGTTGTATTTTACGCTTCATAATGCGCCACACATTTTCGATTGGAGATAGGTCTGGACTGCAGGTGGGCCAGGAAAGTACCCACACTCTTTTTTTACGAAGCCACGCTGTTGTAACACGTGCTGAATGTGGCTTGGCATTGTCTTGCTGAAATAAGCAGGGGCGTCCATGAAAAAGACGGCGCTTAGATGGCAGCATATGTTTTTCCAAAACTTGTATGTACCTTTCAGCATTAATGGTGCTTTCACAGATGTGTAAGTTACCCATGCCTTGGGCACTAATACACCCCCATACCGTCACAGATGCTGGCTTTTGAACTTTGCGTCGATAACAGTCTGGATGGTTCGCTTCCCCTTTGGTCCGGATGACACAATGTCGAATATTTCCAAAAACAATTTGAAATGTGGACTCGTCAGACCACAGAACACTTTTCCACTTTGCATGAGTCCATCTTAGTTGATCTCGGGCCCAGAGAAGCCGGCGGCGTTTCTGGATGTTGTTGATAAATGGCTTTCGCTTTGCATAGCAGAGCTTTAACTTGCACTTACAGATGTAGGGACGAACTGTATTTAGTGACAGTGGTTTTCTGAAGTGTTCCTGAGCCCATGTGGTGATATCCTTTAGAGATTGATGTCAGTTTTTGATACAGTGCCGTCTAAGGGATCGAAGGTCACGGTCATTCAATGTTGGTTTCCGGCCATGCCGCTTACGTGGAGTGATTTCTCCAGATTCTCTGAACCTTTTGATGATATTATGGACCGTAGACGTAGAAACCCCTACATTTCTTGCAATTGCACTTTGAGAAACGTTGTTCTTAAACTGTTTGACTATTTGCTCACGCAGTTGTGGACAAAGGGGTGTACCTCGCCCCATCCTTTCTTGTGAAAGACTGAGCATTTTTTGGGAAGCTGTTTTTATACCCAATAGTGGCACCCACCTGTTCCCAATTAGCCTGCACACCTGTGGGATGTTCCAAATAAGTGTTTGATGAGCATTCCTCAACTTTATCAGTATTTATTGCCACCTTTCCCAACTTCTTTGTCACGTGTTGCTGGCATCAAATTCTAAAGTTAATCATTATTTGCACAAAAAAAAAGGTTTATCAGTCTGAACATCAAATATGTTGTCTTTGTAGCATATTCAACTGAATATGGGTTGAAAATTATTTGCAAGTCATAGTATTCCGTTTATATCTACATCTAACACAATTTCCCAACTCATATGGAAACGGGGTTTGTACAAAATATCAATACAAAGTGTCAAGACGGAATAAACTCTCTGCTGCTGCAGCAACAGAGATACAGTCTATAGGTCCCTAAGATATATAGATATCTAATGTATTCATACATTGTTTATGTAGGATATATGCATGTTTATATAACCTAATCATATTGTTTCTTGAACTTAGAAATAGCTGACCCTTTGTTTCCCTTCTCTGGGATTATATTCCCAGTTTTGATCTCGGACGTCTGGTCGCTTATAGCATGTAAGAATATTCTATTACTGTTAAGCAAACTATGAATAATAAAACACGCCAAAACATGTGTCCTTTATCATACCTACACGTACAAAAAAAAACGTGTGAAAATCAGTGGTATTCAGTGAGGTAAGATGAATTAAATGCGCTGACAGTTTATTGCTCCTGCCAAATGAATTGCACTGAGTGGAGCCGATCACCACTCCAAGATGGCGGCCCCGCGTCTCGTCAGCACCGGTAGGCAGTAGTGCTCTATGCTGCGTCTACTTATAAGATGTCTATGGTAATAGCGTTAGCAGTGAGTATACAGCCCCACTTATTTAACTACACAGCAAATAAAAGTTACGTTACTTAGCCAATAAACGTTAGCTTACTTTCAAAACGTACCCTTTTTTGTGCAACTTCAAATGTCGAACGAAGTTGGAAATTGTTGCAATTTGTTTTTTGTTGACTAAGTCATAGTTTTAATACCCGAACGAAACTATCTTTGGTGTCATTTTTCCTCACTGGCGCATTGTTTGACAGCTCTTCTTCGTTGGTTGTTCTGCAATTTGATTGGATGAATGCTGTGGGACGAAAACAACATGGATCTAATTTGATTGGCTGTTGTACTGACAGGCAGCGCACACGCTGATGGACACACACGTACACAATGAAAGATACGGAGCGCTCCTGAATAACTTTTTAATCTTTGGGTTTTGGGGAAAGTAGCAAGTCATGTCAAGTCAAAAGGCTCAAGTCCAAGTGAAGTCACAAGTCATTGATGCTAAAGTCCAAGTCGAGTTGCAAGTCTCTTTACATTTTGTCAAGTCGAGTCTAAACTCATCAAATTCATGACTCGAGTCTGACTCGAGTCCAAGTCATGTGACTCGAGTCCACACCTCTGCTATTACTCTTACATTTGGCAGCATCCTTGCAGCAGCTGCTTCAAGCCTGTGTGATTATGTACAAATGTCCCCCACATAACTTCTTCCCTCAGCCTCCGGTTGTCCCTTGTTTAGCGTTAATTGAGTGATTAACAGGTGTCGGACCTGAGACAATTCCACCGAGGGAAGACGAAGAGGCTTTTCCCCTGAGGCGTTTGATCAAAAGAGGAACTAAATTAATCCTCTGGGTAATTTCACACGATTTACGCGGTCACCAAAGATGGGTCAAACGAGGGAGAATGTGCATTGATTGCTGTAATAGTAGTGGAGGGGGTGGATTCAGGAGGGAATTAAGTATGTGAGGTGTGTGCGTGAAAGCCGACTGATGAAGTGGTTTGTTACTTCATTAATGACAAAGAGGACTCACTTCCAGCGACACGGTATTACAGATGTTAAGACCAATTTAGCGGCTCTAAAGCCTTCTTTCCAAGGAAGTTTTGTCGCCCGCCCGCCCAGCTAAAGTGGTGGATCTAATTGAAAACCCCTCGCTTTTGTGCCTCTTTTCACATGTTGGGGATTAAGCTCATGAATATATGGCCTCTATTTTGTCAACTTACCCCGAGAGCACAGACACGGTGAAAATATGTCTGCTACCCCTCCTATACCCGCACATTTAGCATCAAACACACGAGCTATCTCCTCATAACACTCTTTATTCATAGTTCTATAATATTATTTCACATGTGTCCTGAATGCAAAAAAGAACTCATTTTCGGACTTTTTCCATCACCGCTTAAAAAAACTGTTCGTAGCTTAAACATAAATAATGATCAAAATATCTAGTTGATTAAACACAGCTGGAATAATTCTACACAGGGTGGACATTCATCACAGACACTACACAGAGTGCAAATGATCAAAACTCCTGAAATATACACAAGCTTGGAAAATTATGACTTTTGTTAGAAATGGCGTCCTCCCTCTTTACACAGTATATGTACAGTTTTCATTTACAGTCGTTTAGGGGACCGGAGTCATGCGTGTAGAGAAGACTTAAGTCAGATCTGTGGGACCGTTTTCCTTTGGTTCTGGGTGGGTGGGTGGCAAAGAGTCAGGGTCCTGTACTGTCCCAGCCCCATCGATGCATTTGACGTATAGCACGGGATACTTCTGATGCTTTATATTGGCAGGCCACCATGTTAAAGTGAATTTAGTACATATTAAATCTACTGTAGTGACCCCAATATAAGACTACCCCAAAACGTTGTTTTGTCTTATGTCTGGGGTGTACTATAGTGATTTAGCTTTTCCTCCTGTCGCTCACACATGCACTAGTGACTTGGGGGCCAGTGGTGTATTTATTACCAAGGGATATTTTTCCTAAAAAGACAGGTGGTCTTATATTGGGGTCATGAAGGTCCATCAAATTAAATTGCAGCTGCAAGATCAAATGCAAGACTTTAAAAAAAAAAAAATACAGAATTTGCCTAATACTGGAATAAAAGTGCTTCTTTGTTGTCACTTAAACACCATCAGAAACAAAGAAAAATAAAGAACACACTGTAAAAAATTTCACAGCATTTAACGGTATTTTTTACAGTAAAAATACTGTAACATTACAACTGACTGTAAAAATAACGATACCCTTATATTTCATAGCAATTAAGTGTTCTTTCACAGAACAAGAATGTAGTCAGTACTCTGTAATACCACAATAAGTTACTGTAAATTCAAACTGTTCCATATAGACGACAAACAAACAAACGAGAGTGATTTAAAATAAAATTACAATTGCAAAGTAACAGCATTTATTTGTAACTTTATTGTAAGTTATAGTAAAGTACTGAAAATATATTTGACAAGAAATTACTTTGGTAACACTTTAGTATGGGGAACATATTCACCATTAATTAGTTGCTTATTAACATGCAAATTAGTAACACATTGGCTCTTAAATAGTCATTAAGTACTTATTAATGCCTTATTCTGCATGGCCTTATTATACAACAACCCTAATTAACCCTAACCCTAATAACCCAGGGGTAGGGAACCTATGGCTCTAGAGCCAGATGTGGCTCTTTTGATGACTGCATCTGGCTCTCAGATCAATCTCAGCTGACACTGCTTAACACGATAAGTAATGAATAATTCCGCTGGTAATCACAGTGTTAAAAATAACCACGTATCAACCAGACTACAAAGCCATCAGCAAAACCATGCAGCACAGAAGTCGCATTAATGATAAGAAACATTTCATTTATTATTGGTTAGCTTCAGAACAACATTGTTATTAAAAAGAATAAGAGACTCATAGTACTCTAAAAATGTTGTTCTTACTTAAGAATGCACGCATTTAGTTGTATTCGTTGTTAAAAAATATTATACGGCTCTCACGGAAATACATTTTAAAGACTCAGCTTTTAATATGTGGCATCAAAGGGGT
Source organism: Entelurus aequoreus (assembly GCF_033978785.1). Taxonomy (NCBI): domain Eukaryota; kingdom Metazoa; phylum Chordata; class Actinopteri; order Syngnathiformes; family Syngnathidae; genus Entelurus; species Entelurus aequoreus. The sequence goes on from NC_084745.1 coordinate 25,829,062, forward strand.
TTGAAATGTTTCAATGACCTTTTTATAGACAATATATTCGCCTCTTTTACGGAGTTGTCCAAGAAATTTAATCTACCAAGTTCCCATATGTTAAGATATTTCCAGATAAGGGATTATGTTAAAACAGTTCTTCCACAGTTCCCTAATAAACCCTCTAAATCAACCACAGATGAAATGATGTCTTTAAATCCAACAAAGAAGAGGGCAATTTCATATATACTTAATTTACTTTTAGGATTAGAATGCACTTCCATGCCAAGAATTAGAAAAGCATGGGAACAAGACCTCCAAATACCAATAGATGACGTAACCTGGGCAAAAATTGAGAAAAGGGTTCACTCATCTTCAATGTGCGCACGACACTCACTGGTCCAATTTAAAGTGATACACCGGGTACACTTCTCAAAAGCAAAATTAGCAAAAATATTTCCCCAAATTAACCCATTATGCGATAGATGTAAACTACATAACGCAACATTAATACACATGTTTTGGCCTTGTCCGAAGCTAAAGGGGTACTGGAAATCCATCTTCGTAGCACTCTCCACGATCTTAACAATTCAAATCGATCCAAACCCTCTAATTTCAGTATTTGGAATAATTCCTGAAGGGATGGAACTACCTGTAGGGGGTCACAAAACAGCTGCCTTTACCACCCTCCTCGCACGCCGCCTGATATTGTTGAAGTGGAAGGAGGCTGTCCCACCCTCAGTCTCCCACTGGATAAGGGACGTGTTAGCAAACCTGAAGCTCGAGAAAATAAGATATACATTACGGGGCTCTGAAAACAAGTTTTTTAAAGCGTGGAGACCTTTTTTGACTTTTTTTGACCAATCCTCTACACAAGTGCAGGAAGAGCCCTAGATATGTACCTTAATATGACTGCTGACGTTTCAGGCCTTGTCATGCTGCTTCTACAGTGTCTTTCAGTTTTCAATTACTTTGTCTCAAGTGCCTTGTATTGAACTTTGTTTATTTATTTTATTTTTTTACTCTGGGTACTTTTGTACTCTTACTTTTGTTTATTGTTTTTGTTTTGAGTGACAGCAGGGGTAGGGGATGAAGACGGTTTGAATTTATTGTTAATGTGAATGTCAAATCAATAAAAAGAACTATGAAAGAAAGGAAATACATTTTAAAATATTTGGCTTTCTCAGCCATAAAGGTTCTCGACCCCTGCTCTAACCCTAACCAAATAACTCTAAATTAAGTATTTGTTACTTATACAATATGTTCCCCTAGTGTCCAAATAATTCTCACTGAAGTCTTTGTTACTTACAATATGTTCCCCATACTAAAGTGTTACCATTACGGGGAATGTTACTGTGAAAGAAATACAATTGCTGTGAGTTTATAATGAACATTTTTAGTCCATCTTTTTTGAGGCAGTTCTTGCATTGGATCTTAGAATGTAAAGCAAATGATGTGGCGCTCATGCAGTTTTTTTTTCCTTTTTACTTGGTTTGGTTGTGCTACTTTGTTGGGGGGACTTTTTCGTTCTTTTGGGGGTTGGGGGGGTCGAGTATTCAGCACACCTCCTTTCCTGTGGCGCCGGGGAGCAGGATGTTGAGTTGGGTGAGCTGGGCCGAGTGTTCCTTGGCCTTGAGGCGCAAGGCGGCGATGCTGGAGGCCCGGCGGTCCGCTGCAGCCGAAGAAGACGCAGGGGCGGCGGCAGGGGACGGGTCTGGGAGGACGGGGCCTGCGTGGGAGCTGTCATGCGCGGCGGGGGCGGGCTGTCGCAGGAGCGCGGCGGCGGTGGAAGCGCTGGTCAGAGGACTCATACTGGAGAAGAGCCTGGAGGGACAGAGTTGTTGTGTTCATAACAGAGCGAGTGAGGAGGAAACATTTCCTGCCAATTAAGGCTTTCAGTGTCCCTCGGGGCAAATGAGGAGCTAATTGCGGCATGTGGCGTTTGCAGCGTCAGCGCTCTTCACAGCTTGTTTTGCAGCATCACACATTTGGTTAATTTATTAAGACATTTGGCAGTGATTACACGCCACACTGCGAATAGTTACAACACATTTCTAATCAGACGCCCCGAGATAAACAGCCACGTCATTAGCTCCACTCCGTTGCCTGTCGGTGCCGTACGGTAGAACAGGTGGAGGGGATACCTGCCAAAGGTGGGCCCGATGAAAGCCGGGTGGCGGAACATGGCCGCCGTGCCCAGGAAGGTGCCCAAGCCGAGGGAGGTGGCGAGCGGCGGTGCGGAGCCGTTGTGGTGGGGCGGGGCGAGGCCCGGGAAGGCGGCGGCGGCCGCTGCTGCCGTCCACGCCGACTCCAAGGCGGGATGCGGGTGAGGCGGGAAGTGTGCTCCCTCCAGGTAGTGGCTGAGAGGGTGGCCTGCTGCCAGGGGACCCGGGAAGGGGAGGCCCGGCGGGTGTGCCTGCACGCCCGCCTTCTCACGCTTCCTCCACTTGGCCCTGCGGTTCTGAAACCACACCTAGAGGGCAGACAGTGGGTAAGTCCTCACTTTATAACACAGATATTCCAAACACCATGATTCAACCATTTTTACCCCCCAGGAGCATGCCTGGACCAGTGACGTGCGGTGAACTATACACCAGGTGAGGCAAAGTTGAGTGAAGTGAATTATATTTATATAGCGATTTTCTCTAGTGACTCAATGCGCTTTTACATAGTGAAACCCAATATCTAAGTTACATTTAAACCTGTGTGGGTGGCACTGGGAGCAGGTGGGTAAAGTGTCTTGCCCAAGGACACAACGGCAGTGACTAGGATGGCGAAAGCGGGAATCAAACCTGGAACCCTCAAGTTGCTGGCACGGCCACTCTACCAACCGAGCTATGCCGCCCCACAAGATACTTTTGGAGTTTTATTTTTTCTTTGTTTTGCTTAAATTCATATGTGCAGCTCTAATCATTAGGTTGCACGTTAGAATAACAAGAATAAGAAGGGATTTATTTGCTTTCATAAAAACATTGTCATAATGATATTATGATATGATAAATGGGTCCAAAAAGTATTTGTTAAAGTTGTTATTAAATACTTTTTGGTCCCATTTGGTTTTAACAAAATAAATCAAGTATTGTGAGTGTATCTTACCTTTCTGCACTTGTATCTGAAGCAGCAATAGCTATCCTCCATGAACACCTACTTTGTATGATCACATTCATTTTGTCTTAAAGTCCAGTTTAGAAAAGTATTTCATCTTGGATACAGTATATAATCCTCCATATTGGCAGACACGTTTATTTGATTTAATGTTATTGCGAGCAATTAAACAATAGTTTTGCATCTGACAAAACACACCCACAAACACTGGTTTACTCTAAATAAAAATGCCATGTTTGCTATAAATACAGTTTTGAAAAAAAGGGGGAAAAAGGCTGGCTTCCATGTGTTTGCTCGCACTTCTCCCAGTGTGGCGAGTCAGAGTACTGCTAGCTTGTTGTCACTTATTCTGCAGCCGAGTAGTCGCAAGAATGATCCCTGGGATCACTAGCGCCCTCTACCACCATGAGGCGGGAGAACTGCGTGCCTCACCCAGTGCGTCTTCGCAGCCGTTTTATGATTGCTCAGCACAAGAAATACGTTACACACATACAGTTGTTGACAAAATACACTGTACATTATATTCAGCTAACTAAACTATGGATATTTATAATATAATTCATATAGCAATACGGTCTCGCTGCACAGCAGGCCAGCAGTTAGCCGAGTCATTGCGCAATCCATGGCGAGGCTCAACTGGCTGCTGACTCACCGCAAGTCTCTTCTCAGTATTTGAACGGCAAATGTGAAAATTCAGCGATTTTAAATAAAAATAATCTAAAACTGGTGAAGTTAAATGGAAAATAACTTTATAGTACAATCACTGGATACATATAACAATGACATTTTTTTAAAAAAATTTTTTTACATTTTTTTTCTTTCCATGATGGCAAGGAGGCACTGCCTCACCTGCCTCCCCTGACTGCACGTCACTGGGCCCTGGACGGATGTGGTTCCACCACAAGGTAAGCCCAAATCCGCTTCAGTCTAATTAAACCCTTCAGTGACGTCAGAGACCCCGCGCAAAATTGCCTCTGAACTGCCCCCGATAACAATTAATGCGCTTTAAATGAAATTCTTGAAAAGGTGGACGTGCACAACAGCGAGTGGGTGTATTTAACTTTCCCACGCGGCCACTCCACTGCCGGTCAGTTTGCACTGCGGACGCACAAAGAAAAATGTCAACAGGAGGAAAAGTGATTGAGCGACAGGGACAGTACACACACACACACATTATTCCCACAGGGCTGTTTAGCATTACACAGCCCCTGGGGAATTTATGAGTTTTTATCACCTCCTGATGGCGCCCGCTAAGTGATTTGTTCACCTCCAGCCACCCCCCCCCCCCTCCCTTGAGACATCTGTTGTATCACCGTTGGCCATTGACCCTCTAGTCGTGTTTGAACTGTCTCCGCGGTTATGAGACATGCACACTTCCATGCAGCGAGGATGGCGATAGTGGGCTGCAGGAGCAAACACCTTTTAATGGCCCATTTGCTCCCCAAGTGCAAAAGCAAGGCATCAATGCAGCAATCATATAATAGCAAATCAAATACCCTTTCCCCTCTCTGATGGGAATCCAAACTTTATGAATGGCTTAATTGCAGCTAAAAAGCCACTTGGCTTCCCCATTTATATAACGCGCCATAAATGGCTGCCTCAAATTAGAGCAGAACATGTGACCCCGAACGGGACAAGCGGTAGAAAATGGATGGATGGATGTGATAATATAACAAAAAAAAACACTTACTTGCACCCTGGCTTCGGTCAGATCCAAACGCATGGCGAGCTCTTCCCTGCAAGATGAGTGAAAATATATGTCTTGAATTCCTGTTTTTGTTGTTCCCTTGTCAACAATACAGCCGACTAAAATAGCCTTGAACTATATACGGAAAGAGCATAATTGTTCTATTTTCCCTGTCTGGTATAGATGGCTTCCTGATTGTTCCTTTTTTTCTTCTACTTCTTCTTTTTCTTGTTCCCTGCAGTCCTGTCAGTGTAACAACATAATGGTTGGAATAATGACATCCAAACAAGGCAGCCATGTACAAAAAGCAATTGAAGCTCCCTTCAGGTGCAGTGGTGGAAAATTGGAATAATCTCAATTCAGTACATGCATGTAATCATCTGTGGGAATTATGCATATTTTTATTAGTTAAACATTTGTGTGTGTAAAAATAATTATTGTGTTCCAAATAATGTCTAACCTGGTGAAGACGTCGGGGTAGTGCGTCTTTTGGAAGGCTCTCTCCAGCTCCTCCAGCTGGTAGCTGGTGAAGGTGGTTCTGTAGCGCCGCTGCTTGCGCTTCATCATGCCCTCCTCCGAGTCGCTGCCGGCGGACAGACACACGCTGTCCTCCCCGTCCCCGGCGTTCAAGCCCTCCCGCTCCTCGTCCTTCGGGGAGAGCGCCGCAGCATCCCCGCCGGAGCTCTCCTCCTCCTTCACCGCCTCCTCCTCCAACTTGGTCAGCTCCTCCCGCTCCATGAGGCCGCCGCTCTCCGCAGCCTCCGCGGGGCTTCTGCGCTCGCCCTCCGGCCGGCTCAGAGCCGCGTTCTCCCTGTAGGACTTGCTGCGGCTGATGCTCACCTGCGGAGCCTGGACGATCTTCAGGCTGTCCGCGGCCCCCTCCAGCAGGACCCGCTCTCGGTCCAGCTTGTCCGCCTGCTCCTGGAGGTACTTTCCTCCAGGGCCGTAGAGGCGGCGGAGCTTGGGGGGCAGGTGCATGTCCACTCCAGGCAGGGAGAGCGGCTCTCTGATGGGGCCTGGTCACGACAAAAAACGTCTTAAAATAATATCCTCCAAAAAAAACCCGTCGCTTTTTACATTGCGAAAAAAAAATCCTGTTGTGTACTAATAAACCGGATCACAACAAAAACGTGTTAAAATAATATCTCAAATAAAATCTATCATTATTTTTTTTTTACATGGGATAAAAATAATCCTGTGATGCACTAAAAAGCCTGATCACAACAAAAACGTGTTAAAATTGTATCTCAAATAAAATCCATCATTATCTTTTTTTTTATTTTTTACATGGTATTAAAATAATCCTGTGATGCACTACAAATATTAATATTATCTATATAATCAGCACAATTAGAAGCACACATATTTAGTTACATTAATTTAAAAATTTGGCTGCAATTAATTAAAAAACATTTTTGTTCACACTCATGCATTTTTAGACATTTGAACACATAATTAATGTTCCTGAGGAAACTCTCCTGAAGGAATCAATAAAGTACAATCCATCTATCCATCTATCTATCTACATAAAACTATCCATTCATCCATCCATTTACTACCGCTTGTCCCTTTCGGGGTCGCAGGTGGTCGCTGTAGCCTATCTCTACTATATTACAATTTTTATTTTATTTTATTTTTTTGAAATACATTTTAGACTCATTCTCAATTTTACACTTTTTAAATGAAATCGGCACATTGTTACACATTTTTATCAGTGTTGACAAATGACAATTAAAAAAAAAATCCAACTAGTCACACTTTTGAATTTTGGTTAATTGTGATTAATATCAGGTTATTTAGTCGCTTGCATCATTTAAATTAACTTTAAATAAATAAAGAAAAGAAAAAAAGACCCCAAACATTTGAACACAAATGCAATTTTATTGTCACAAAGTCAACCGGGAATATTGTAAAAGGTTTTACTCGAATGGAGTGCATTTATTTGTTTGATCTAAATATCTAAGCTTAAGCCAGGGTGCATTTTGGAGTGAAATTCTATGATGTATCTGCTTGTATACATGATTAATGTGATATTTTTTGGAGTTCAGTCCCTATTTTTGACAACCCTAATTGTTATACATGCAATAAAAAATGTACAGTTCACAATAACAAAAAATATCAATTTGCGATATATATATATATATATATATATATATATATATATATATATATATATATATATATATATATATATATATATATATGTATGTATGTATGTATGTATGTATATATATATATATATATGTATATGTATATATATATATATATATATATATATATATATATATATATATATATATATATATATACACATATATATATATACACACACACACATATATATATATATAGCATATTTTTTATTCATAGTTTTTGAACCACAAATAGCTGCAAACTTAAAGGAATTGAATACTGTAAAGGCGCAATAATATTTTGGGGGGTATTTTTTCCATTTTTTTTTGCAAGGGGAGAACTTACCCAGAGCCGCCCTGTCGAGCTCCCCTCTGCCGGGCAGTGCAGCCAAAGTTTGCGCGCCAATGAGCCGCACCTTGCAGGGACTCCGGCGGCCCAGAATGCTGTCAATGCAGTAAGAAGACAGCAAAGTGGGGGATTTACTGCCTTTCCTCTCCGTCCTACGGTGCGCGTCTTCCTCAAAGTGTCCGCTCATATCGACGCTTCTCCTCTCTTCTATCGCCCCACGTGTGTGTGTGCGTGTGTGGTGTGCGTGTGTGTGTGTGCGCGCATGTGTATGTGTGTGTGTGTGGAGGCTGACGCGCCGCTGTCGACAGCCTAGCCGGGCTCTGTCACACACTTCCCGGCTCCTGGCGCTCACACGTCTCGGCGGCTCCTGATTGGTCGGCAGCGTTCAGCGTGTGTGTGTCGAGGGAGACTCAGAGGAGCCGCTTTATATATTTTACATTAAGGTTAATTTCAGGGGAGGGAGACAAAACATGACATGGACTATTTTGTTGCGCACGGAATGAACCTTTGGAAAAAAAAGTTTTTATTTCGTTCAATAAAAGGCCTGTCATTGCCTGTGTAAACACAATGAATATATTAATGATGTGTTTTTACAACCAGGGGTGCCACAGTGCGGCTTTTTTTTAAATTTCCGAAATAAAATAAAAAATAAAATAAAAAACCCAGGAGAAGTATAATGTAATAAGAAAAACGGAAATGTTGACACTAATAATCATATGCTTTGTCCTAATAATCATAGAGTCTTTTTTTTTTTAAATTCAAATTTAAACATTGGTTCAAAAATTGGTCTAGGTGAGGGCCGTCCAAACGTTTTCCACCAAAGGCCAGATACTGAAAAATCTGAATATGTGATATTTTTTGTCATTTTGTAAAGATACAACAAAAAAACTAATAATGTGTCACTATGTTAGTGGTGATCAAAATGCGCCCAAGGGCCATTTACAGCACGCAGCTTGAGTTTAGTTGGCCCGCCGGGTATTGTTGAAATAAAATCAAACAAAAAAATTTAAGGAAAAGGAAGTAATGTAATAAGGAAAAAAATGATATTTGTATTATATTCATATGCTTTGTGACCTATATGACACAAAGTTTTGTCATTAAATATCTTTATATATATATATATATATATATATATATATATATATATATATATATATATATATATATATATATATATATATATATATATGTATGCGTATATACATATGCATGTATGCGTTTATACATACATACATCCATTTTCTACCACCTGTATGCATGTATAAATATGTATGCATATGCATGCATGCATATGCATATATGTATGTAAGTACATGCATGTTTATATATATATATATATATATATATATATATATATATATTCCGTATATATATATATATATATATATATATATATATATATATATATATATATATATATATATATATATATATATATATATACGGTATATATATATATATATATATATATATATATATATATATATATACTGTATATATATATATATATATATATATATATATATTGTATATATATATATATATATATATATATATTGTATATATATATATATATATATATATATATATATATATATACATGCATGTATGTATGTATGTATGTATGTATGTATGTGTATAATATATATATATATACCATACCATACCATACCAACTTTATTTATAATATATATATATATATATACATGCATGTATGTATGTATGTATGTATGTATGTGTATAATATATATATATGCATGTATGTATGTATATATGTATGTATGTGTATTATATTATATGTATTATATATATATAAATGTATAAATTAGGGTTGTCTTGATACCAATATTTTGGTAACGGCACCAAAATGTATTTCGATACTTTTCGATACTTTTCTAAATAAAGGGTACCACAAAAAATGTGCATTATTGGCTTAATCTAAAAAAAAATATTACGATACATTCAACATATGTTTCTTATTGCAATCGAAGAACAATTTTTTCCTTAAATAAAATAGTGAACATACAAGACAACTTGTCTTTTAGTAGTAAGGAAGCAAACAAAGGCCAACAATTTGTCTACTGACATATGCAATAACATATTGTGTCATTTATCATTCTATTATTTTGTCAAAATTATAAAGGACAAGCTGTAAAAATGTATTATTAATCGACTTGTTCATTTACTTTTAATATCTGCTTACTTTCTATTTTAACATGTTCCATCTACTTCTGTGAAAATGTAATAATCCCTGATTATTCTGTTGTTTGGATACTTTACATTAGTTTTGGATGATACCACAAATTTAGGTATCCGATACCGAGTAGTTACAGGGTCATACATTCGTCATAATTTAAGTTCTCATGTGTCCAGGGACATATTTCCTGAGTTTATGAATATGATATCCATCCATCCATTTTCTACCGCTTATTCCCTTCGGGGTCACGGGGGGCGCTGGAGCCTATCTCAGCTACAATCGGGCGGAAGGCGGGGTATACCCTGGACAAGTCGCCACCTCATCGCAGGGCCAAATATGATTTTTTTTTTTAAAGAAAAAAGATTTAATGACGATAAAAAATATTGATGTAATCATAGTAGTATCGACTAGATACACTCTTGTACTTGGTATCATTATAATAGATGTCAGGTGTAGAGCCACCCATGGCATTTCTTTACAATGTGACACCGGTGACCTATTGTATCCTCCAACGGTGTGTAGTGAAGCATGTTTAGCCATTCCTCGTCCTGCAGGGAAAAAACTAACTTTATTTGTCGCCATGGAGGTGAGGATTAATGATATAGAAGTAGCTAAAACACTGCCGATTGCGGATGGACATTGGCCGCTAACTAGCTAGCCATGTCTTAAAGCACCTTTTCAAAAAGGACGTTTCAGTGTTATAACTTCACCTTTATCGTTAGTTTTAACCAAAATGCGTCCGTTCTCCCTTTTCTGTCTACACACTGTCTGCTTGTAAGTACTCCATGATTTTGCGCTGCCGAACATGCTCCTCTGCTCGTAAAAACAGCAATGTCACAACGTTATGACGACGTGCCATCATGCCTGTAAAAAAAAAAGAATATGGCGAACCGGTACTTTTCAAACAGAGTATAGTACCTTTTTGATTCATTAGTACCACAATACTATACTAGTACCGTTATACCGTACAACCCCAGTATATATGAATATACATGTATGTATGTACCGTATGTATGTTTATTTATGCATATACTGTGTATATATATATATGTACAGTACGTTGAACAAAAATATAAATGCAACACTTTTGTTTTTGCACCCCGATATAAAACTTTTACTACATACAAAAAATACCTAATCCTCTCAAATATTGTTCACAAATCGGTCTAAAAATGTGTTAGTGAGCATTTCTTCTTTGCCAAGATAATCCATCCCACCTCACAGGTGTGGCATATGAAGATGCTGATTAAACAGCATGATTATTGCACAGATGTGCCTTAGGCTGCCCACAATAAAAAGCCACTCTTTAATGTACAGTTTTATCACAAAGCACAATTCCACAGATGTTGCAAGTTTTGAAGGAGCGTGCAGTTGGCATGCTGACTGCTGGAATGTCCACCAGAGCTGTTGCTCGTGAATTGAATATTAATTTCTCTACCATAAGCCGTCTCCAAAGGGGTTTCAGAAAATTTGGCAGTCCATCTAACTGGCCTCACAACCTGCCCAGGACCTCCACATCCAGCAGGTGCACCTCCATGATTGTCTGAGACCAACCACCCGGACAGCTGCTGGTTTGCATAACTAAATAGTTTCTGCACAAACTGTGAGAAACCGCCTCAGGGAAGCTCATTTGCATGCTCATCGTCCTCATCAGGTTCTCAACCTGACTTCAATTTGTCATTATAACCGACTTGAGTGGGCAAATGCTTATATTTGATGGCGTTGGAGAGGTGTTCTCTTCACGGATTAATCCTGGTTTTCACTGTTTAGGGCAGATGGCAGACAGCGTTTGTGCCGTCTTGTGGGAAAGCGGTTTGCTGATGTCAACGTTGTGAATCGAGTGGCCCATGGTGGGGGTGGGGTTATGGTATGGGCAGGCGTATGTTATGGACAACGAACGCAAGTTCCTTTTATTGATGGCATTTTAAATGCACAGAGATACCGTGACGGGATCCTGAGGCCCATGTTTGTGCCACTCACCGAGACCATCACCTCATATTGCAGCATGACAATGTATAGCCCCATGTTGCAAGGATCTGTACACAATTCCTGGAAGCTGAAAACATTCCAGTTCTTGCAAGGCCAGCATACTCACCGGACATGTCACCTATTGAGCATGTTTGAGATGCTGTGGATTGATGTATACGACAGCGTGTTCCAGTTCCTGCCAATATCTAGCAACTTGGCAGAGCCATTGAAGAGGAGTGGACCAACATTCCACAGGCCACAATCAACAACCTGATCAACTCTATGCGAAGGAGATTTGTTGCACTGCGTTAGGCAAATGGTGGTCACACCAGATACTGACTGCTTTTCTGACACCCCCAGACTCCCAATAAAGCAATACTGCACATTTCAGAGTGGCCTTTTAATGTGGCCAGCCAAAGGCACACCTGTGCAATAATCATGCTGTTTAATCAGCATCTTGATATGCTACACCTGTGAGGTAGGACGGATTATCCCGCTAAAGAAGAAATGCTCACTAAAACAGATTTGTGAACAATATTTAAGAGGAATCGGTATTTTGTGTATATAGTTAACATTTTAAAACTTTAAGTTCCACTCATGAAAAATGAGAGCATAAACAAAAGTGTTGCGTTTATATTTTTGTTCATCCATCCATCTTCTACCGATTGTCCCTCTTGGAGCCTATCCCAGCTGCATTCGGGCAGAAGGCGGGGTACACCCTGGACAAGTCGCCACCTTATCACAGGGCCAACACAGATAGACAGACAACATTCACACTCACATTCACACACTAGGGCCAATTTAGTGTTGCCAATCAGCCTATCCCCAGGTGCATGTCTTTGGAGGTGGGAGGAAGCCGGAGTACACATATATATATATATATATATATATATATATATATATATATATATATATATATATATATATATATATATATATATATATATATATATATATATATATATATATATATATATATATATATATATGTATGTATATACGCATACTGTATATATATATCTATATATACATATGCAAATACTGTATATGTATGTAAGTATATGACTATATGTCTGTAAATGTATATTTATGTGTGTATATATATATATGTATATACACATACTGTATGTAAATATATATATATATATATATATATATATATATATATATATATATATACGCATACTGTATATATATATATACATATGCATATACTGTATATGTATGTATGTATATGACTATATGTCTGTAAAGGTATATTTATGTGTTTATATATATATATACGCATACTGTATGTATATATATATATATATATATATATATATTTATGTGTTTATATATATATATACGCATACTGTATGTATATATATATATATGTGTTTATATATATATATACGCATACTGTATGTATATATATATATATATATATATATATATATATATATGTATATATATACGCATACTGTATATATATATATATATATATATATATATATATATATATACATATATATATATATATATATATATATATATATACATACATATGCATATACTGTATATGTATGTATGTATATGACTATATGTCTGTAAATGTATATTTATGTGTATATATATATATATATGTATATACTGACGGATGCATATATCCACATTTATCCATAATTAAGAGTTACTTCTTTCTATATTTCTATAGTCATATTTTAAATAGCTAATGTTCCATCTTGTACTCTTTTCATTGTTTTGATCGTCTCATGACAAAGTGCTTGCACTGTGGACGGCCTTGAAGTAGGAGGCAGAGAAGAGGAGTCCTCCCTGCTTCCCTTCTCGGGCCGACTTGAGATAACGGACACAATGGGCATCTGTGCGGCCGTGAGGGGGGGGGGAGATATTGGAGAGGAGAGTGCATTCCGGGATGTGGTCAGATCAACTTGGGCTATGCATTTGTATGTGTTGTTCGAGGCTGGTCTCTATTCTCAAATATTTGAAAATAAATTACAAAATACCTATCCTGTGCTTGGTGGTACATTTGAGTTCAGTTTATATGTCATCTAAGGAACTTGGGACTGACCGGCGTTTTACATCCCACTTGGAGGAACATCTGGTCAAACGCAACAATTTGGGGGCTTCGTCCGAGATGACACGCTGACAATTGGACCTTCTCTTGCAATCTTCTGGACAGACTCACATGGCCAAAACATAATTCAAGGTAAGCAGAACCTTTCTTTTTAGATAAAATCTGCATTAGGAGTCTGTCCTGAGGTCTGTAAGTCAAACACAGAATTGTACCCCAGACACAGAGTGGTGATTTTGATAGATTGATTGCATTTTGATTGATTGATTGCATTTTGATAGATTGGTTGCATTTTGCCGTAGCCACCATTGCATAAAAGTTGTGAATACCACTCACGTCATTGTGTCAAGATTACCGTGACGGGCTGCTTCACTGACGAGTAAGCAAATAGTCGGGTGTGGCTCACCCTGGGTAGTTGGTCGCCGCCTAAAAGAGTAACGGGTTAGAGTTAGAGGCTCTAGCTGCGTATTGTACGATAAATTGCACGGGTTAGAGTTAGAGGCTCTAGCTGCGTATTGTATGATAAAAGTACGGGGTTAAAGGCCGCCGTATGGTTTGGGGGTTAAAGGCCCTCAGGGGTTCGAGGCCCCTGGAAAAAAAAAAAAAAAAAAGACACAATGGCCACTGAGTGTGACAGACAAGAATGTGATGACGGCTGGGGAAAATGTGATGAATCATTACTGTTTAATGATCAATTGAATGCACTGTTGTCGACAATGGAATTAGCAGGTAGAGTTTAAAAGGAAAAAAAAAAAGAGAACGTTCCTTGAAAGGGTTAAGAGGGAGTTTACAATACTCGAAAAGTTTTGAACTCAAACGTCTGGTAAAATAAAAAATAAAATAAAAAAGTAACTGGAAGTTTTATGGTAAAGTGAAACACAGAGAGAGAGTGCTTACGTGTGCGTGTGTGTGTGTGTGCGTAGGGCCGTAGGCACTTGCTTGTGTGTGCGTGAGTGCTTACATGTGCGTGTGTGTGTGTGTGCTGGATGCGCGTGCTCGTGTGTGTGTGTGTGTGTGTGCGCTGGTGAAAATGGAATAGGCAGGTCGAGAGAAAAAGGAGCACGGTTGGTGCTCGAGAATTTAAGAGTTTGGCGTATGATAAAAGTAAACGGGGATTACGTGGAAAAACGAAATGCAGCAAAAGAACAAATGATTAATGAGACAAATATGACAGAATGGATTGATTGGTCTTTTGCCTGCCGCGCATGCCTAAGACAATTCAAACGACCCGCCCAGACTTTGACTAGGACACCGCCCCCTACTCCAGTGACAAGAGAAGGAGGTATTAACACGCCCCCTCTAAGATTAATCCTGCCTCCGAAAATTAACCCCTTGTACACGTCTGACCATTTTCTCCGGCAGACATTTTTGACACATGACATTAACACTTTGGACATACTACAATATAAGTCTCTTGCCGATGCATACATGCAAGCCATTGTTGACCTTGCTTTCCCACTTGTACCTCCGGGAGGGAACCTTTGGCCAAACACTTTGGACAAAGTTAACCCTGATATACACGGTGCCAAAAACAATATATGGCAGGACATTTTATTCATCCCATGCAAAATAGGGCTAATGACAGAGCAACAAGGAAACGACTACTTAAATTACAGATCGCTGAAGATAAAAGGTTAAAAGAACCAAAAGGTCAAAGATCAGCTAGGGTATATTCAGCAGTGGGTGACCTTGCTTTTGAGTTCCAACAGGTGGAGGAAAGAATCCTCAACAGACGTGCGGTTGGACTCGGGTGGTGGACAACACGATGCTTCAAAGCCGGTCTGGGGTAGACACTGTTTCGGCTGTGACCAGCCTGGTCACTGGAGTCGTGACTGTCCGAACATTTCCGAACAGGAAAGGTTCCGTCGTGCCAACAAACGAACACGAAGGCGTATAAGAGGACGCCCACATCAGGAGCCGCAGCAGGAAGTACCGACAGGACCCCTGCTGGACATGAGTGTCAACGGACAATTTTATCAGCCACCCATTCGATTCTGAATGCAGAGGTATCAAAAAAACTGTGTGCTTCCTCTTTAAAGGTCGAAGGCTTCGCTGGGGTCACAAGAAGGTTACCTGTCACCAAACCACTTCCGGTTCAGATTGCTGGACCTCCTTTACAGACTGTACCCTGACATTCAAATCGCAAAGAAGGAACATTCCTGGTGTTACCTGACGGCTCAACCACCCAGCTGCGACACCACTACCAAGACTCCTCCATGAGCTCAGACCACAGCCTGAAACAACAGGAATGGCTGACATCCAACTGCTCTAACGGTGAAAACCCTGACTGACTGAGATGCTTCCGTGTGTTCTGCCACCCGACTCGCCATATGTTATGATTATTTATATATGTTGGAACTCAAGGTGTGGCTGCTCATGTTGACCTATCTTTGCAACAGCTAGCATGGTATAAGATGGACACAATAGTGTCCCACATTGTTCCCTTGCTCTCTGTCTCGCCTACAAAACCAAAGAACTTAGGTGCAATGATAAGACACGGCGTAGCTGCCAAACATTACACCGACACCCAAATACCACATTTTCAATTTTTTAGGTTTATCACATAGTTGTGTTAAACACATAACTATGGGCTGCACTTTAGACACCTGTAGGCTACGAGGAGCTAGCAGCTACACAACAGCTGAGCTAAAACGA
Organism: Entelurus aequoreus; assembly: GCF_033978785.1. Lineage (NCBI taxonomy): Eukaryota > Metazoa > Chordata > Actinopteri > Syngnathiformes > Syngnathidae > Entelurus > Entelurus aequoreus. The sequence continues at coordinate 25,845,199 of NC_084745.1, forward strand.
CACATTACACATTTAAGCATATCAAATAATTATAGTTGCTCATTACATACACAAAGTTGCCATGGCAGAAGTCTGATAGAAAGTATTCAGTAACAAACGTGTCCGCATCATTCGACTTTCTACAACATGAGCTTGACTTAATCAATTATTGGGGCCACCAGGTGTGGTAAAATTTCAAAATACTATTGCTAAAGCATCCGCCATAAGGGTAGTATTTTTCTAGTATTTGTGACAATATAAAATATAAGCATATTTAGTGGAGTTTGAGTTATTTGTGATATTGCTAAGGGGTCCCCTACCCTAACAACACCCCCAGTGGACCACAGAGGCTAAAGAGACAATCATTGACCTCAAACATGACTTGTCCTCCGCTAATTGGCTATTAGTTGACCTTTTTCTTAGATGTTTCTGAAAGTGATAGTATTACTAACACAGTCCTTTTTTCAGAAACAGAAGGGGGTGAGTGAGGGTGGATACAGACTCCTTGGAACAAAATCGAAAATAAATCAGACTCTGACACATTCTATAGTTTTAACGTTTTTCCCGTGGGTAAGAAGTTATAACTAATTTTAATTTGAAAATAACGATTTTACACATCGATAGTAGTTTAGTAAATCAAATTTAGAATATGGAGGAGGTGAGGGTGAACCATGTATAGTCTTTGATTTCACTGATATGATCAATACGGTACAAGGGAAAAGGTACGTACTGACTTGTGTTGACAATCACAGTGGTTGGCCGGAAGCAACAACAACCTCAAAAGAGGATGCAATATCAGTAATTAAATGACTTGTGAATGACCTAGTACCCTGACATGGTTTCCCCTAAAAGATTAGGTCAGACAACGGCAACCATTTAAAAAAAATACTCACTTAGCCTTGGTCGAAAAGGCTTTCGGACTAGAACACAGGTTTGGGGTACCATCCTCAGTCCCAAGGTAAGGTTGAAGGATGGACCAGAATATCAAAAACTAATTGGCTAAAATCTGTGCACAGACCAAATTTAATTGGATTGACATGTTGCAATTAGCGTTAATGATCATTCGAAGGTCCGTGAATAAAACTGTTTTACCGCCCTTTGAGTTTTTCACCCTATGAGCTGCATACAGGTCAGCCATTAACAGGACCAGCAGCCCCCCATGGAAGGAGGACTCAGCGTAAAACCAAAATGGTATTTTACACAAAAAATGCAGAATTTATGTGCCAGTTCTTCTGTACAGATACGAGGATGACAGCCCGCCACTCCAGATTCCCTTCCGCCCGCTGAGAGGGTCAAGATCTAGGTCATCAAACGCAAGTGGACGGAGCCCAGGTGGACTGGTCCCTTCAAGGTCGTGAAACGGACGTCCCACGCCCTTCGATTGGCTGGTTAAAGGGACACCTGGTACCACCTCTCCCTCTGCACTCCTGCTGAAGAACCTGACAGATCACCAGCGGATGTCATTGCTGACATCGCCACAACATCTAGCGGCGCCTTTTGAGCCTGAGGCATCTGAAGAAGAACGGGAGCAGAAAACGACTCATTTTTAGTGTGTGTGTTAACGAGGTAACACACATTAGGGGTGATTGTGCTAGTAACCTCTCCCCCTCTAGGTCATAGAAGAGCGAGGCTTTAATTACACACACATAATCCTACAGCCCAGAAGACGACGCTGAGAGAGAGATTTTCTACCTATATTACTCTATATTGTATATCCTTATTTGAGACCAGCCTTTATACTCGAAGTAATCCAATTTCTCTTGCTTGTTTGCAGCATAACTATCTGTGTCGTTACATTAAGTGAAAAGTTTGATGTTTATCCCCGTTTCGTTACCTGAATTACTCTGATTTTGATAGACAAAAGGCAGTATGTTACACCCAGTAGTATTCCCTGACGGACTGGTGCTTGGGCGTGTTCTACTGTCTTTGTGTCTCAGTTCTTCCTTCCCGACGACAGTGACTGACAAGTGTCTTAGAACATATGGCGGACTTTAAATAGACTGGGTCAAAGGGGACAGCAAGACTTCTTTTTGACCTATGCAGTGTGTTTAATGCGGGGGACATAATAGCTATTACCGTGGTAGTAACGACTCAACCCTGAACCATTGGTGTCGGATGCAGACAACATACTCTGGTAAGTGATGCCTATTGTCCCTTTTATGTTGTTTTGGGGGTTGACCTGACTGATACAGACTCTAAAGGAATTTTTAAAATTAATGTCCTTGAGAGGGTGTTAACTACCTCTACACCAGGGGTCACCAACCTTTTTGAAACCAAGGGCTACTTCTTGGGTACTGATTAATGCGAAGGGCTACCAGTTAGATACACACTTAAATAAATTGCCAGAAATAGCCAATTTGCTCAATTTACCTTTAACTCTGTTATTATTAATAATGAATGATATTTATCTTTGTGGAAACACTGATCATCTTAATGATTTCTCACAATAAATATATATAGAAACAGATAAATATCAATATGCAACACTTTATTTTTATATTTTCTCTAAGTGCACATTTTTTAAATTGAACATTTTCAAATGATCACTTCTAAGACAGTCTTGTGAAATCACAATATCCCATTTTAACTAGCTAGCCACTAACATTTTTTAACAAATCATGAATTACTTTGCACCATGTTTGTACAAATAATAACTCATGTAAAATACAAAAGTAAACTCTCAAATTTTTAAATCATGTCACACTTTGAACTGGACACCAAATCTGTTATCTGTTTCTTTGTCAGTTAGTGGGAAGCCTGACATTGCATGCTGTTAACTAGTGTGTTGTACTCTGGTGTGTAACTTGACACTGCAACTCTGAGTGAGTTGCAGATGTGCATCAGTGAGGCGTGTTCTGTGTTTGTTCTTGATGAAATTCATGTCAGAAAAGGCTGATTCACAAAGATAAGATTTTTCCTCATTGTTTGCGGAACCTTCTTAATCTTTTGGACATATTTTCACAGCAATCTGGCCTTAAGCTTAATTATGATAAATGTAAAATGTTAAGGATCGGAAATCTAAAGGGAACAAAGTGCCTGTTTTGTGGACAGATGGACCAGTTAACATACTTGGTGTTGTTGTCCCAGAAAATCTGGAAGATCTAGGCTCAGTAAATTATGATAATCGACTAAGAAAGCTGGACAAAATTATGCAATTATGGAAAGGGAAATCCCTAACCTTGTATGGTAAAATGTCTATTGCCAACTCGTTAATTATTCCTCAATTTATTTATTAGTTTTTGTCATTACCAGCTCCATCACAAAACTTTTTTAAGATTTATGAGCGGAGGGTCTTCGATTTTGTCTGGAACGGCAAACCAGAAAAGATTAAAAGAAAGGTTTTTTACAAAGAGTATGAATATGGGGGCCTGAAACTTCTCAACCTTGAAGCTATGTGTCTGTCTTTAAAAGCATCAATTGTTCCAAAGATGTATTTAAACATTGAGTGGTACACAAATGTCCTGTTGGACAAAAAACATGTACTGTATCAAAAGAAATTGTATCCTTTTTTACAAGTGATCCCCTCCCAGAGAGTCTGCTGGGAAACATGACGGGGTTCATAAAGGAAACAATCCACTCATAGTGGTGTTTTCAATTTTATGTGCCAGAAAAAAGAGACGATCTTTTGCAGCAGTTAATATGGATGAACTCTAATATTGTAATAGATGGAAAGCCTTTCTTTTGGAAAAATATGTTTGAAAGAGGAATCATTTTTGTCAATGACATTATTAATGAGAATGGTAAAATTATGAAGTATGATGAATTTAGAGCTATGTATGGTGATGCTTGCTCAAGCTTTTCATTTAATCAACTAACTGGAGTAATTGGGAAAAGATGGAAACAAATAATTAATTATGGAACTACTAAATTATTAGTTTGTAAACCTCTAATAAGAAATTCTAGTTGGCAAAAAGGAACTAAAATAAATAGAAAAATATATAATTTTTATTTAATAAAGAAATCTTTGAAGGCTGCCTCATACAACACAAATGGAAAATGGGAGGACTTTTTTGACTGCCCGTTGCCATGGGATGCCATATTCAAACTAATCTATAAAACCACTATCGATGTGCAAAATCGTTATTTTCAAATTAAAATTATTTATAACTTCTTAACCACAGGGAAAATGTTAAAATTATGGAATATGACAGAGTCAGATGATTGCCGATTTTGTTGTCAGGAGCCTGAATCCACCCTGCATTTGTTTTGGTATTGTCATATTGTGTCTTTGTTTTGGGTGGAAGTTGAAAAAATTTGTTTAAGGATTGGTTTGTTTATGAAGCTTAATGTGGTTTCTGTTATTTTAGGAGAGTTCATTGACAATCATGATTTAGTCAATTTAATTATAGTACTCGGTAAAAGGTTTATTTTTAAGGCCAAAAACAGATATTCACTTAGTATTACTTTCTTTAAAACATGTATTCAGTATTTTCTAACTTTAGAAAGTTACATGGTTGAAAACGATAATGATGCCAAAAAACATTAAAAAAAACATGAGAAGTCCTCAAAGGCTTATTTTGAAAGTATAATTATGTTTATAGATTATATGATATCTGTTGTTGTGTTCCCTAATTTGAGTGACCTGGACATAATCTGGACTGTACATAAATGCTTATTTTGAAAATGTAATTTTGTTTATAAATTATATGCAATCTGTTGTGTTCCCTAATTTTTTTCTGTGTACATGAATGAAGGTGTGTGTTGCTGAGTCCGACTTGGACATTATCTGGACTGGGCCTGGTTTAAAAAACCCTTTAAACAAATCTAATTTCATTGACAACCTGGTCTGTTGAAGATAATACCCTTTTTTTAAAATAAAATAAAATAAGATAAATAAATAAAAACATTTTCTTGGATAAAAAAGAAAGTAAAACAGTATAAAAATAATTACATAAAAAATAGTAATTAATGAAAATGTTAGTGGACCAGCAGCCTATACAATCATGTGTGCTTCAGGGACTGTGTCCCTTGCAGATGTGTTGTCTATGTTGTGGGAACCAGAATATTGGTAGCAGAAAGAAATAACCCCTTTTGTGTGAGTGGGTGTGGATGAGTGTGCATGGGGGAGGTTGTTTGGGTTGATGCACTGATTGAAAGTGTATCTTGTGTTTTTTCTATGTAGATTTAATTTTTTTTAAAAAATATTTTTTTTTTTCTTTTCTTTAAAACATTTTTTTTTTTTTTTTTTTTTAGAACAGGCCCGTGGGCGACTCATCTGGTCCTTACGGGCGACCTGGCGGGCACCGCGTTGGTGACCCCTGCTCTACACCCTCTGTAGCACCTAAAGTACCACCCCACCTCGGTGGTGTTTCAAAGGCTCTCACATCTGTGCGTGCTACTGACATCACCACCGAAGGCCTGGTAGCTCTGACCTTAGGAGCAGGTGCAGGCAACCTATGGCTCAGGTGGATGACTAGCATGGCTAAGAGCCAAAACCTGGGTGACTGTGTTGCTTGTTCCGCTGGATGTCCTTTCCCCACACTTATCCCGCCCCCTTTAAGCTGACTGACATAAATGGCTCAAACTGTCTTATTTCCTTGTTCTCTGAACCCACGCCACCAGGGTGCAATTTGTTGGCTAGTGTGTACCCTCCTGTTGACAATTCCACCCGACTTCTTCCATTTGTGGCCCAAAAGCAGAATTACACATGTTTTCAATTCAAAGGACCCTCTTCGTCCCCCAACAAATTGGGTGACATTAACCCTTCCTGGTGCACCACACTGATAGATGGCTCAAGGATAGGCCCTTGGGCACGAGCTGACTTATTCTGGTAATGTGGGGAGCACAGATTGTACATTAGAATCCCAACGTTATCCGTAGGGCTTTGTGCTATGGTTAGACTGGTGACCCCACTCACCCTAGTGGGTACCAAATTAACTCCCCTTGTAACTCCTGTCTCAGCGGCCTCTCTAACTTCTCGCCGACGCCGCCATGTTTTATATCGGAGGAGTGTAAAGGGCTCCTTTGATCTGATGAGAAACCCTGATGGTGTTTACTTTGATGCAATTGGACAACCAAGAGGGGTCCCCTCACAACACAAATTGTGATGTGAATCCTGTGCAGGTTTCGAGAACCTTCCTATCATTGGTGCTATTTTCCCTGTGACTGCTACTAAAAATGTAGAACGCATTAACTATGTTTTTTATAATCTGTTGAGACTGACCAACCTGACTCGTGACGCCGTTGAGGGACTTGCTGAACAACTTGCCCCGACCTCCCTCATGGCCATCCAGAACCGCATAGCCCTTGACCGCATCCTAGCCAAGGAAGAAGGTGTGTGTGCAATGTTTGGTGACCAATGCTGTACCTTCATTCCTAACAACACTGCCCCCGATGGCTCAGTTTAGAGGGCCTTAGAGGGCCTCCAGGCCCTGTCTAAGGAACTTACTGAAGTTTCAGGGGTCTCTGACCCCTTTAAAGATTGGCTCCAAAGCACATTTGGCAGGTGGACTGACCTAATTAAGTCTGTCCTGGTCTCCATTGGAGTTTTCTTGGCCATTATAGCCTCTTGCGGTTGCTTTATCGCCCCTTGTGCTCAGTCTCTATGCACCCGCATCATTGTTAGAGCTGTAGAAGGTCAACCCCACCCTGTTTCTGGGCTCGTTATGTCTTTGAAGGGGGTCAAGCAAAATGGAGACTTTCGAGAATTGTTGGTTTCCTTCCCTGACCATGACGACATTGACGTGGACTCCCTCCATCTATCTTCCATGTAACTATGCTGTTGTTTTATTGCTAGCTTGCTCAAAAAGGGGCGTGCTTTCGAAGTGTTGAACTAGTGATGAAGATCTTTTTAGAAGATCTTGAAGGGGGAATTGACGGATGCATATGTCCACATTTATCCATAATTAAGAGTTACTTCTTTCTATATTTCTATAGTCATATTTTAAATAGCTAATGTTCCATCTTGTACTCTTTTCATTGTTTTGATCGTCTCATGACAAAGTGCTTGCACTGTGGACGGCCTTGAAGTAGGAGGCAGAGAAGAGGAGTCCTCCCTGCTTCCCTTCTCGGGCCGACTTGAGATAACGGACACAATGGGCATCTGTGCGGCCGTGAGGGCGGGGGGTGGGGGGGTGGGGGGGGGGGGGAGATATTGAAGAGAGTGCATTCCGGGATGTGGTCAGATCAACTTGGGCTATGCATTTGTATGTGTTGTTCGAGGCTGGTCTCTATTCTCAAATATTTGAAAATAAATTACAAAATACCTATCCTGTGCTTGGTGGTACATTTGAGTTCAGTTTATATGTCATCTAAGGAACTTGGGACTGACCAGCGTTTTACATCCCACTTGGAGGAACATCTGGTCAAACGCAACAATACGCATACTTTATATATATATATATATATATATATATATATATATATATATATATATATATATATATATATATATATGCATATACTGTATATGTATGAATGTATATGACTATATGTCCGTAAATGTATATTTATGTGTGTGTGTATATATATATATATATATATATATATATATATATATATATATATATATATATATATATATATATATATGTATATATGTATATACTGTATATATATATGTATATATAAATGTACATACACATATGTGTGTGTGTATATATATATATCGGGTCTGTTTATTGTTTATAGCAGGTTTTTTTAAAAACAATATAAAAAAAAACCTCGCTATATATCGGAGGTCTCCAAAGAGGGGCTTGTTGACCATTTACAACCCGCAGCTCGAGTTTTGTTGGCCCACCGCATATTGTTGAAATAAAATCAGACCAAAAAAAACTCAGCAAAATGGAGGAACTAATGTAATGAGAACAATTTAAATTTAAATGTTAATATATATAGTAACCATATGCGTTGTCACCTATGACACAAAGTTATGTATATTGTCTGTTTTTTTGGTACTACATTCTCGTGCATTATCATGTGACCTAAAATTTTAATATTGGTTTAAACATTGGTCTCGGTCAGGGGCAGGGGCGCCGCTAGGGATTTTGGGCCCCATGAAAATAATCTTTACAGGGCCCCCAACACAGCGGCAACATTTTTTGATGCAATTTTACATACAGTTATGCATTTTAATGGTATTTTTGACTATCATTACCATATTTTTGAAAGAAGAACAGCATCACAGTTGACATTATTTTTTCTGTATTATAATTTCATCATCATTAGGGGCCTCTCTGGGCCCCCCTCCATCATGGGCCCCTAGAATCCGTCTCTTTTACCCCCCCTTTTCGGCGCCCCTGGTCAGGGGTATCCAAACCTTTCTCAACAATAGCTTGTATTTTTTATTTCAACAAGACAACCCCGCTAAAAACAGGGTGTTGCTATATGCTCGAGTTTTGTTGCTTATTGTCAAGATAAAATCCAACAAAGAAACAGTACAAATGTAAGGAAAAAAGCATCCATGGCACAACGTTTTGTCATGAAATATTTATAGCAGGGGTGTACAAACCTTTTAGCGAGGACCGCATACATACAAATGAAAGGCTGCAAGGCTGCTTCAGAACATGTTAAAGATACTGAAAGCAGTACAGTGAAGTGTGAAGTGAATTACATTTATATAGCGCTTTTTCTCAAGTGACTCAAAGCGCTTTACATAGTGAAACCCAATATCTAAGTTACATTTAAACCAGTGTGGGTGGCACTGGGAGCAGGTGGGTAAAGTGTCTTGCCCAAGGACACAACGGCAGTGACTAGGATGGCGGAAGCGGGGATCGAACCTGCAACCCTCAAGTTGCTGGCACGGCCGCTCTACCAACCGAGCTATACCGTCCCACAGTGAAGGTTCATCAATGCTATACTTTCTAAACAAAACATCCACAACATAGCTGATGGTAAAGAAAATTAGTGTCGTCTTTGGGGCGGTGTGGTTCTGTTGGTAAAGCGGCCGTGCCAGCAACTTGAGGGTTCCAGGTTTAATCCCCACTCCCGCCATCCGAGACACTGCCGTTGTGTCCTTGGGCAAGAGGCTTTACCCATGTGCTCCCAGTGCGACTCACACTGGTTTAAATGTTGCTTAAAAGATGTAGATAATGGGTTTCACTATGTCAAGTGCTTTGAGTCTGTAGAGAAAAAGCTTTATATAAGTGTAATTCACTTCACTTGTTATTATTTTTGCTAATATTATTATTATTCCGCCAACTAAAACCTTTTTAGCAAACTCGATAACTTTCTATATCTTGCAAGAAATGTGTACACGTGTTTATTATGACGGGACGCATGCAAATAATCACAGTAAGACGCACAACTCGTTGGTAATTTTGGTTTGAGGTCCCATTTTTAAGGGGATTTGAGCTCATTGCATTTTTTCGTTCTATTTTTTTCCCCCATAGAATGTGTCACAGGCCCAAAAAATGGACTACAGTGATGCATTTATTAGTAAGCCTGAACATTAATCTATTAAAAAAAAGAAGGTCACTTTGAATTGGGGGTTAAATCACCGAAATGATTCCCGAGCGCAGCCACCGCTGCTGCTCACTGCTCCCCTCACCTCCCAGGGGGTGGAACAAGGGGATGGGTCAAATGCAGAGATTAATTTCACCACACGTAGTGTGTGTGTGACTATCAGTGGTACTTTAACTTTAACTTTAACATCAGGGTGTCCAAACTGCAGCCGTGTTTGGTCCCCAGATCTTCTTTTTTATTTCATTTATTTTATTGTAAAAATAAAATAAATTAATTATAAATGAGTAATATCATATAGTCAATATTACACTTTGTTACCTGTATAACACAATATGTTTTGTTCATATTGCTTAGCCATATACTGAAAGTCAAAGCATTTAAAAAATGTTTTTTTAATTTATTTTTTATTTTTTGTATTTTGTCCAAAATAAATGTCAAAAGCAAACTATATTTTTTAAAGACAAAACTTTGCGTCAGCTTTGTGTTATAGGTGCACAAAGATTATTATTTTTAGTTGTTTGTATCAAAATGGGGCAGCATGGTGGAACAGGGGTTAGTGCGTCTGCCTCACAGTACGAAGGTCCTGGGTTCGATCCTGCGCTCGGGATCTTTCTGTTTGGAGTTTGCATGTTCTCCCCGTGACTGCGTGGGTTCTCTCCATGTACTCAGGCTTCCTCCCACCTCCAAAGACATGCACCTGGGGATAGGTTGATTGGCAACACTAAATTGGCCCTAGTGTGTGAATGTGAGTGTGAATGTTGTCTGTCTATCTGTGTTGGCCCTGTGATGAGGTGGCGACTTGTCCAGGGTGTACCCCGCCTTCCGCCCATTTGCAGCTGAGATAGGCTCCAAGAGGGACAATCTGTAGAAGATGGATGGATGGATGGATGAACAAAAATATAAACGCAACACTTTCGTTTATGCTCCCATTTTTCATGAGTGGAACTTATAGTTTTAAAATGTTAACTACATACACAAAATACCAATTCTTCTCGAATATTGTTCACAATGTTGTCTGTCTATCGGTGTTGGCCCTGTGATGAGGTGGCGACTTGTCCAGGGTGTACACCGCCTTCCGCCTGAATGCAGCTGAGATAGGCTCCAGCACCCCCCGCAACCCCGAAAGGGACAAGTGGTAGAAAACGGATGGATGGATGGATGTATCAAAATGTTATCTTTTTCTTATTATGTTACATGTTTTTGCTTTTCTCTCGGTCTTATATTTTTACATTTAGTTTCAACAATATGATGGGGGCCAGAGAAACTGGAGCTGTGGGCCACAAATGGCCCCCCAGGCCACACTTTGGGCACCCCAGGCTTATTGGCCTGCATTGAATTGGTAGTAGCATTTGTAAATGTACAATATGTAAGTGTATTTATTCAAAAACCTATTAGTAAGGCACTATATATATGTAATGCTCTTACTTTAGTTTAATATTATACAAAGTCACTGTAGGTAAGTCATTGTAGAAGACCTAACTTCCATCCATCCATCCATTTTCTACCGCTTATTCCCTTTTGGGGTCGCGGGGGGCGCTGGAGCCTATCTCAGCTACAATCGGGCGGAAGGCGGGGTACACCCTGGACAAGTCGCCACCTCATCGCAGGGCCAACACAGATAGACAGACAACATTCACACTCACATTCACACACTAGGGCCAATTTAGTGTTGCCAATCAACCTATCCCCAGGTGCATGTCTTTGGAGGTGGGAGGAAGCCAGAGTACTCAGAGGAAACCCACGCAGTCACGGGAAGAACATGCAAACTCCACACAGAAAGATCCCGAGCCCGGGATTGAACCCAAGACTACTCAGGACCTTCGTATTGTGAGGCAGATGCACTAACCCCTCTTCCACCGTGCTGCCAAGACCTAACTTAATACACCAAAATATATTTTCTAAACAAAATAATTTAAGCTGGTGCCCAAAATGTGGCCCAAAGGCCTCATTTTAGGAATAAGATCAAACAACAACAAAAAACTATCACCAAAATGGGCTAAAAATTGGGGGGGAAAATGTAGTGTAACGAAAAAAAGTGTACCAATACCCTAATAAACTGTTGAAAATACACCTTTGGAGCAAACCTAGCACACATTTGTGTCTTTAGATATACAATATGTTGCATCTTGTTAGGTCTTTTTTATAACTGTTTTTAAAATATCATAAAATAACATTTGTCCTTTTAATTTTTCAGTGTGCGGCCTTGCAGTGGAAAAAGTGTGGACTATATTAATTACAATGTGTCATGGCGAGGGGGTTTTGGCAGCTTACTGCGAGGATTGTTCTCCCAGGACGCAAACAGACTTTTACGGACAACGGTAGACAGTAGGAACATATTTATTCTCCTCTCAAAAAGGTGAAAACAAGAAGGCGCACAAGGCGAAGGCAAAACTTAAAGCAGGAAACAAAAGCTAACACTTAGCCTGAACTATGGACATGAAACAAAAAGTTGCTAACTGTGGCATGAATAAACAAAACTTATGTGACATGAAGCATAAAAAGAGCAATCGCAAGAATACAAGCATGAACAGAGCATGAAAAGAACAATGTCGCCAACCCGACTAACTGGCAACAACAGGCTTAAATAATATCAGTGATTACAAACAGGTGCGCGTCCGGAACACAAGAGGCAGGTGAAACTAATGAGTCGCCATGGTGACTAAAACAAACAAGGGTGCACACAAACAGGAACTATGGAGTCTTAAACAAACAGAAAATAACAAAAAACATGATCCAGACCACAGATCATGACACAATGTAGTTTTCGCTCTTCAAAGTTTGTGGCTTAATGATTTTGCAGATTTTCTCAAAGCCCATTCTATGTAATTATGGCCTAAATTAAGCATTTTAAGCATAAAAATGGCTGAATAAACTACAAATATCAATACTACATAGTAGTAATCACTAGATGAGCCCAGAACCAATCAGAGCACGCTGTTCAGAAATGAAGCCACTAATTGGCTCAGCCTCAGGCAGCATTACCATATTGGATTAAAGAGTGTATATGTGACAAAAGGGTGGTATTTCATGTTGACACTGTACAAATCCACCAGGATTTCACAGCTTTTAACAGTATTATTTCTCACAAATTACTGTATAAATTACAGCATACTTTATATAATTGAATTTCAAATTACTGTACATGTTATTGTGAAAGTAATGCAATTATTAGCCAGTAAATTACTATGAATTCATAATTAATTGTTTTACAACAGTGTGCTGTGAAGGGTTTAATAATGTTTACTGTATTCAGAAGGTAGTAAACAGGTTTTTTGAAAATATTAGATTTCTAAATATGTATTAAAGACAAGTGATAATGTGTATATTTCAGCAACGCAGAACATAATACACTTTTTAAAATGAAAATTATAACTGAAAATTCATGAATAATAGTAAAATATATATTTAAAAAAATAAATAATAATAATAAAAAAATATATATATATACTGTATATATATATATATATATATATATATATATATATATATATATATATATATATATATATATATATATATATATATATATATATATATATATATACTGTATATACATATATATATACTGTGTATATATATATATATATATATATATATATATATACTGTATATATATATCAATCAATCGGAGCTTTATTTGTCCATTCTTACATGTACAAGACACATAAGAACTGAAATTACATTTTCGGCACAATCCTGCTAAGAGCAGACATACGTTACAGGGAGACAAGACGGGACCGCCAACGGATCAGCCACTTAGGGCGCTCCTTAAAAAGGTGGGAAAAAGGTGACATTGAGGAAGGGGGGGAGAGTAAAAAAAATATCAGTCTGAGGCTGGACCCTCAGGAATGGTCCAGACTGAGTCCGAGGAAAAAACCTCACATAGCATGGCACACATAAACATGGTACATGTAATCACAACAACTCGCAACAGAGTCATCCAACAGGACTTTGGAGGCCGGCAGCTGCTGTTGAGCGCTACTCAGCCCCCACAACCCCGGAGGAATTAAGCAGTGGTGAAGGCGTTGATTTGGGGAGGGGTGTGTGCGTGCATGTATGCCCAATTAACTTGGGTGAGATGTTGGAATTGTCTTTATGGGCCGAGGCCGGCCCCAAGAGTTCAAGAGTTCAAGAGTCCGACCCAGGTGCTTTTGAAAAAAAGGGAAAGGTCAAAAGCGTCCATCTTTGAGGAGTCCTCAGGGGAGTGTTTTCAAACAGCCTTTTCCTCAAGGCCATTCGAGGGAGTCAAATCGTAGATTAAGATGTTGTTTTTTCTTCGAGCAGTCAAAACAATGACATTCCTGCTCTGTATGCTGGCTCTGACAATTCCAATTTATTCTTTCTCTAACTTCATCAAGATAGAATCCACCTTGCGATTCAAATCAGCAATTGCTCCAGTCTGTGATCCCACAGCACGACCCAATCCTTCCATTGCGTTGAACAGCCTGTTGGCCCCTTGAGTGGCTGCCATCGTCTTCCGAATTTGACGATACACCAGAGCAATGCCCAGCCCAATCAGCAAATGCCCTGCGATCACAGCTCCAAATAGGTAGATGTCTTCCACGTCCTCGATGGAAAGGACTGAGAGGCACATGATTCTCCAAGTATTCCAGGAGTCTCTCACGTACCCCGCAGCAATGGTTCCATCAGGGCAGCCAGGCTCCCCCGAACCTCTTTTCCTTGTCGAAAAGACTGTGTCAATTGCGTCGAGAGTCCAGTTGATCAAATTCATTTTGATGTTTAGATTTGAGGACAGCTCAAGAAAAGAGGCTTCAAAAAGTTTAGACAAGACAAGGACACAAGAAAGCAAGCGGGAAGGAGGAGGAGCAGGGAAAAATGCGACCACCCTCACCAAGAGGCAAGACAGAACATATATATATATATATATATATATATATACTTTATATATATATATATATATATATATATATATATATATATATATATATATATATATATATATAT